>NW_026962011.1:20780268-21136768 GCF_032445375.1 Bacillus rossius redtenbacheri | reverse complement strand
GGGAAATATTGAAAGAAATTTCCATTTAATAATAGTTGGAGTTAAAAGACATGTCTCACTGTACCCCATGTCTCACTCTGGCCCACTCTCCCCTACATTTTTCAAGTTGTTTGATAAATATACCAAACAAAATATTGCGAAGGAAAAACTGAACTAATAGATAAAATAACTCGTTTACAGAAACTATAGACAAATAAACTCACTAGAATTTAATTTTCATAACCCTACATGGTAAATATGTATAGATATATAAACATATTACATGTACACAAATCAGCAAGAAATAATTACAAAATACTTATGTAGCAATGCAGCTTCAATGAAATGTTTCTCGCCTACGAAATTACTACTTTTTAATATAAAGTCCTTCCTCGGAATTGCTGCCTGCCACAACAATCGGCGTTGTTCATGTTTGGGTGCACTGAACACGACACTTGTCAAATGAACGGTCGCAATTTGTTTTACAACCTGGAGCAAAAACGCGATTTGGCATTGTACAGCACGATGAATTATTTGAACGTAGTTAAAAAAATTAGAAGGTTCACATTACTTCAAAAACTGCCTCCAATAACCTCTCCACCATCCCGCCCCAAACAGAAAAATCAACATTACTCAAAACTTGCACACTTCAATGTTCAGTTTGGTGCGCATACATAACTTTTTTAATATAAATAATAAACATCAAAAATATAAAACAACTACCCTTCTTGACAAACGAGTATTTCTGATTTATATAAAACAATTCCTATTGTCAACACGCTAAAACCGGACCACTGTCTTGTGGCGCCAGCGGCCGTTTCATGAACTAAATCAGTCAATAAGGGGGTCAAGTTGAATGCATGGCAAGATAGACAAGTGTCCAGACCTGTAGTTCTAAGGCCGTGGTTAAGGGTAATATATGTTTATTTACTGTGCACAACACATAAATTAATTATGTTGTGTTTATTTTAATATAAATATTGAAGTGTTTAATTTGAAATAATTTACAATTCTACTGGTTAAGTAATTTTTATTATGTTCCGCACTCTGTAGTACTTACATAGTATGTTGTAGGCCTACGTATTACTATTAACGGAAATTTAATAAAGCTTGCTATTATATCTGGCTTGTCATAAATGTAATTTATTGTAAGTGAATGCACTAGGCCTACACATATAATTAGACAGCGGTTTCATTAATTGCCATTTCGCTTAACAAAGTTATTTCTGCAATCTGGCCTTCATTTTATTGGTGGGCTGGAATTGCAGCGCAAAATAATTGAAATAAATCTTGTCCTTTACCGCAGAGAAGGTACAAGTCTTCGAGTTGTGTTGTACTAAGCATAAGCATTATTGGTATTTATATTTAAATTGGTTTTTCTTATGCTAAATTATGGTAGTAACCAAGTATGTTTGATTTGGAGAGTTTGACAAAACCTAATTCCATCCATTATATGACAATAAAGGAAACACATTTACTTAATGATGATTTATTAGATTACATGTGTATAGTTATGTAGTGGTAGCAATTTAAATAATGAAAATAAACATTAAATGTGCACTACAAAGGATAATATTGAGAATCTGCTCAAAAAATTACTAGAAATTTTAGAGTATTATTGCACAAAAATATGGGCTGAATTGTAATGATGTAACATCACAGGCACTGTTCACACAGACACTTATTAGGAAATCATTAGGATTTAAATTTAAGTTTTCTTTTAAAACTTTGCTTAAAATGTGTTATTATACAATGTCATGGGCCTCTTTGCATTAACCAGACACCATTAAATTGATTATTAGGAATGTAAATAGCATGTTAAGAAATTTCCAGTGAAGAAGTATTCCTGCTTAATAAGTTTGAAAAAAAAATGCATAGGTTGCAATACCAATTTGTCCCTTTTAAGATGCTTTCAGTTTTGAAATTTATCATTGGCATCAGAAACTTTTTTTTTCTGTTTGCATGGTAATTTAAAAACAAATAATGTAACAACTTAGTGTCTACATGTTTAAAAATCTCACATACATGTCATAATTGACCTGAAACAAGTTAAAAATAATTGTTTTTTCTTCTCTTTTTTTTCAGCAAAAATCTCCAAGAACATCTGCATAGAGAGTCAGTTAAAAATTTCATGTATTATATATATAATATATATAGTTTTTTTTATTAAAGTCTACTTCTCAGACTACGTTGTTATTTGTTATTGAAAATACCCCTTTTCATCTTTGCCTCTATTGTTAAGTATTCAAATGGAAAGAACCTGGTTTGACCTGGTGTGGCTTTCTGATTATGGTTATACATGGTTCTTAACTTACTTCAGGTGTATTCTTGGCTGGTTTCATAACATAGATCATAGAAGTTACAATCCAAAACCCTATTGTCTGTTTGAATAAGTTTCTCTATCTCTAATGACTTCATTGTTGACGAGTTAGGCCAAACTAGCTACTTTCTATTTTGTTCAAAGTAACTCGCCATGCATATTATTTTAAAATTTTGTACTGCATATTACAAAATTATTTATATTATTTGTTTACAATAAATTTGTGATCTCATTTGAATATAGTTTGTGTGGAAGTACTGTTGTGTTAATATTATTTTGTGTATTTACTTTGAAAATTTGGATTCTAGAGACCCTATATACTATTGCCATATTGTATTTGTTGTTTTATCCTTAGGCTATTTAGTCAATTTGGTAGTTTAAAAATACACATATAAAACCTAGCTTAATCCACGAACTTTAGGTAGATTAACATGCTTTCTATAGAAAAAATTAAGGAAACCAGATTTTTTATGGACTGTCACTATTGTATCTTCAGCAAGTCACTGGCATCTCAATGTTAGGGAAGCTGGATCAATTTGAGCTCTTGTCTGATACAATAAGTCTTTCAATTAGGGAAAGTGACATTGCAATGTTAAAGAGTATTTCTCATTGCACATTTGTTTCATTCCCATTTATATTCCACTACTACACCACCATCTCACTTCATTTAGGCTGGTCAGACAAGTTTTTCGTTTAGTGGGGACAGCCGATTCCAGTCCAGTCTCATTTATGTTGAGCTTGTGTGAAATGGAAAACAATATGTCTATTATAAAGCTATATTATGAATTTGTATTAAGACTGCATTGTTTCATATTTAGACCCTCCGTAAATTAGTATGTGTGTGTTTAAGAAGAAAAATACATTAATTATAACATAAAATTGTTACATGTCTTTTGAGGGTTTTCAAGCACACATTTTTTTCTTGCAAATGTCCAAATCACAAGCACCAGCCATATATACTTACTATAGCATTAAATAAGGAGAAAATTACATCACAATACGAGCACAGGTCAAGTCTCATGGCTGTTCATTATGTTAATACCGGTTTCCTGTGCAACATACAAGTAGTAATTTTCTATTATAATATGTTAGTGTATTGTATTGAGGGCTGCGCGCACGTTCCCGGTGATTTTAAGATGTTAAGTATGGGTGCCACCACGTGTAGGGGCACGTGGACCCGGCGGAGTCTCTCGCTCAGGGCGTGACGTAGCCCAAGTGGGGACGAGTTACCAGCCCTTTCTACCCTACCTATCCAGACCTGGCCCGCTCTAGGCGTCGGGCACGCCACACTCCTAGGCTAAGTCACTCACCACGTGGTTAAATAAAAATACTCAATTTATATTCATTCCCAGATTTAATTTCATTAACACGTTATCTCCACGTCCGTTACACGTTTCACGGTAGAAAAAGCCTGAGGCACGAATCGACTTAGGTGAAGGCATGGTCCACACACGTGGCCATGCTACAAAATTTACTTATTACACGATTGCTGAAAACTCGACTGAGGCAATTAATTAATTAAACAGCCCGCTGACCGAGAGCTGCCCCGAGGATGACGAACGAAAGCGATTTAAAAAGAATTAACGATACAGAAATTACTTGGTCAGAGATGAACAAAGGTTGAGGTCCCCGGGGTGCTGGCGCGTCTGCTCTCGGTCAGTGATGAAGATGGACTGGGGTGAGCTCATCGCTCGCAGGTGGCAACATGGCGCCCTTCGCGCCAACACAATTACCGTTACTATATCCTACGATTCCGTGCCCCGGCGAAAGTTAAGCAAATTACAGATCAACATTAAAAAAATATATAAAAATTACTGATAGTTTAAAGTTTGTTAATAGTTACTTGATTAATGATAATTTATATAAAACGTTCCTACTCTCGTCCAAGTCCGTGCCTGTTCGGGTCCGCCCGGGCAACGTCTGTGGTTATTTCAAGTAACATATTTAAATTAAAGAAACACAAGTAACTGCACAACACTGGGCAAAGATGAATGAGAACAAACAAAAAGGTTTACAATTAATATTAAATGTAGCAATTTTAGGGGTCGCCGCACTGCTTCTAAGCGCCCTCTTGCCGGGCTAGACACACACGCACACACGCACGCACGAGCGGGAGATTTGAATAGGGATGGTGGTTGGGCGGTGTCATATCGGGCTCAAAGGGGCCGCAGGCCCGGACGACGTCAGTATATAGGTATATTAGTTTTTTTATTTCTATAACATTTGTTTGAGGTTGAATGCATTTTTTTTTCTTGTGTGTATCAAGTATTTTAAGTTAATGTAATACCACATGATTATCTAGACCACTGATACCGTACACAATAACAGTGCCGTGAATTTTGAGAATGTCAACATCTGGAATGCAATATAAAACCACACCCAAATTCTCAAGATATTGTTCAAATACAGATAAAGACATCGATGGACAAGTGCTCATTTATGATACTCAAAAACAAACTTGCAGTGGCCATAACACATTGGGTTGTGAAAATTGTATTTTAAAATGCTCAGTAATCATGTCTCCTATGCAAGTGGGGTTTGGTTGTTATGGATTAAGTAAATATTAGCATACTTTCTGTGCTGAGCATAAGGAGATCACATCCAGATAGCTTGGGGAGCCTCAATTTAATTTATTCATTACAAGATGACATTGTCATTGTATTTAATAATGGAACCTTTGTGCATTAGCTTGTCCCTTTTTCCCCATGTACTGATGTAGATGCATGCCTGCCTGCCACAGCCACTATATCACATTCAAATTCCTCATTAAAATAAAATGCAATGGACAGGAACCATGGACACCAGTGCTGGGCTTCCTATGACATTCATGTAAGTTTCATTCACTTTGCAAGCATACTGAAGACTTATTTAAATTTTACTTTCATGACCATAATTTGTTTTTAGAATAATAAAATACGTAGTTTGAAAAATAATGTTAGGCAAGTCTGGTACGCTGACCTGGGAACACATCTGATGTCTAATTAGATTAATTAAATTATTTATATATATATACACACAATTCATGTAAATTAATGAAACCATATTCTCCACCCTACTGAGCTAAATTTATATATATATATATATTTAGCTCAGTAGGGTGGAGAATATGGTTTCATTAATTTACATGAATTGTTGGATTTTGTCGGCAGGCCTTTTTAATCTTACATTAGAAATTATAAGTAGATTTTTAATTGGTTTTTCAGCTATTGTACAAGCCAAATTATTAAGTAATATAATATATTATCATTACATTAAAAATGACAAAAATTTACATTCTATGCCCTACCAGAGCACATCTTTAAAATAATTTCAAACAAAATAATATTACAATATCTATTTTTTTTTATATAATCAAAAAATGACACATTACTAAGGACAAGCAAAACTTGACGAAAACAAGAAGATATGAACAATATCATATCAATCCACCGATTAACACTTTCTAAGGGAGTGGTCAAGGGGCATTATGCAAAAAGTGATCAAGAGGAAGTGTACGAGGGCATGCTGTGATGAATTGGAACACAGTCACTGCACTTCACTGCAACTAGCTGACCAATGCAGCTGTAACATTATGGTATCTGTTAAAGTGCAATACTCTTTTAAATTATAAATATACCCTCAGTCATCCTAATTTCAAGAGGTATTTTAGGTCACATGATACATTTTATACGTATTTCAGGACATTTATGGAAATATTTCGGTTAAATGTTTCAGAAATATTGATGGGACATTAGTGGAAACATTTCAGAAACATTACCATTTGATGTTGCAGGGAGGTTTCATTGAAATATTTCACAGGGCGGACATTTTGACGTTTCTGAAATATATCCGAGATGTTTCAGGTAGGTTGCGAAATGTTTCAAACATGTTACAATGTTTCAATAGTTATATTTCTGAAACATATCTGTAACATTTTGTGCTGTATGGGTGAGATTGTTACACCTTCTCACGAAAAATATAAGGTAACTAACCACAGTGTTAATAGGTCTACCTTATTTTGTTTGTTATTAGTATCGATTTAAATATGAATGTTTATTAAAAAATAACATTAACAAATGTTATGCTATAAAAGTGTATTGACCAATAAAAATAATTTATTTATGTGTAGCACTCATTTTATTACTTTTTTACAGGTAAAGAGAAGCAGTCCTCCTTAAAAACACAAACTTTAAAGTCCTGCAGAACGTCAGTATCTCAAGAGACAGAAACCAAGAACACAGATATGTTGAAACGGAAGTTAGAGCTGACAGTTGAAGTGGTGGAGAAGGAAATTCATCTGAAATCGCTGCAGATCGCAAATATGGAAAGGGATAACTATCTGAAAGACTTAAAAATGCTGCACTATGAAGTAGAACATGAATTGCCTAAGTCAAAATATACTGAACATTTACGCACTATTTCTCAGGGGCAAAAGTTTGTAGTTAATGACGATTCTTCTGTGACTGACAATCTTGAAAATTATAATGGAGATAATAGTGTACCTAGTGTTTCTGCATTGATATGAGAATTATGAACTCACGAACCGTGTAGTTTGCAACTTTATTTAAGTAATGGACATGTTAAATTAATTATATTTTACCACTGGAATGAATCTACACTGTAAAGCAATTGCATAGTAACAAGGTTTCAGGTTACTGTCAATTATATAAAAATTATGAAATAACAAATTTTAGTTCACTATGTTCACCTATTATTTACTTCTTTATACACTCAGGGTATCAAGCAAACTCTGGTTCACATCATCGATTGAATGATTTCTTGTTGTCGTACTCTAGCATCTACTGCAATTTCCTCATTGTTGCCATAGTAGTCATCATTATTTACATTAATTTCATTCCGGATGAAATTTTCCTGAAACACAAATTGCTCATCTCTTCGTGCTATGTTACACAATGTAGCACAGAATTTCACAATGTTGGCTGCGAATCGGGGTTCAACCCGCAGATGGTTCAAACATGGAAATTTCTCCTTAACAATTCCTCGTGCTCGTTCCACAATTTGTCGTGTTGCTTTCAGCCTTCTGTTGTATCTCTGTTCACCGTCATTGTTGGGATCATTATGTAAAGGTGTCATGAGCCATCTTTTAAGAGGATATCCTGAGTCTCCTAGAAGAATAACATTTGGGAATAAGTTTCCCTCTTCCATTCTGCGATACGAGGTGCTCATTCGAAGTACTCTTGCATCATGAACACTACCTGGCCAGTTGGTACTCACATAGAAAAATTGACCATTTGCTTCACAGACAAACATACAATTTATTGAATGTTTCCCTTTCCTATCTACAAATGCTTCTTCATTGATTTCAGGTGCATCAATGGGTATCAGTGAGCCATCGATAATACCCACGACACTTGGAAAACGAGCGACCCTGAAAAACTGTCAACTTCATTGCCAATATGTTGAGGCCACGAAACAATTTGCTGGAAAAGTATTCGGTTAATCGCACCAATAACTCTATGAATGGTCCGTCCAACTATTGTCTTGCATATGCCATGACTGGATCCTGTTGAATGATATTGACTACCAGTACCTAGCCAGTGTAAAGTTACACAAAACTGCTGCTTGGGTGTTAAAGCACCACCTCGGTTTAGCAGCTGAATTGCATTGTCTATAGCCTGTAGTACTTCCTCTGCCTTTGCACGAGACATGCGGCATTGTTCATAGAAATCTGCTTCATGTTGAAAGTCAAAATTTATTCTTGGTCTATACAATTTTTTTTTCTTTTAGGTTGAACATCATTCATTATTTCCTCATCATCGTCTGTGGAATATAGCACATTTAATAATTTTAGCCCAATTATTGAGGAAAGTGTTACTAATACTTTTAAAATTAGCCTCCCTCTGTCCAGTAGAAAAAAATACAAGTCTAATCTAATATTACAATTTATCAGTGTTATTATGAAATGCTAACTAATATTATTTGCTAATAATATTAGCAAATCTTCTTGTAATATTAAACTTGTATGTTTTGACTTTTATATTTATTATGCAACATAATTATACAATTTACAAATTACAAGTACTAATAGATAACATTAGTAATTTTCCTTGTAATATTAGAATTGTAAGTTCTAACTTGTAGAATTATTATGCTACCAAATTATACAACTTACTAGTTACATTACTAATACTATTAGCTTGTATTTTATTATGCAATAGGCCCCAGGATAATAATATTTATTATAAACATACAAGGAAGATGAACGTAGCAGAAGAGATTGATTATACTTCATGGGAAGATCCTAACATGATGGTTGACAGGCTAAGACTTCTACATGGTTCGCTTTGTGCAGGAAACTATTCGAGCATCAAAGAAATATCCCTCATACTAAAAAAAACTGAGGGAAGCTGACTACATACAATAATGGCTTCAATTAAAAGCATGTGTATAAACTTGAAGAAAAATTAATATTTTTTTTCAAAATGGATTTTATAATTTCTCGAAATCTCATTTCTAAATAAAACTTATAACTTAAAGGTGTAAAAACGTCACCACTGACAGCCAAAATGTATACTAATATATTCAAGTTTGATAAAAAAAAAAAAAGGAATATAATCAGTTGGAGCATTTGGGGCTTTTGGAGCATTTGGAGCAGTTGGAGCTGATGTAGCTGTTGGAGCATTTTGAGCTGTTGGAGCATTTAGAGAATTTTGAGCTGTTGGAGCTGTTGGAGCATTTGGAACTGTTGGAGCATTTGGAGCTGTTGGAGCCTTTGGAGCATTTGGAGCTGTTGGAGCATTTGGAGCTGTTGGAGAATTTGGAGCAGTTGGAGCAGTTGGAGCTGTTGGAGCATTTGGAGCATTTGGAGCTGTTGGAGCATTTGAAGCATTTGGAGCAGTTGGAGCACTTGGAGCCTTTGGAGCAGTTGAGGCTGTTGGAGCATTTGGAGCATTTGGAGCATTTGGAGCTGTTGGAGCATTTGTAGCTTTTGGAGCATTTGGAGCTGTTAGTTGGGGCTGTTGGAGCATTTGGAGCTGTTGGAGCTGTTGGAGCCTTTGAAGCATTTAGAGCTGATGGAGCATTTGGAGCTGTTGGAGCTGTTGGAGCATTTGGAGCTGTTGGAGCATTTGGAGCCTTTGGAGCTGTTGGAGCATTTGGAGCATTTGGAGCATTTGGAGTTGTTGAAGCATTTGGAGTTGTTGGAGCATTTGGAGCTGTTGGAGCATTTGGAGCATTTGGAGCATTTTGAGCATTTTGAGCTGTTGGAGCTGTTGGAGCTGTTGGAGCTGTTGGAGCTATTGGAGCATTAATTGGAGCTAAGAATTAGTCGTTTCACGTCCATGCAGGGCTAAATGTTTATAAGATTGCTGGCTTTCGCAAGTGATCCTGTAGTAGGATAGAAATTATGTAATAAATATTATGTTTGTAAAAGATTTTGTAGTGTTTTATTTCTCGAACTTGACACTTTCTTGGAATTTAAATTAAATTTATTTAAGCTTCGTCCAAGGCTCGAACCAAGAACATGAATTGATATCATCAATAATGACTTTAATGAGTGAATTTTTTGATGAATTTTGGATTTTTTTCCCGAATATCTAGTTAAATAATTACATGATTTCAAGATTGCGGGCACCTCAGTAATAATAAATGATTACTGCACTCTAGCGGGTAAAACTTAGACAAGTATGATGGTAATGTACTCTATAAGACGAGTACACACACAAGATGGTGTCCTTCAGCAGACGAAAACAAGATGGTGGCAATGACCTCTAGCAGGTGGTAGCTCCTGGTAGCATGTATTGAACACAAAATGCCGGATCCATGAAGGTAAAAGTCAAATTTCAAGGACAAGGTCAAATTTTAAGGTAAATGTCAAATTTCAAGGTCAAGGTTAAATTTCAAGGTCAAGGTAAAATTTCGAGGTCAAGGTCAAATTTCAAGGTCAAGGTCAATTTTCAAGGTCAAGGCCAAATTTCAAGGTCAAGAGCAAAGTTCAATGCCAATAGTTGAGGACAAAGGTATGGTGAACAGAAAAATATACTAACATTGTATCAGCACACTCTATCAGACGAAAACAAGATGGTGGTCTCCAGCGGATGAATACAAAATGGCGGACATGACGTCATACCAGCTGACGATATATATACCTTGGTATTGGTGGTAGGTCAGTCTGTAGGTGGCTTCTGTGGAGGAAGGATCTGTTTTTTTTTGCTCTTAGCGGTTTCGAACCAAGGACAGGAATCTATATAATCAAACAGTATTCTAATAAGTAAATTTTTTAATGGATTTTGGAATTTTTCTCAAATCTCTAGCATTAAAATTACGGATTTTCAATATGGCGGCCGTAACGAAACGTGCAACGGTGTTTTTTAAGATTTTTATTATTTATTTAGATTGATTATTTTGTTAATGATTTTTAAAAATTTTCCCGATTTTCTAACATAAAAATTATGGATTTTCAAGATGGCGGCCATAACGATAATTGCAACAGTTACGTCATAATCCAAGATGGTGGTTCTGTCTCGAACAGGTGGTGGTATTATTACTTAAAATTAAAAAAAAATACATGTCCGAATATGCATGTTATTTTTATATATACCTTATTTAATTCTCAGTCTAGTCAATATCTCAATGGTCGTGCGGTTAAAGGCGTATGTTTTCCAACCTAGGGATCAGAGCTGCGATGGTTCGAATCACAGCGTTACCAATGTATTTTGCATAAAAAATTAAATTTAATATGTTGATAAGGACCATAATAGCTATGGTAGGTAATGGAACATAGACCTTATGTGATGGAACAGAGCGACGATGGCGCTCTCTAGGAACAAACAGCAGAAACAAAGTCGACAGTATCCAAGATTGTGGCCTCCAGTGGAACAGAAAAAAAATCAAGAGCGATGCTGGTGCTCTCTAGGAACAAACAGCAGAAACAAAGTCGACGGAATCCAAGATGGTGGCCTCCAGTGGAGCAGAAATAAATCAATATGGCGGTCAGACGAAAATTTCATCAAGAGTGAGTGGGGCGTTCGATTTAAAGAGGGCGGATCCAAGATGGCCGCCGGGGTCAAGGTCAAAGTCACACTAATCCAAGATGGCCGCCGTGACGTCACATTCAGAGATGTGGCTCGGCACCTCGCACCTCACCCTGGACCCTGGCGCCGGAGCCCCCAAAACATACTACTCGTTTTTTCAATTTTTATCTGTTAAGTTTCATCGTTGATTTATTCTGTTTGCCTTTGTACACCGTAAAATTTCTTTGTAAATGGAACAGAAATATTCACGTAACCTTAAATATTTGTTAATTTGTTCATTTCCATGAAAATAACTGTCTCACTACAAAATAGTGTTACCATTTATGCTTCGTGTTGCCCCAGTACCTCCAATATTTAGTTATCTGCAAACAGTTGTTTGAATAGCTTTCCAGGGATTAGCTGTGCATGTTAAGCACGGTAAAACAAAAGAAAGCCAAAAGTAATATTAAAAAGTTAACTTTTCTGTGGCTTTAAAACAAAAAAATAAAATGTTTATACAATAACTTCATGCTTGTAAGTACACGCATATTTTAACTAAACACACTCTTTTAATATCTAACATTTATTTCAAAATAACTTTACCATTGACAGTGCAAGCTCTTACATGTGTTTTTACTAGTCTATATTTTTATATAATTATTGTACAGTGTGGATTGTAAGTTTGTTTGCAGGAAAGTAACTAAAAAATTGCCAGACTAGTTACACATTGCATTCCTTGAAGCATGGAGTTAGTTGCTGGCTACCATGGGCGTCGCAAGAATATATTTTTTGGGGGGGACTTCAATTGATTTAGTTGTTGAGGGATATCCATCCCCTGGAGAGAAAAAAAGCGGGGGGTCCGGGGGTCCTCCCCCGGAAAAATTTGGGGTTTGAAGGTGCAAAAAGGTGGTTTATAGGCATTTTTCTTTCCTAAATATTTTAATTAATGTTGGTTGCAGGGGCGTAGCCAGGGGGGGGTTTTAGGGGTTCAAACCCCCCCCTTAGCACCAAATCTTTAATTAATTTCCTATTCATCACTCAAACAAAGTTCATATTAAAATTAATAAAATTTTTACCATTACAATATTTAAATTTAAGAACCGAAAACTGCTGAAATAGCACTATTTTACACCTTACAATCCAAATTTTTCCGGGGGAGGACCCCCGGACCCCCCGCTTTAATACGGCGGGTGGGGGGGGGGGCAGCTTCTTAACACCCCCCATACACAAATCCTGGCTACGCCACTGGTTGGTTGCAATATATAATTTATTTAAAAAAAAAAAAATTTTCAGAGAACAAATTTGTAAAAATACAGTTAACATTATCTGCTGGTGCTATATCCACACAAAATCATTAATTTAAACATCAGGAGAAACCTGAATGTTACACTTCAATGCCGCAGCAGTATTAAGAATATTTCGTACATGTACACAAACATAAGTAATAACGTGATTATATTCACTATTATTATAGTATCTCTCCTCGGTATCGGACCTTATTTTTATTTTACACGAAGATCGAATTGAAAAAGTGCTCACATTACCACGATTGGACTAAATGCACCATGCGCAACATATCGGTTATATCACAAAAATCATATTTTTAATATAACTACGAAACTAAATATATTATTGGAGGGGACGAAATTGAAGACTTTTATTATTGGGGGGGACGTGTCCCACCCGTCCCCCCCACCCGTCCCCCCCGGTTGCGACGCCCATGCTGGCTACATACCAAGCATCACGTGGTGGCGATGACGGACAGCGTGGCGTGCTTGGTGGTCGGAGCGTCGGGGCGGCGTGGCGTCGCGACGCCCTCGCGAAGAGAGTGACTCCGGGCTTCTTCTCGGAGGCAGACTGCTCTCATGCCTCTCAGGCGACATCCCTCGTATACTCAACTTCTGCAAGCCTCAAACAATCTGGAATGTTTTCGCGACCGGCCAGTTAAGATGGCCGACTTCCTATGATGTCACTTCCTGCCACTGTAGGGTTTTTATATACAGTGGAACACATCTCTTGCGCCCGTACGTCGGGTGGCCTATACATCAGGCATCAAACTGCAAGGCCGGCAGTCTACCTTGCAGGCTTCGAAGATGCCAGGCCGCATATCGTCGATATTGCGCCAGTCCACTAAAGATAAAATAGGAGGTGATTCACTTCACCCAATTAAAACTTTTATTGTTTTTTTAATTCTTCCTGTGTACTATTTTTAATATTAATCTAGAGTAATAAAAGAGAACGTGTTTGTTTTTGTTTGTTTTGCATGTATGTATGTTTGTTTTTGCGTGTGTGTTTGTATATATGTATGTTTGTTTTTGTGTCTGTCTGTGTGTCCGTATCTATCTGACTATCGTGTACCTGTGTATGTCTGACAATCTGTCTGACAGTCTGTCTGACAGTCTGTGTATTTGTCTGACAGTCTGTGTGTCTGTCTGACAATCTGTCTGTGTCTTTCTGACAGTCTAACTGTGTATCTGTCTGACAGTCAGTCTGTGTGTCTGTCTGACAGTAAGCCTGTGTGTCTGTCTGACTGTCTGAAAGTTTGTCTGAAAGTTTGACTGTCTGTCTGACAGTCTGTCTGACAGTCTGTCAGTCTGTCTGTCAGTCAGACTGTCTTTCAGTCTGGTCTGACAGTCTGTTTGTCTGACAGTCTGACTGACAATATGGTCAGGCAATCTGTCCTGTCAGTCTGTCAATCAGGCTGTCAGTCTTTCAGTCAGTCTCAGTCACTGTCTGTCCCTGTTTCTGTCTCTGTATCTGTCTCAGTCTCTGTCTCTGTATCTGTCTCAGTCTCTGTCTCTGTATCTGTCTCAGTCTCTGTCTCTATGTCTGTCTTGAATCTTTTGTCTCTTTTTTCCATCTTAAATATTTTGTATCTCTTGTCTCCCTTGTCTTTCATTTCTTTCTTGTCTCGCTTGCCTTTCTTGCCTCTCTTGTCTCTCTTGCCTCTCTTGTCTCTCTTGCCTCTCTTGTCTCTCTTGCCTCTCTTGTCTCTCTTGCCTCTCTTGTCTCTCTTGCCTCTCTTGTCTCTCTTGCCTCTTTTGTCTGTCTTGTGTAAGTCTCTGTCCGTCTCTCTATTTCCGTCCATCTTTGTCCGTCTCTCTCAGTCTGTCCGTCTCTGACCGTCTCTCTCAGTCAGTCAGTAAGAAAGGCATAACGTCAGTCCATCTGTCCGTCGGTGTAACTGCTTGTCAGTCATTCTGCCTGTCAGTCAGTCTGTCCATCTGTGTGAATAAATGGCTGTCATTCAGTCCGTGTGTCTTGTGCCTATGATTTTGTGTGTGTATTTGTCAGTCAATCTGTCTCTCAGCCCGTCTGTCAGTCTGTCTGAATGTCAATCAGTCAGTAAGTCCGTCTGTCTGTCAGACAGTCTGTCCATCGCTCTGTCTGTCAATCTATCAGTCTGTCTGTCCACCAGTTAGCCTGTCACTCAGTCTGTCTGTCTTTCAGTCTATCGGTCTGTCAGTCGTACTGTCAGTAAGTCAGTTGGTCTGTCTATCTGTTTGTTTGTCTGTCAGTATTATAGTCTGTCTGTCAGTCACTCTGTCAGGCTGTTAGGCTGTATGTCAGTCTCTGTCAGGCTGTGAGGCTGTCTGTCAGTCAGTCTCTCTGTCAGGCTGTTAGGCTGTCTGTCAGTCTCTCTGTCAGGCTGTTAGGCTGTCTGTCAGTCAGTAGGTCAGTCTGTTTGCCAGTCCGTCAGTCTGTCAGCCAGTCTTTTAGTCAGTCAGTTTGTAGGCAAGTCAGACAGTTTGTATGTTTCACAGTCTATCTGTAGTTCTGTCTCTATGTCAGTCAGCCTCTCAGTTTATTTGTCGGTCTGTCCGTCTGTCTGCAGGTCTGTCAGTATTTCAGTCTGTCTCTCTGTCAGGTTGTCAGTCAGTTTGTCTAGGTCGGTCAGTCTGTCTCTCTGTCGGTCAGTCTTTCTGTCTGTCCGTATGCCGGTCAGTCTGTCACTCAGTCTTTTTGGCAATCTGTCTGTCTAATCTGTTTGTTCGTATGTATGTCAGTCTTTCAGTATGTAAATCTGTCTGTCAGTTAGTCAGTCTGTCTGTCCGTCCGTCCGTTCGTCCGTTATAATGTCCGTCCGTCCATGTGACCGACCGTATGTCTGTCCATCCGTAAGTCCGTCCGTCTAACGGGTTGGCTGCTTTCTATCCGTCTGTTTGTCTATCAGCCAGTCGGTCTGTCATTATGTATGTATGTCATTATATCTGTCTGTCAAAATGACTCAGTCTGTCTGTAAGACTGTCTGCATTTCTATCCGTCTGTCTGTTAGTCGCTCAGTCTGTCTGAGAATCTGTGTAACTGTGTCTGATTGTGTATCTGTGTTTCTGTGTGAGTCACTCAGTCTCTGTGTATGGGAATCTGTCAGTCAGTCAGTTTATATATCTGTCAGTCCGTCTGTCATTCAGTCAGCCCACCTTTCGGTGTGCCTGTCTTTAAGACTGTCTGTCAGTCCGCAATTCAATAGTCTCACTGTCTGTCTCTGACGGTCAGTCCATCAGTAAGTCTGCCTGTCAGTCTGTCTGTATGTGTCTGTCAGTCTTTCTGTTTATTCTGTCTGACAGTCAGTCTGTGTGTCTGTCAGTAAGCTGTGTGTATGTCTGTCAGTCAGTCTGTCTGTCAGTCTGTTGTATGTCTGTCGTTCTGTCAGTCTGTCCATGGGTCTGTCGGTATGTCAGTGTGTCTGTGTGTCTTGTGTTTCTGTGTGTGTCTGTCAGTCTGCCTGTAAGTCCGTCAGTTTGTCAGTCAGAACGATTGTGTGTCTTTCAGTCAGTATGACAGTATCTGTTTGTCGGTCACTCAATCTGTCAGTCTGCCAGTCAGTCAGTTTCTTAGTCAGTATGACTGAAAGTCTGGCAATCAGTCTGTCTGTCAATCTGTCTATCTGTCTGTGTGTCGTTATGTATTTCAGTCAGTGTGCAGTCTGACTGTGTGTCTGTCTGCCAATCAGTTTATGTGTCTGTCAGTCTGTCTGTATGTCTGTCAGACTGTCAGTCTGTCAGTAAGGTTATCACTCTGTGTGTAAGTCATTCTGTCACAAGTCTGTCATTCTATCTTTAAGTCCGTCAGTCTTTCTGTCTGTCTATCTGTCAGTTCGTCTGTCTGTTAGTTTGTCATGCTTACAGTCTGTGTGTCTGTCCGTGTGTCTGTCTGTGTGTCTGTCTATCAGTCAAACTTTCTGTCAGTTGACTGTCAGTCTGAATGTCAGTCAGTCTGTCAGTTTGTATGTCTCTCTTCTGACAGTCTCTCTGTCAGTCTGTCAGTCAGACTGTCAGTCAGAATGTCAATCTGACAGTCAGTCTGTCTGTGTTTCTGTCAGTCAAAGTAGCAGTTAGTTGGTCTGTCAGTCTGTGAGTCTGTCTAGCTTTCTATCCGTATTTCTATCAGAATTACATTCTGTTGATGGTCTGTCCATCTGTCTTTCAGTCTGTCTGTTTGTTTATCTGTCTGTCCGTATGTCTGTCAGTCAGTCTTACTGTCTGTCTGTATGTTTGTCTGTCAATCTATATGTCTGCCAGTTGGTCCGAAAGTCCGTTGAATGTCCGTCCGTGTGTCCGTCCGTGTGTCCGTCCATATGTCAATTGGTCCGTCCGTATGAACATACATCCGTCCATCTGTCTGGCTGCTTGTCTGTCAGTATGTATCTTTAATGAGTTTGTCCGTCAGCCAGTCTGTCTGTCATTCTGTCTCAGTCTGTAAATCTGTCAGTATGTCTGTCCATCGATCTGTCTGGCAGTCTGGCAGTCTCTCCGTCTTTAAATCTTTGTGTCTCTTAGTCAGGGTGTGTGACTGTGTTTCTGTATGGTTATGTCTGATTTTCAGTGTGTGTGTGTCAGTCAGTCAGTCTGTATGTCAAGGTAACTTGTCTTCAGTAAGTCGTTTTTGTCTGTCAGTATGTGTGTCTGTCTGAGAGTCAGTCTGTCAGTTTGTCTGTATGTCACTGTCAGTCATTCCGTGAGTCAGTTCATCTGTGTGTCTGTCCGTCAGCATATTGTGTGTCTGTCAGTTTGTATATCTGAAAGTCAGTATGACAGTATGTCCATCTGTCGGTCAGTTTGTCAGTCAGTCTGTCAGTCATTCTGTCAGTCAGTCCAACAGTCTATTATCAATCAGTCTGTGTGTCTGTCAGTCTAGCTGTGGCTTTGTCAGTTTGTCTGTCAGTTATTTTGTCGGTTGGTTTGTCTGTAAGTCTATCTGTCTGTCAGTCATACTGTCAGAAAGTTAGTATGTTGTGGTGTCTATTAGTCTGTCGTTTGTCTGTCAGTTTTATTGTCAGTCTGTCTGTCGGTTTGTTAGACTGTCTGTCAGTCTGTATGTCAGTCTGTCTTCTGTTGGTCTGTCAGCCTGTCAGTCAATAGGTCAGTCTGTATTTCAGTCTGTCTACTGTATGTCTGTCAGTCTGTCAGCCAGTCTGTTAGTCTGTAGGCCAGTCTTTCAGTCCGTCTGTATATTTGTCAGTCTGTATGTTTTTCAGTCTGTCAGTCTGTTGGTCAATCGGACTGCCAGTAAGTCGATCTGTCAGTCTGCCAGTTTGATTGTTGGTCTGTTCATTTGTCAACCTGTCTGCCTGTCTGTATATCTGTCTGTAGGTTGTCAGTATGTCAGTCTGTCTGTCAATCTGTCATTTTGTCAATGTTTGTCTAGGTTGGTCAGTCTTTTAGTCATTTGGACAGTTTTTCTGTTTGTCCATATGTCTGTCAGTCTGACTGTATGTATGTCTGTCAGTCAGTCAGTCAGTCAGTCTATCTCTGTCGGTCAGTCTGTCAGTCAGTCTTTCTGTCAGTCTGTCTGTCTATCTGTCTGCCTGTAGGTCTGTCAGTCTGTCTGTATATCTGTCTGTCAGTCAGTCTGTCCGTTAGTCCGTTCGTTCTTTCGAATGTCCATCCGTCCGTGTGTCCGACCGTATGTCTGTCCATCCGTAAGTCCGTCCATCCGACCGTATGTCCGTCCATCCGTCCGTCTGTCTGGCTGCTTGTCTGTCAGTCTGTCAGTTTTCTGTCAGCCAGTCTTTGTGTCATTATGTCTGTATGTCTGTCTGTCTGTAAGGTTGTTAGTCTATCTAACATTCTATCTATCTTTAAGTCTGTCTGTTAGTCGCTCATTCTTTCAGTCTGTATGTGTCAGTCTGTCTGTAGGTCTGTATATCTGTCTCTGTCTGTGTTTCTGTGTGTGTCAATCAGTCCCTGTGTATAGGTATCTGTGTGTCAGTCAGTCTGTGTGTCTGTCTCAGTCAGTCTGTTGTGACTGTCCGCCTTATGGTTTGCCTATCTGTAAGTCTGCCTGTCAGTCCGTCAATCAGTCTCACTGTCTGTCTGTATGTCTGTCTGTATGTCTGTCTGACAGTCAGTCAGCCTGACTCTGTCTCTGTCGGTCAGTCCATCAGTCAGTCTGCCTGTCAGTCTGTGTCTGAGTCAGTGTGTCTTTCTGTCAATTTGTTGGTCTGTCAGTTTGTTGGTCTGTCAGTTTGTCAGTCAGCATGTCAGTCAGTCTGTTATTCGTTCTGTTTGTCTGTAAGTCTGTCAGTCTATTCGTATGTCTGTCAGTCTTTCAGTATTTATATATGTCTGAAAGTTATTCAGTCTGTCAGTCTGTAGTCTGTCCGTTATTCCGTTAGACCGTTCGAAAGACCGTCCGTGTGTCACCGTATGTCTGTCATACGTAAGTCCGTCATATGTCCGGGCATCCCTACCTCCCTCTGTCTGGCTGGCTGCTTGTCTGTCTGTCAGTCTGTCAGTTTGTCTGTAAGCCTGTCTGTCTGTCATTATGTCTGTCTGTTAGTCACTCAATCTTTCAGTCTGTATGTCGGTCAGTATATCTGTGGGTCTGTGTATCTGTGTTTGTATGTTTGTGTTTCTGTGTGTGTCAGTCAGTCTCTGTGTATGGTAATCTGTCAGTCAGTTAGTTTGTGTATCTGTCTGTCAGTCTGTCTGAAAGTCTGTGTTAGCCCGCTTTTCGGTCTGCCTATCTGTAAGCCTGTCTGTCAGTCCGACAGTTAATGTCTCACTGCCTGTTTGTGTGTCAGTCAGCCTGTCTCTGAAAGTCTGTCTCTGTCGGTCAGTACATAAGTCAGTCGGCCTGTCAGTCTGTTTGTATGTGTATTTCAGTAAGTCTGTCTGGGTGTCTGTCAGCCTGTCTTTCTGTAAGTCTGTATTTCTGTAAGTCTGTCAGTCAGTATGTAAGTTTGAAAGTCTGTCTGTCAGTCTTTCTGTTAGTCTGTCTGTAAGTTCGTCAGTTTGTCAGCCAGTCAGAAATAATGCGTGTCTTTCAGTCAGTCTGTCAGTCAGTCTGTCAGTCAGTCTGTCAGTATGTCGGTCAGTCAGTCTGCCATTTAGTCCTTCAGTCAGTCCGTTTGTTACTCAGTATGCCTGACAGTCTATCAGTCAGTCGGTCAGTCAATCTGTATATCTGTCTTTGTGTCTTTGTTTCAGTCAGTACGTCAGTCTGTGTGTCTACATGTCAGTCATCTGGTCTATGTCCTTTGTGTCTGTCAGTCAGTCTGTGTGTCTGTCAGTCTGTATGTCTGTCCCTGTATATCTGTCTGTAAGTCTGTCAGTCTTTCTGTCCGTCTATCTGTCTGTCAGTTTGTCTGTCAGTTAGTATGTCAGGCTTACAGTCTGTATGTTTGTATGTGTGTCTGTGTGTCTGTAAGTCAGTCAGTATGTCTGTCAGTCAGACTGTCTGTCAGTCTGTCTATCAGTCTGTCAGTCTGTAAGTCAGTCTGACAGTCATTATGTCTGTGTTTCTGTCTGTCAGTCAGTCGGGCTGTCAGTCGGTCTGTCAGTCTGTCAGTTTGTTAGTCTGACTGTCTTTCTGTCAGTCTTTCTATCAGTGTTACGTTTTGTCTGATGGACTGTCCGTCTGTTTTTTTTTAGTTTTTAAGTTTGTTTATCAATCTGTCCGTATGTCTGTCAGTCTGTCAGTTTGATGTTTGTCCGTTCGTCCGTACGTCCGTTGAATGTCGGTCCGAGTGTCTGTCCGTATGTCCGTCGGTCCGTCCGTATGACCGTCCATCCGTCCGTCTGTCTGGCCGGCTACTTATCTGTCAGTCTGTCTAAGAATTTGTCCATCAGCCAGTCTGTCTCATTCTGTCAGTCAGTCTGTATATCTGTAAGTCAGTCTGTCTGTCTGTCTTACAGTCTATCAGTCTTTAAGTCTTTATGTCTTTTATTCGGGCTGTGTGTCTGTGTTTCTGTACGGTTCTGTATGTGTTTCTGTATGTGCCAGTCAGTCAGTCTGTGTGTCTGGGTAACTGTCTGTCAGTAAGTCTGTTTTTTGTTTGACTGTCAGTATGTGTGTCAGTCTGTGAGTCTGTCAGTCTGACTGTCAGTCGGTCTGTCGGTCTGCATGTCTGTGAGTCTATCTTTCAGAGAGTCAGCCAGCCTGTCTCTATCTGTCAGTCTGTCTCAGTTAGTCTTCCTGTCAGTGTGTCTGTATGTGTCTATCAGTCAGACTGTCTGCCAGTCTTTCTGTGCGTCTGTCTGACAGTCAGTCTGTGTGTCAGTCAGTCTTTCTGTCAGTCTGTTGATAAGATAGTCTGTCAGTCATTTTGTCAGTCTGTCATTTAGTCTGTTTGTTTGTAAGTCTGTCTTTCAGTCTGTCTAACTGTCTCTCAGTCTGTCTGTCAGTCAGTATGTCTGTCAGTCTGTTTTATGTATGTCGGTCTGTCAGTCTGTCTGAGTGTCTGTGTTTCTGTGTGTATCTCTCAGTCTGTCTGTGAGTCTGTCTGTAATCCGTCAAATTGTCAGTCAGAAAGATTGTGTGCCTTTCAGTCAGTCTGTTAGTGTCTGTCTGTTTGTCGGCCACTTATTCTGTCAGTCAGTCTGGCAGTCAGTCCTTCAGTCAGTCTATTTGTTAGAAGAAAGTCTGACAGTCTGTCAATCGGTCAGTCAATCTGTATATCTGTATGTGTGTCTTTTATGTATTTCATTCAGTATGTTAGTCTGTGTGTCTTTATGTATTTCAGTCAGTGTGTAAGTCTGAGTGTGTGTCTACAAGCCAGTCATTTTGTCAATGTCTTTAGGTCTGTTTGTGTGTCTGTCTGTGTGTCTGTCAGTCAGTCTGTGCGTCTGTATGTTAGTCAGTTTTTCAGCATGTCAATCGGTCTCTGTCTGTATGTTTGTCTGTTAGTCTGTCTGTCTATTGGTCCGTTCGTCCGTTGAATGTCGGTCCTTGTGTCCACCCGTATGTCAGTTGGTCCGTCCGTATGTCAGTTCATCCATCCGTCTGTCTGTCTGGCTGGCTACTTGTCTGTCAGTCTGTCAGTCTGTCTGTCTTTGAGTTTGTCCGTCAGCCAGTGTCTGTCATTCTGTCTGTCTGTCGGTCTGTAAATCTGTAAGTCAGTCTCTGTCTGTCCATATATCTGTTATCAGTCAGTCTGTCTAGCAGTCTCTCAGTCTTTAAGTCTGTATGTCTGTCAGTCAGTCTGTGTTTCTGTATGGTTCGGTCTGTGTTTCTGTGTATGCCTGTCAGTCTGTGTGTCAGGGTATCTGTCTGTCAGTAAGTCTTTTTTGGTCTGTCAGTATGTGTGTCTGTCGGTGATTCAGTCTTTCTGTCTGTCTGCCTGTCAGTCCATCTGTCGCTCAGTATCTCTGTGTGTCTGTCAGTAAGAATGGCTGTGTGTTTGTGTGTCTGTAAGTCAGTCCGCCTGTCTGTTAGTCAGTCAGTATGTCTGTCATTCAGTCTGTCAATATGTTTGTTCTTATGTTGATTTCTCAGTCAGTCAGACTGTCTGTGTGTCAGACTGTCTGTCAATGTGTTTGTCGTACAGTTTTTCTGTCTTTCTGTTTATCTATCCGTTAGTAGGTCGGTTTGTTCGAATGAACGTCCATCCATCTATATGTTCGTCCGCATGTATGTATGTCTTTCGGTCCGTCTGTCTGTTTGTCTGCATATCTGACTGTTGTCTGTCAGTCAGTAATTTTGTCTGTTAGTCCGTCAGTCATTTTTTTCTGTCAGTCTGTCTGTAATTATGTTAGTCAGTCTGTCTATCTGTCTGTCAGTCTACCTGTCTGCTAGTCTGTCAGTCTTTCAGTCTGTATGTATATTTGTCCGTTTGTCTGTCTGTGTGTCAGCCTGTGTGTGTCTGTCAGTCTGTCTGTTTGTCTGTTTGTCATTTAGTTTGTCTGTCAGTCTGACTGTTATTGTCTTTCAGTGTGTCTATCAGTCTGTCTATCAGTCTCTGTCTGTCAGTGTCAGTCAGTCTGTTAGTCAGTCTGTCAGTCAGGTTTGTTCTGTCAGTCAATCTGTTTCTGTCGGTCAGTCTGTCTGTCAATCAGTCTGTCTATGTCGGTCAGTCTGTCAGTCAGTCTTTCTGTCGGTCGTTCTGTCAGTCTGTCCGTATGTCTGTCCGTTTGTCCGTTTCGAACGTCCGTACGAATTTCCGTCTGTCCGTATGTCTGTCCGTATGTACATCCATCCGTCCGTATGTCTGTCTCCCTGTCTTTCTCTGTATGTCTGTGCCTGTCTGTTTCTGTATGTATGTGTCTGTCTCTGTATCTGTCTGTGTGTATGTATGTCTGTCTCTGTATTAGTCTGTGTGTATGTATGTCTGTCTGTGTGTCTGTCTGGCTGTGTGTGTCTGTCTGTTTGTTTCTCTCTGTTTCTGTATGTCTCTGTATGTCTCTTGTCTGTCTATGTCTTTCTCTGTCTATCTGTCTCTGTCTATCTGTCTCTGTCTATCTGTCTCTGTCTCTCTATCTGTCTTTCTCCTTGTCTCTGTATCTCTCCCTGTATCTGTCTGTCCGTCCGTCGGTCTGTCTGTTTCTATAATAAGCAGTGCGATATTTTTATGCCTGTAGACTGACGTAGAGATGCACGCGTGCATCAGGTAGTTAATAAAAGAGAGTGTTTGTATGTCTGTAGTTCGCATAGCACGGAGACGGTAAGGCATAGGGCCGTGAAATTTGGCACCTGGATTCTACAAGAAAAAAAAGGGGGTACCTCGAAGAAATTTTTTTTTTTCAAAATCCATTTTAATTTTTTTTAAGCCATATTTTACCACGTTTTTCTATACTCTCAGTGGCAACAATCTTTGCATTGTTGACGATGCTTTATTCGCCTCCATGAAAAAGACCGTTGGTTTGATGACACTTTTTTCGTATCCTGGCAACGACTTTTTACATTGTTGATGCTTTATTCACTTTCGGATAGTAATCCGGTCTTTAGTTACATCTTTGCTATTATATTTGAACGGTATATATTGTTTAAATGATAGCGAATTTGAAGGCTTTCAAAACCGGTTGAATCAAAGATGGCGTCAATAGTTTATATTTCTTCCGGTCATATTAGTTGTATTGATTATTTTTTCATCAATCAAAATTTGATTTAGTTTTTTTTTTTTGGTTCGTGGCGCGGCAGCGACGTACACACGAGGGAGGCACAGATAATGAGCAGTGCGAGTGTGTCGTGCCAGTAGACCGCCGCAGTGAAGCGTGGGTGCATAGCATGAACGAGTACAGTGTGACGGAGGAACCTGCAGGAAAGCCTCCTTCTGCGGCGCGAGGATGATGCCCCGCGCGGAGATCTCCGGGTAGTCGGTGGGCGCGTGCACCAGCACCTGCAGGCCGTAGAAGGAGAAGAGCGCCGCGTAGTAGTCCTCCAGCTGCGGGTCCATCAGCATGGTGACGCCCGCCAGGTAGCCGGCGCCGTTCACGTGCAGCAGCGGGTCGCGACTGCGCCAGCGGAAAACGTCGCGCGTCAGGCTTCTGGGTCGAGGCCTCGTCCGGGCACGCCATGATTCCCGCGGACGTGGTCTCAACCAGAGATTAGTTAAGCATACAGATGGAGCATTAGCAGTCAGATGTGAAACCTTCCCGCCCCCCCCCCCCCTTCCCACCCTCATTTTTTTCTGATTTTCACGTACCAATATGGCGGACGTTTGTTTATATTTGTATCAACTGTTCTAGCCTACTTATATTAACGACTGTAGTTAAACTGTTCGGGATAAAATTATAAAAAAAAAACATTATTGTTTAATATGTTTGTATATATATTAAAAGTCCAAAGCAATCTTAATAATACAAATGTAATGATATGATTTGAAAAATTTTTTTCTCAAATTTAACCTCCAATACAGGTACAGCTGATACATTTATACACAAACGGCCTCCATATTGGTACGTGTAGTAAACTGAATTTTCCCCCGGCCCGCCGTTTTGGCTTCAGGCCCCCTCGTCGGGAATCGGACATTATCCCAGATGCTGAGAAGTAATTAATAACTAACTAACTACAGAAAACACAATATCTTTCCAACACTGCAATATAAATTTTTGTTGTAAATGGAAGAGAAATACTCATGTAAAATCACAGATAGGCCTATTTGGAAAATTTTTACATTTACTTGAAAAAAACTTTATTACTACAAAATAGTTTTGGCAGTAATACTGGGTTCGGATTCTTACCCGGACATTTATGCTTTGTTGTTTTACCAGTTACTCCAACAGAAAGTTATTTGTAAATCGTTCCCTGAATAGCTTTCCAGTACCAACTGCGCACATTAATAAGCATAGTAAAACAAATATAAAGTAAAAGTATTGACTATTAGATTATATTTTCCACTGTTTAAAAAATAATAAGCTTTAATGAAGCATCAATTAAAATATAAAATTATGCGTTGATTTTCTTAAGAAAAGTATCTCATTAATGCAATAATAACCATAGCCACGTGGTGTACAAATTAACAATATCTTTCTTGTAATATTACAAACCACTTTTTGACAACTGGTTCTCAAGGGAATCTTTTTGTCAAAGTACAGAATTTTTTTCAGTGCATAATATGTGCCGTGGTTGAGTGGTCAGAACACTCGCCTCCTACCAAGGTGGTCCGAGTTCATTTTACAGCTGGTTCAAACCCTGAATTTTTGCAAACGGGAAACGTGGTGGACGTTGCCGTGACCTGTGGGTTTTCTCGGGGTTCTCCCGCCGTTGCTGCATACTCCATCTCCTCTTACCTCAGGCATTCTACAGGCTGGCCGGAACGACGGGAAGCCTTCTTTTCACAGACGAGAGAGCCAAAACCCGAAGTTCCCCGAAGTTCATGCCTTTTTTTCCGTATCTTTTATGTAGCTATCCTAACCAAATCAACCGTCCACAATGTTTTAAAGTATTTATAATGTAGCTAACCTAACCTAATTGACCATTAGTATCCTTTTATCAACACCGCCATATTTATTTACAATGAACAAAAAAAACCGAAGATGCACGATCGGGCGTTTGGCTCTATCGTCTGTGAAAAGGATTCCCCTTTTTAGCTCTATTGTTTTACCAAATACTATACGCCCAGTGAAGTATGCAGCCAAACGAGAAAAACTTTTGCATATCTTAATGTCATGGTGAAAGCGTGTTTCAGTGAATGGCCATTCTAATCTGTTTTAGTTCAGGTAGAGTGTGCAAGAACTGTCACTTGGCTTATAACACCGAAACTTGTTGGTGACGTCGAGGTTCCTAGGAAGCTGATGGGTGTGGCCCCGCTATGGTGGAGGGGGGAGATGAGCTGGCGCCGCTACCCTGCATGGAGGGTTTGAAACAGGTCTTATGTACGAGCTCATTTTGCGACGCAGGGAAAAGTGGTAGGATACACTAATCACCATTAATGACTTCACAAAGTATTCTTTAATTTCAACTTTTTATGGTAGTGTGATTGATAATCATCATGGCGATGGTATTTTGTAAGAAGTGTTGCAATAAGATACGGCATACGTAAAATAAAGTGGCGAGTTCGACACATTGACCAGTCGAATATGTACTCGGAGCATATCAGATATTTGAAGACATCTAAATTAGGATTTGCGTGTGTAAACATCTCTGTCCGGTAATGAGCTGGAATACCTCGCGGTCTTGTCTGGAGGGTGGTAGTTGAAAGAGCAGCAGAATCCCGCGTCTGTTTTGTGCATGGAGTAGAGGGAATCGCAGGGCACCAGTTGTCCTCGCCACTTGCACTTCACCAGCAGAGAGGAGCACGGCTGTGTGAGCTGGAAACAATCCATTCACACTTTCTCGGACTGAAACATTCTGACTACAGAATACTGACATTCCGAGCCTAAAACAACAATCATCTTGAGTTGTGCGTGCTTGATTAACAGACCCATAAACTTGAAATGAATGGTGCGAGACTGTGTGAGTGGACAGGCGCTATGTTAAGGGGCGAACTACTGTTGAGCCTAGCTCCAGTGAGGAGTGCGAATTGTGGACTTGACAGATACTTAGTGATTTTTGAACAGACATGTGTGGTGATTTAATTAGTAATGTAATTATTAGAAGCAATTAAAACTGTACAAAATTAATTGGGCTATCCTTCAGTTTTCCCTACTCGTGACAATATATTAAGATCATTTTCAGATTGATGATTTACTATTAAATTAATGTGAATCTTCAGTCATTAGGCTACATATGCATACATATATTTCGCTACGAATAAAAATCTTTAATGTAAGTATTGATTTATTTGTATTCTTTGACGTAATATTTTGTTTAAGTATATGCAACCAAATCTATATTGGCGACTACAATTATAAATAGACACTTCTGGTAACGCGTTTTCTTAGTATATTAGTCTACTCGTTTATAGCCTACTTATGTGAGTATAAGCATATCTCGAAGAATTATTAGTGTTTAAGTACAGAAGTATTTTAAAATAAAGTTGTTAGCATTTTTTTTTTTTTTTTAATTTTTAGTGGATAACGTTTTTAGACGATGACACATAGGTAGGCCTATATGTAGTCTTATAAGGCTAACAACATTGTTTTATGTGTTTACAAACACGCGTAATACACGACCAGCTGGCGTGTTCGGGCCGGCAGTTACCTTTAGCATCAGAGTCTCCATGGTGAGGTTATGTTTGAGCAGAACTTTTTCAAGCTCCATGAAAGTGCTGGCTTGCTCCGGCTGAATTATCTCGGCCAGCTGTTGGACGAAACTCAGGTAGTCGTCTTCCTTCAGCGTCAAGTTGAGCGCACTAAGAGTGACAAGGACATGAATAAAAGGATTACTAACATCTTTGAGAACTTTGGCGCCGTGATACATTTTCCCTCGCTTTTTTAAGATTTTCTAAAAGTATATTGCATGACAATTTTTTTACTCAGCAGGGTCAATGCCTAATTATCGGAGTGTCGTGGGTTGATTATAAGTCAACAATTATTAGTATTTATGTTATCAGTCTCGGTCTTAGTATTTGGTGCTTAGGGCTGTACTGGCCATTTTCTCCTAGGACAAGGAGATCCGTTTCTCTACAATAGCTATATATAACGTATCGTGGTCACTGGCAATTATTGTTTAATTAAAGACTTAGCTAGTTCCAGGCGTGTGATCACTTGATCACTTCCTTTCCAGATGCAATAAGTCCTGTGCCTCTCTACTACAGTCTTCCGAGAGTTGAATATCTCGTTTTCACCTTGTGCATGGGGCCCGGCCTCAAACCAAATTATATTCCTTGTAGTTGTGACTAGGCACAACTCGTGGACTTTCAACAGATATGTTAGCCAATAAAACTGTCAGCAACGTGTGTCAAGGCGAATTTTCATGTTATAAAAATCTCGAATCAGGTTTTTGTCTCACTTTAAATGCAGTAATTGTTTTATTCCAAATAATATGTACTGCAACCTAAACCACATTGACACTAAATAGGCCTAATTATAAAAAGTGTATAACTTTTGGAGTTCATTACGTAAAAATTTGGGCATATTATTTTTAAAGTACGCTGATTTTGACAATGACTTCCACTAGCCAATTTGCGATGCACATAACGACAGGATTTAATAATCGGTGTTCATCACCACTAGTAAATGATGCAACTATGAAAAAATGCAGTGTATTTCAACATGGCCATAAACGCATTTCCGAACCATCAGAATTATGTCTGTGGGAAACAGTGACACCCAGCTTCGAACTGTGGGGTGAGTGCAGGGGCGTAGCCAGGGGGGGGGGGTTTAGGGGTTCAAACCCCCCCACCCCCTTAGCTCCAAATCTTTAATTAATTTCTTATTCATCACTCAAACAAATTTCATATTAAAATTAATAAAATTTTTACCATTACAATATTTAAATTTAAGTACCGAAAACTGCTAAAATAGCACTATTTTACACCTTAAAATCCAAATTTTCCCGGGGGAGGATTTCCCGTTTGGGGGGGGGGGGCATGCTTCTTAACACCCCCCATACACAAATCCTGGCTACGCCACTGGGTGAGTGAAACACCGAAGGGTTCTGTTTGGAATGGAATTAACTCCTAGTTAAACGGAGAGTCCCAAAATTTTAAAGGAGGAAAAACATTCTTTTAAAAGACCTTTTTAAAAAAATACACACTTCGGAAGTCTTTAAAAGTCATTAACAACACTATAGTTCTAACTTTTTAAGGATATAAAATAAAAAGATTACATTACAGTAGCAAAAAAGTAAAATAATACTAATTTATAGGTTAGGTGCGGACTGTAGTAAATTATTTTGTCGACCCTCTCGTTTGTTATACGGTTAGGTGGGACGTGGGAGGGAGTAGAAGTTCTCCCCGACAGGACCACCACTGGAGGTACACAGCAGCGAGTGCCAGGGTACACCGAGTAGAGCGATGGGAACGTACTAGTCGCTGTAGAGGCTCCGCACGGCGGACAGGTGCACTTTGTTCACGTTGCAGATGGTGACAGCGGGGAAGGGGATGTTCCATATGGGGAAGTGGGTGCTTTCGATGCTGGTGATGGTGGGCGACGTGTTGTACTGCACCCACACGCAGCTGATGAGATAGACTGCCGCCAGCAGACCTCCGCTGCACGTCACCAGCCACAGCACCCTGTAACACACGGGTGGCTTTCTGGCTGTGTGGATTCAGTATGAGCATTAGCACCTATACTCATCAATCATCAATCACCACCTGCTTCCAGCCTGCGGCCGGGTCATCCTCTTCTGTCCCTCCAGCCTTTCTTCTCCTCTCTCCCGCACTCATTTAACTCTCTGCTCTTCCCACCTCCACCTGGGATCTTTTTCTTGTGTACTGCAACCGATATTTCTGTTTTATAATTATCTCTTCAAGAGAGTGAGTTCTTATACATCTTAAAGAAGCTGTTTAAAGTCTTTTTCACTAACATATCTTTTTTTAATTCAGCCAATTCAATTCTATCTATTGAATTATATTTAATGAAAATTTAAAATGTCTGTTCAAAGATGTTTCACACACCATTCTCTTACTTGACCTATTTATTACACTGGATAGGATAAACTTTTTTTTTCCTTCAGAAGTTTGTTTCTTTGATACGGGTTTCTTGGTTAGCACAACCTAACTCCTCCAGTCATCCATTCTTTGGTTTTGTCAAGGTGAGAAACAACCTCTGAATCCACCACAAGACCGAAAATAGTTATGGGGGAGCAACAAGCGAAACAAATTAATCAGCTAGAAACAAATATTCACAACCGTTATTCGAGTTAGGAAAGTAATCGACGACGATTCTAGGAGGAAAGTAAAACATGTTCTGATTAATTTATACTTATTTATCGGAGCTAAAAGAACCTGTTTATCGTTTGAAAATACCCGGCTTGGACTAGAACTCTATCTTTTCTCAACAATGAGAAGTTCACAAGCTAGCAGAATCAGTTTTTAAATTTTTTGTTATTTTTTTATTAATTTTTTATTAATTTTTTTGTAATTTTATGATAACAAAGTAATCTTGTGGCGGTTTTCTCCGTGTGTTTCCGATTATTCTTGTCAATCTTATGGTGGTTTTCTCCGTGTGCTCCTGATTATTCTTGTCAAATATAATGGTGGTTTTCTCCGTGTGCTCCTGAATATTCTTGTCAATATTTTGATGATTTTCTCCGTGTTCTCCTGGTTACAGATGAGCAATTGATCTCTGCATGAAGGATTTTTTTACTTAATGAGTCATGTTAATTTATTTAAGGTTACATTTAATTAGTGAATTTCTGCTACTTAATCAACACTTGTAATATTTTTATCAGGTGGAAATTAAAAAAATATATCATTTCTCAGTCAAATAATAATAATCTCTGAGAAATCTAAGAAGCACTAACAGGAAGGACGGACTTCCTTCTCCTTGGAGTCTAGCGAAGCCATCCTTCTTTTGCGATCATTAGTGAGCATCCCGCATCCCGCATAAAAGAACTAAATATTATTTACCTGTATACAACATGTGGCGACATCTGTTGTTGAAAAGCAGAACTACATGCATCAAGTACCTTTGCATAAAATATATTAATTCTCGCTGATTAAATATGAAAAAAATTCTATTTAAGTAATGTATCTAATTTAAAACACTCAATTTGTATCTGGCATTAGTCTCAGTAACTAATATGAATTCCGATTTGAGATCTGACGTTGTATCGAAATAACATAGGTGTAAGTTTTGCAGCAAAGAGTATATCTTGAGAAAGAATAAAAGACAACACGAGAAGAATGACTGTGTTAAAAATCCACTACGCAATATGATAAGTTGTGTTCGATGTAACAAGTCGTTTACGCGGAGAGAGAGCTTAAAAAGACATGGCAGAACTTGTAACGCAAAGCCTGCGTACAAGCTAGAGGACAACGATGAATCTACCATCCTAAGGAAGAGTGATCTGCATTACGACAATAATTTTCCTGGCTCTTCCGATCTCGACAAAGAACTTAAATTGAAGGAGGTTGATGATTTACGGAAGAAAGAAGACAATGGAAGAATCCTTAACGTGAAAAGTGAGAATATATTCCAGCCGAATTCAAGTAGATCTTTCCTACTTTGTAAAAATGTAGGATTCCTAAAAATAAAGCATGAAGACGATGATGACACTTCGACATCATCAACATCGAATTCTTACGGTAATCTGGGTGAAGACGATGCCTTCTACGGTGATTGTTACAGTGACTCTGAGGCTGTTGACAAAGACATAGACTGTGATTAAGCACCTAACGCTGACAAGATCGAAGAATGTGTCGGTGTTCTGAGACCGAAACGATGGAAACGACGTGATATATTAAATAAATCTGATCAAGCTTGTGATGATCACCGTCTCAAACATGAAAGTTACCCTGAGGTTGGTGGTAAAACGGAAGACACCAGAGATCATAATATTTATAATAAACAAGCAATGAAGATGGTGGCAGAAGAGATTGATTCCAGATCATGGAAAGATCCAAACATATTGGTTGACCGGCTAAGACTTCTACATGGTTCGCTTTGTGCAGGAAACTATTCGTGCATCAAAGAAATATCCTTCATACTCAAGGAACTGAGGAATGCTGGCTACATACAATAATGGCTTGTTTTACTTGCATTTGTATAATGTAAAGCAATAAAATAAATAATTTAAATTATAAGAATTTAATGTTTTTATTTCTTGTATTCTGATTTCTAACTAAGACTCGTAACTATCTCGTAACTTGTGCTTCCTTTTTGCCTTTTTTTTTTGTTGATGGAGCTTCCAAATGTGCTGCCTTTTCGATGATGGTGCTTCCAAATGTGCTGCCTTTTCGTTGTCGGTGCTTCCAAATGTGCTGCCTTTTCGTTGTCGGTGCTGTCAAATGTGCTGCCTTTTCGTAGTCGGTGCTTCCAAATGTGCTGCCTTTTCGTAGTCGGTGCTTCCAAATGTGCTGCCTTTTCGTTGTCGGTGCTGTCAAATGTGCTGCCTTTTCGTATTCGGTGCTTCCAAATGTGCTGCCTTTTCGTTGTCGGTGCTGCCAAATGTGCTGCCTTTTCGTAGTCGGTGCTTTCAAATGTGCTGCCTTTTCGATGACGGTGCTTCCAAATGTGCTGTTTTTTCGTAGTCGGTGCATCGTATTGTTTTTCCTTTTTTGGAGGTGCTTCCAAATGTGCTTCCTTTTTTGTTGATGGTGCTTCTATTTTTTTAATGTTGTTTTGACTCTAGTATTTTAGTAAATTGTTCTTGATTTGACTAGCGTATTATTCAAACCGGTTAATGTATATAAACGAGTCCTAGACAGCAGGGCGCTCAGTTTGATACTGCCGTCGACGGTGTACGGATCACCTAGTTTGTTTCTTCTTCTGGTGCATAAGACGTGTAATTGGCTGTTCTTGAGACTTCGATGGCATCTTTACCGACTTTAACGTCGTACTCGATGGAGGATGTACCATCGACTACGGGAACCATGACGTCGGCGCCGACGATGTTGGAGGAGATCCTGTTGGCAACGCCTCTGACAACACTGGAGGAGACTTCGATATGTGCTGTTCCACCATCAGCTGAAGTTTCATCATCAGCAATGGATTCTTCAACTAATGAAGAGCGTACATTTCGTCAGTGAAAATACTGTGACGCATCATTTACTATCACCTCAAATGCTCGCAGACATGAAAGAAGCAGTTGTTCTAATAATGTTAAAAGAATACAATTTCAGTGCAATAAGTGCAAAAAACTAATTTCACGTCTTGATAGCTTACATCTTCATTATAAAAAATGCTCCGAGACGTATAATGAACATGGTTATTGATTTGACTCATGTGTTGTACCGGCTAATGAGACTATATAAGTGATATGAACTTCAGTCCGTCTCTGGCTGTGGAGATGAACGGATCGGATAGACATTTAAAGTCATGTAAAAGGCTTAGTCCGTACAATAAGAAGACTGTTTGAATCGTGGAATCCAAAAGGCTTTGGTAATTTGTCAGTGTTTTTTTGTACTTGTAGTAGTGTATTGAATTTATGTAATAAAATTTTATTAAAAGAACTTGTGGTGTTTTTACTATCTCAAACATAACACTTTTTAGTTTTTTTTAATTAAAGTTGTTTTGTATCGGCCAGGGATCGAACCAAGGACCTTAGTCGACCCAATCAATCATTATATGGATTACAAATTTATTTAATGAATTTTAGATTTTTTCCCGCTTTTCTAGCTACATTATTACATGATTTCAAGATGGCGGCCGAATTTCAAGATGGTGGGGGGCACCTCCATAATAAATGATTACTGCACTGTAGCGGGTTAGAATAAAATTAACCAATGGAAATGTACTCTATAATACGAGTACACGCACAATATGGTGTACTCCAGCAGGTGGTCGCTCCTGGTAGCATGTACTGAACATAAAATGTTGGATCCATGATGGTCGACAAGGACAAAGTCAAATTTCAAGGTCAAGGTCAAATTTCAAGGTCAAGGTCAAATTTCAAGGTCAAGGTCAAATTTGAAGGTCAAGGTCAAATTTCAAGGTCAAGGTCAAATTTGAAGGTCAAGGTCAAATTTCAAGGTCAAGGTCAAAGTTCAAGGTCAAGGGCCAAGGTCAAGGTCAAGGTCAAAGGCCAAGGTCAATGGTCAATGTCAACAGATGAGTACAAAAGTATGGTGACCAGATAATTATACTACATGTTATCGGCACACTCTAGCAGACGAAAACAAGATGGTGGTCTCCAGCAGATGAAGACAAGATGGCGGACATGATGTCATACCAGTTGATGATATATACCTTGTTACTGGTGGTGGTAGATCAGCCTAGGTAGCTTTCATGGAGGAAGGATCGACCGTTTACTCTCGTCGGGAATCGAACCAAGGACGTACATCGATATAATCAAACAGAATTCAAATACATTAATTTTTTGATGAATTTTGGAATTTTTTTCATTAAAATCGGATAATAAATAAAGATTTTCAAGATGGCGTCCAAATTTCAAAGATGGCGGACATGACGTCATACTAGGTGAAGATATGTATTCTTTGATATAAGTGGTGAGGGTTAGTCTGCCTGCGTCCACTGTGAGGGAAGGATCGCTAGCCATTTTTAATTTTTTTTTGCACTCGTCGGGTTCGAACCGAGGACTCCGAACTCCGTGTCGTTAATGTTTGTTTTTTATAAATATTTTATTAAAATTTTATTATTTAATTTTTTTTTATAATTTTTTAAAAAAATTTCATTAAAATCGGATAGTAAAGAATCAAGTTATAGATGGCGGCCGTAACGGAAATTGCAACGGTGACGTCATCATCCAATATGGCGGACAACACAATGCCGGAATGTTCGAGAACACAATGACGTCATCCAAAATGGCGTATCCAAGATGTCGGATCCAAAATGGCCGCTGTGATCTACTTGTCCCGTTACGTTGTGTCCCGTTACGCTGTGTCCCGTTACGTTTTGCCCCGTTACGCTGTGTCCCGTTGCACTCATCCAAGATGGCCGCCGTGACGTCACAATCCAAGATGGCGGACAGACAATCACAATCCACATCCTGCATCCTGCCGTCGGAGCCCCTATTATATACTACTGATCAAATATTCAACAATTTGGCTTTCTTTTGTTTTACCGTGCTTAATATGCGCAGTTAATACTGGAAATCTATTCAAACAAGTGTTTACAAATAACTTTTAACAGTTATTTTCATGTAAATATACAAATAAACAAATATCTAAGTTTATATGAATATTTTTGTTCCATTTACAAAGAAAATTTACGGTGCACAACGGCAAACAGAATAACCCAACGATAAAACTTAACAGATAAAAATTTAAAAAAACAACTGATATACAGAGACGCACAGGTGAACCCAACGATGTTACAAAACAGTGACGACAGCACAGACGAACACATTAAGCAACATTTGAGTGACAAAACAGATAAAACAGAAAACCACAACGATGGTAGCACAGAATAACACAGTATGTTTTTCAAAAGACAACATTTGCGACGTTTCGGGAGAGCGATCTATTCCCTTCTTAAGGCACAAACAGACTGAGGTTTCTCATGACATACAGTTTTAATAGTAAAAGTGTATACGTCTGAAACTACATCCTGAATTTTTTTACCTATTATTTAAAATGTTTGTTGGTAGAAATTATATTTAATGAATTACATTGTTTTTCAAATTCGCTTAGATACTGACTTTCTTTAAACAGATTTGTATTTTGATTTGTTTTATGTGTATATTTGTTTACACTTCTATTAACAAGGCACGTGTATAAATGCAGAGAAGCTTACTCAAAAGAGGAACCTGTTTCTGTAACAATAAGTATCAAGAGCGTAGTAAAAAAAAGGGGGGGGGGGAAGTAGGATCGCCAGATTTGTTTAGACAAAAAAAATTATTTTACAAAATTTACAATGGCAGGAGTTTCAAAAGCACTTAAGGGATCGTCAAATAGCCTAAAAATTTATTTTCAAGAATTATCTTTGTAAAAGAGTTTCCGGAGGAGGGACTGGCTTCTACCCTCCCCTTCCACAAATACTGTCTACACCCATGGTAAATGTGTAAACAAAATCACATGTAGTTACACGCACTAGTACAGGATATACTAAAAAAAAGTGAATTAAAATTTAGGAGACCGTAATATTTGATAGTTGTACTTATAATATTATATGTCAATAATTTTTCAAGACATGTGATGATAGCCTACATGGAGTACTATAGTCTGAAACTATGTATTTGTACTGTTATGCAATAATCGTACACTCACGCCTGTAGCATAAGGAATCACCAGGGCCGCCGATAGGGGGGGGGGGCAAAAGGGGCAAATGCCCAGGGGCCCGGTAGCCTTAGGGGCCCGGGCGCCCGGCTGGGAAGTGGAAAATAAATGGCTGGAAAAACATTTTCCCCCTGCTATTAAAACATATTGTACTATATATATATATATATATATATATATATATATATATATATATATATATATATATATATAATTGTTTTGTGTGTTCCTAAAACTACAGTCGATAACCCATAACCTAACCGAGCAGTAGGTACTTGTAACATTCAGTTCACACCAAAATACTTGCGTAGTAGCAGAAATGGGACCGTTACAGGGTCGTCGGAACAGGGGGGGGGGGGGCACTGGGGCGAGTCGCCCCCGTGCTGTTATGCATGGGGAGCGAGAGTAGCATTTGCCCACCTCCTTTTCCTAGAATAAATGTTTGGTCCTAGTAGTAGAAAATCAAATTTATGATTGTCAGTATGCTGTAAAATGATTGCAAATTCCGAGATGGTATTTTATTTAAATTGTACTACATCTACTGTCAGAGTAGTATTTAATACATACTACGTCATCAAATTCTTTAAATGGTATTGTGCCGGAAATTAGACATTTCGTCTCCTTTTTAATTTTTTCTATAATTTTAAAATTATTTGGGGTGTCTTATTTTTTTAATTTATCTGGTTGTTAATGGGGGTGATTTACTTTTTGTTAGGCCGGTGTACGCCACGGATTTAAACTTTGTTGCAGTGGACCGAAGCCCCTTCCCAGGGGGGCCTATCTGATATTTTGCTGGCTAATGTGGACATGGTCAGCCCGGTTGAGATTTCTCCCGCCTGCAGTCACGTCCCGAGTTTGTTATTTTAATTCCCTGCATGACCAAAACTGCATCGAGCAGCTCCTGGGCTGCAAGCTGCTACCTTGTAGAGGGCTGCTGAGAATAGCATGTCTCGTCACGAAGCAGTCTCCAGTGGAGCTGCGTTCCCACCTTAGTGGCTATTTCTGCCCCCCCTTCCTCTCTCTCCACCACACTTTAGTTCTGAGAAATCAAGCTAGGAGCAGTGACCGGACGGGATGATGACCTGATGCAAAAACCTTCTCCCTGGTCCGACAGACACATCCCCGACATCTAGCGGAGGAAAAAGTAACCGCGGGCCTGGTCGCCAGCGTGCAGAGCTTACCCTCATGACACCTGGTGGCAAGTCAGCTCACCGCCTCAAGTAGTTCCCCCTTACGCCGCTAGAAAGCAGCGTCGCGGTGCCATAAGGCACTATGCTTTCTTCTCGCGGCCTGTAGAAGTCGATTGTTCGTTGCCTTCGTTTCGGTCCGGTAGAGAGCGCGCATGTCGTGTTGTTGCCACGCCCGCCTCGGGCTCCTTCGGAAACTTTCGGCTTAGAACCGAACCTTCCCCCTCCTTCCTAGGGCTTGAGCGCCCGTTTTAATTAGAAGTCTCGTCCGCCACCGCGGGCACTTAGTTCTCTGAGCTCGGCTACTGACCACGTGTTCTCGGTTTCCTCTGCGCTAAGAGGCTTTTCGCGGGAACGGCGATTTTCGGTTGCACAAAAGATGTAGTCAGTTACTTAAGGGATGTGATCCCATTTGTACAGTAGCCAGGCAGAGGTAGTTTTTAGAAAAGTCATGCGTAGTTAAATTTTTTTTATTTATATTTAATTCAAAAAATTCTGGTTTCCTTCGCGCATCCGCGGATTCTCGGTGCGCGTCATCCTGATGTCGGCGCGAGACACCTCGCGAGCCCTGTTTCCACACCCTGTTTGGTGAGTAATCCGTTTTTTTTTTTTCTCTCTCTCCCCAAATTCCCGTTGTTGGCTTTCGCGCCAACTGTGTATGACTGTCTGGACGCAGGTCTAATTCGTTTTGAATTTGGGCTGTGTTTCAGACAGGGTCGAAGTTACGGAGGGAGAAATTGCCCCCGCATGATCTTCGGGACCTTCAGCTGATCCCCCCCCCCCCCCTTGTTAGAAGAGTTTGGCCCGCAGTCCGAGGTCATCCTGGAAAGACCCGGGTGAAATGAGATATATATTTCTTTTTTCACTTAAATAGAAGGAACTAAAACAAAGATACCAGCGAGCAGTGCTTTAAGGACGTCATCCTCAAGAATCTGTAAAATCGAGGAAACTCATAAATATATGTAATTGTTGGGACATTCAAATTTGGTTCAATTTTTAAATTTTTGATTATGTAATAATTTTTTGTTAAGGTGTAATATGTATTATTTTAAATAATCCTGGAGCGCCCCCCTTTAACTTTGTTAATTACTAAGATTTTTATTGTCAGGTTTGAATAATACGAACACAAAATTCCTTAATAATAAACCAGGGAACCTATAGACCAAGCTACTTGTGTAGTGTTAATTTATTTATGATATACCTTCTTCCCTTAAAAGATCCACCAGCTCCCAAGTTGCTTGTGTCAGGGAGATCCAAATTATCTTGTTCTCCACCTCGTGCCACCTCTGGTCAATAACTTTATTTTTCTTATTTTTCTTACCCAGCAAGTTTCCAAGGCTCTTTTTAATTAATTTAAAATAATTTAATTTTGAGGCACGAGGGGCGTTACAATTGGTATCAGAGCGTGGTTTGGTCTATAGGCATACCTAAATAAAGTAGGCATACCTAAAATAAAATATTAAAAAAAAAAAATTAATTAATTTTTTGTGAAACCAATTTGTATTTTTAACATTGTAAACTGATCGCTGGTACACCCGGTAGTTATATTGCTTTTCTATTTTAAAGTTATGATTGAGTTTTAAAGTCACGTGCGGACTTAGTCTGCGCGCGGCGCAAGAAGTCGCGGCGTCCGGTCCGCTAGCGGGCCGGCAGCGAGACGTGGCTTATCTCTCGCCTCAGCTGGCGTTCCCCCCCCCCCCCCCCCAGCCACCCGCTCGAGATAGCGACACGCCCTTAATCTGTGGGTGACGACTCGGCCCTGTTCCTCCCGCACACCCCTCTCCCTTGTCCATCGTGGCAGACGACCTTGCGAGCGGCAGGTCAGTCCCCCTGTTGACGTATACAGGTTGGCAAGTCAAACTGACAGGGGAAGTTCGCGCAGTTGTTTGAGTAGTACGGCGACTTTATACGCAAATAAGTTTGGGCACATACCCCCCCACCTTGAAAGTGTGACTTACTCCCCGCGCATTGGGGCTATTTGGTATTTGATATTAATATAGGAAGCCTTATGAGGTATTTAAAATTAAGATAGTTGTTAAGGGAGGAGTATTTATGGTGTACGTTTGAATCGTACATGTGTGTTAAATTTTTGTTTTAATTAGCAGTAATTTACGCCCGAGCAGTATGTTTAAGCCGGAGTTATTGCTGTCAGACGAGCTGACCTATGAGTTACAGCTACGCAATTTGCCCTCCAGTGGCAATGTCCAAGTCCTCAGGAAGAGGCTCAGGGCCGCCCTTCATGATGGCGTGCCCACTAGTGTATCGAATTTAGATTTAGATGTAACTGAAGAATTCAACCTTGCTTGCGCCAAGTTTTATGATATATCGGCTTTCGTAAGCTATCTAGATGTGGAGGAAAATTTACCCAATGTCGAGCGACATATAGTCAGGCTAAAACATGTTACCCGACGTTTGCAAAACCTGAAACAGCTTTCGGCAGACCTTCTCCATGGAATTTATATAAAAGAGGTAGAACGATGTTTGCAACAGACGGCAGGTTTCCATTCAAAATTGGCGGCGAGAGCAGCCGTTTTGGAAGACACACGACGCAGTCAGCATTATGTGGCTGAGGCACAGGCTTTAGGCATCGATTGTCCCGCCTTCCCGGAAGGGGACGCTCCTAGCTTGCCCCTGGGAGTAGAGCAACCCGACACGCGACAATCAGAAGTGCGGGCGACGGTAAACAGACAGGAGACGGAAACGAGCAGATTACCAGACGCAGCCCCTGACGCTCAGCCACTAACGTCGTTTCCAAATCAACCGATGCCCGTATCTACTACTCATTCAGAGCCGCTTGTGCAGTTGACGACAGCGGCGACAAACATTACAACGGGTCATGTGACAACCCACCCCGTCACTAGTGTGACATTTTCACAGGGATTACCAACCTTGGCACAACAAATGACGCAACCATACCCACCAAACATGTTTTTCCCGAATCCGACCGCTCAGGGCTATTTTAACCCTTATGCGCAATTTCAACCACAGTTTCCTTCATGGCAAACCACCCCACTTCCGAGTGCTGGTATTCTGCAGCCGCCACTCACAACGCCCCAGCTCACTCCACCCCAAATCAGCCCCTCGGGTGCGACTCGGGAACAGACTCAGTCGCACCCGGTGCCACAAAATCAGCCTTCACCTCAGCCGGCAGGAGCCGCCGCTCAGCCCCACGACTCAGTATTGAGGAGCACGACAGCCCCAGAAACTAGCTACAGTTTCTATGGAAAAATCACCCATCCTGTAGAAAGGCTACTCAAGGAATTGCCAGAGGCGTCGGGTCTGGACGCACACAAACTAATTGATTTCCTTCGGGTCTTATTAAAGCTGCGACAAAAGGGAGGGATTCCCGACAAACAAATTTTTGAAATTGTTTACCCATACACCCAAGCTCCCTTAAGTGAGCGGATCATGGCAGCCATTGAGAATGACCTCACTTTCGATGAGTTTCATGAAGACGTTTTAAATTTTTGTATACCGAGTAGGCTACTCACAAACATCCGGTTGGAGTGGTTTAACCGACTGCAGCAGCGTAATGAAGCCTTGCCAAATTACGTGGCTGACATACGCGAAGCCAACCAGGTACTCAGGCTAAAGGTTTCCGAGAGAGAGGTCGTGAGTACGATTCTAGACGGTTTGAACCCAGCGGAGCGCTCGCGCTCAGTGTTCCAGGCACGCCCCCAAAATTATGATGAGCTAGATAAACTTTGCGTACACGCCACAAACATAGAATACGCTGATTTTCAGCGAAATAAACAAGCCACATTCGCTAGTCAACAAGGTAGCAGCGCGGGAACGGAGCGCAGTAATTCGCAACATAAGAATGCAGCACAGAAACATCAGGGCAATACATTTTTCTCTTCAAGGCCACAAGGGAGATATCAACAAAATACACATTGTAATTTCTGTAAAAGAGACGGGCATTCCCTGCCTCAGTGTTACCACAAAAACAACAAACAAAATGGCGACACTCCAAAAAAACGCATAACGCGGTGGCCCGAACAACCTTATTTAGGGTCACCGAAAAATTCTAGTGTTAAAAATTTTTCTTATAAGTGGGAAGTTCAACTTGCGCCAAGTAATGGCAGTACACAAGAAACACCATTACACAAAAACAATAATCCTAACAACAAGGAGTCCAGGAATAAAAGTAACAAGCGAGGTCACAAACATAAACAAAGAAAGCACAATAGCAGGAGAAATAACAAAAATAAGGGAAATGGTAATTCAACGCTCACGTACTCATGTAAAACGTGTGTTGATCCTACAAATAAGGGCAAGAGAAAATGCCACCAAATTTTTGGCAATATTCCTACAGTAATTCCGTATGCAGTAACAACGATTGGCGAACACACTGTACCGGGACTAATTGATACGGGATCAGCGCGCAGCCTAATTTCTGGGCAGTTGTTTGACAAGTTAAAACAGAGCAAATTAATTCTAAGGACTGAGACCACTAAGTTACAATGTTTCACAGCTTCAGAGCAGCCATTAAATATTACGTTAGCAGTTGTGATCAAGGTGAAGATTGATTTATATTCATGGAATTTCCCATTTTTGGTGTCTGATCAACTTGCCACAGACCTAATATACGGGTCTGATTTCATTGCCAAGACAGGTCTAATCATTAATCTTCAGGCGAAGAATTTCGTTTTCAAATTCAACATGGGTAATCCTATTCCTTGTGGGACCCCTGAACAAATAGTTTCAGTTCCGGCCGAGCCAACGGCAGCCATCTTGGATCAGGGTAACACCACTTCACACGAGCACCTTAATACACAGCAGCGGGCCGCCATTGATAAATTATGCAGTACTTTTCCAGATGTCTTGACTAGTAAATTAGGTCGCACAAAATTAGTCGAGTACCAAATTGAGTTAGCGGATAAAATACCAGTGAGATCTCACCCTTATCAATTTTTAGGCCCTAAGATGCAGACGATGCGCAATCATGTTCAGGAGCTTTTAGAATAAGGGGTAATTGAACCCTCGACCTCCGCCTACAGTTCCCCAGCTTTTCTGGTGCCTAAGGGCAAGGATCAACAACGATGTGTAATTTATTACAGAAAAGTTAATGAGAAAATAGTCATACAAAACATACCTTTGCCAGACCTAAACACTGCTTTTCATTGGTTCAGTAAGGCCAAATATTTTAGTGTGTTTGATCTAAATTCTGCTTACCACCAAATTCCCCTTACTGCGGATTCAAAACCCATCACAGCCTTCTGTGTCCCTTGGAACTTTTACCAATACACAGTAGTACCTTTCGGACTTGCCACGGGAGCCCAAGTACTAACTCGACTCCTGGATCAGATACTAGGAGATCTAAAATTCAAAACAGTGTACAACTATCTAGACGATGTCGTCGTATATTCAGAAATATTTGAAGAACACATCAAACATTTAGAGGAAGTCCTAAGTAGATTTCGTAAGGCGGGGTTAACTGTCAACACAAAAAAGGTTAAGTTTGCAGTCCAAGAACTGTCTTTTCTAGGACACCTGGTTTCTAGCAAGGGAGTCACCATTGATCCTTCACGTACACAAGCTATTCGTGATTTTCCGCCTCCCACAAACCCTAAGGGTATTTCACGTTTTATTGGTATGGCAAATTTTTACTCAAAATATATTCCTAATTTCGCTGAGCACGCAGCACCACTAAATACGTTGCGTAAGAAAAACACACCTTTCACATGGGGTCCGGAACAAGAAAAAGCTTTTAATTTCCTGAAACAGGCGATTTCTACCCCGCCTGTACTCCGCATGGCAGACTTCACCAAACCTTTCATTTTACAGACGGATGCGTCCAGTGTGGCTATTGGCGCAGTACTGTCACAGGAAGTCGAAGGCTGCAGACAGCCTATTGCGTTTGCATCGCGGACACTTACCCACGCCGAGAGGAAAGCCTCCTCGATCTACGAATTAGAATGCCTCGCCGTGGTATTTGGCATCGACAAATTCCGACAATTTATAGAACACAGGGAATTCCTGTTGGAGACAGATAATCAGGCATTAGCCTGGCTTTTGGCACACCCGAAACAATTAGGGAAACTCGGGCGATGGATTGCAAAAATTTCCTCTTTAAAGTTCAAAATCCAACACATTCGTGGCACACAGAACATAGTAGCGGACACACTGTCGCGCATGTTCGAAAATCCAACTCAGGCTCCGCCCGAAGGAACACCACTCTTATGTCAAGCCCTATTGACAGAGTTTCCGTTGGCATTTCAGGATTTACAGAGCCAGCAGGAAGCTGATCCCCACATTTCCAGTATCATTAAACTTTTTAGTTCAGGAACGGCGCCAAAATACTTTAGGATGTCTAAGGGGCTGTTACAAAAACGCACCCCCCAATCAAAAACATACAAAATTGTGCTCCCACAAAATCTGCGTGATATGATTTTCCATTATTATCACACCTCGCCGGTGGGCGCACACCTCGGTATATATAAGACCATTCAGGCTATCCGACGTCATTTAGTGTGGGACGGCATGCACAAGGACATCACCGAGCAGGTGAAACTATGCAAAATCTGTGCGCTGAGTAAGCCACCGCAGAACACTCGTTTCGGTTATTTAACATCAGATGTGGCCGAGCGCCCCATGCAAAAGATGTTTATCGACTTTGTCGGGCCTTTCCCGCGCTCAAAGACAGGAAACACTATGCTGCTGGTGTGTATCGACGCCTTCACAAAATTTGTCTGGCTCATCCCCATGCGAAAAGCCACCGCAGAAAACACTGTATCTGCGCTACGTAATCAGATCTTCAAGACGTCGGGAGTCCCGTCTATAGTAGTTTCAGACAATGCAACCCAGTTCTCGGCTAGGATTTTTAAGAACATGTGCTTCTCACATGGCATTCTGCACGTCACAACCTCGCCTTATTATCCACAGCCCTCGCATGCTGAGAGATTCAACCGCAATCTCCGGTCTGCTCTAATAGCTTACCATGCGCAGGAGCAGGATAAATGGGATTCGAATTTTGTGTGGCTGCAAATGGCCTTTAATTATGCACATCATGAAGGACACAAAAGTACTCCTTTCGAACTCATGTTCACTTACCGACCTAATACCCCTCTTTCAAATCTTTGGTCTTTGAATGACCTATTGCCCGATGATCCGAGAGACATCAGGGAGATTTGGAGAAGAGCTCGTAAAAATCTCAATCTGGCTCATGAGAGCAGAAAAAAGAAATACAACGAAAACAGATATCCTAACCCTTACAGGGTAGGCGATTTTGTGCTTTGTAAGGCACACCCACTCAGCAAGGCAGTGGATAAGTTTTCCGCCAAGCTGGCGTACCGCTGGAGAGGTCCTTTTCAAATACAGCGATTTTTAACGCCAGTTACGGTTAGCCTAGCTGACCCCAGTTCAGGAGAATTCGTGACCAGAGCGCACATCTCCCATCTAAAGAAAACACAGGCTGACTTAAAGTAGATGTGTTTAAATTTCTTTCCCCTAACATAGGGGACTCTCTAATATTAGGCATGCCAGAAATCCTCGAGGTCTTAAAAATCCATGGTACTAGAAATAAGAATGCTAGCTTTACGTTGTATTAGTTTTAAGTGGCCACTTAGTTAATAAGCTCTTAGTTAATAAGTTTGTTTAAGGGTTATCGATATGTTGTGCCTGAGAGGCGGACGCGTCTCAAAGGTGTTAGAATATAAGTAGTAGGATACAGGCGAACCTGGTACTAGTTTTACTGAGCAGTGTAAGTGTTTTTTTCTTCCTATATGCTCCGCATTCAAGTGGGTGAGTATGTGCCAGAAATTAGGCATTTCGTCACCTTTTTAATTTTTTCTATAATTTTAAAATTATTTGGGGTGTCTTATTTTTTTAATTTATCTGGTTGTTAATGGGGGTGATTTACTTTTTGTTAGGCCGGTGTACGCCACGGATTTAAACTTTGTTGCAGTGGACCGAAGCCCCTTCCCAGGGGGGCCTATCTGATATTTTGCTGGCTAATGTGGACATGGTCAGCCCGGTTGAGATTTCTCCCGCCTGCAGTCACGTCCCGAGTTTGTTATTTTAATTCCCTGCATGACCAAAACTGCATCGAGCAGCTCCTGGGCTGCAAGCTGCTACCTTGTAGAGGGCTGCTGAGAATAGCATGTCTCGTCACGAAGCAGTCTCCAGTGGAGCTGCGTTCCCACCTTAGTGGCTATTTCTGCCCCCCCTTCCTCTCTCTCCACCTCACTTTAGTTCTGAGAAATCAAGCTAGGAGCAGTGACCGGACGGGATGATGACCTGATGCAAAAACCTTCTCCCTGGTCCGACAGACACATCCCCGACATCTAGCGTAGGAAAAAGTAACCGCGGGCCTGGTCGCCAGCGTGCAGAGCTTACCCTCATGACACCTGGTGGCAAGTCAGCTCACCACCTAAAGTAGTTCCCCCTTACGCCGCTAGAAAGCAGCGTCGCGGTGCCATAAGGCACTATGCTTTCTTCTCGCGGCCTGTAGAAGTCGATTGTTCGTTGCCTTCGTTTCGGTCCGGTAGAGAGCGCGCATGTCGTGTTGTTGCCACGCCCGCCTCGGGCTCCTTCGGAAACTTTCGGCTTAGAACCGAACCTTCCCCCTCCTTCCTAGGGCTTGAGCGCCCGTTTTAATTAGAAGTCTCGTCCGCCACCGCGGGCACTTAGTTCTCTGAGCTCGGCTACTGACCACGTGTTCTCGGTTTCCTCTGCGCTAAGAGGCTTTTCGCGGGAACGGCGATTTTCGGTTGCACAAAAGATGTAGTCAGTTACTTAAGGGATGTGATCCCATTTGTACAGTAGCCAGGCAGAGGTAGTTTTTAGAAAAGTCATGCGTAGTTAAATTTTTTTTATTTATATTTAATTCAAAAAATTCTGGTTTCCTTCGCGCATCCGCGGATTCTCGGTGCGCGTCATCCTGATGTCGGCGCGAGACACCTCGCGAGCCCTGTTTCCACACCCTGTTTGGTGAGTAATCCGTTTTTTTTTTCTCTCTCTCCCCAAATTCCCGTTGTTGGCTTTCGCGCCAACTGTGTATGACTGTCTGGACGCAGGTCTAATTCGTTTTGAATTTGGGCTGTGTTTCAGACAGGGTCGAAGTTACGGAGGGAGAAATTGCCCCCGCATTATTTTCGGGACCTCCAGCTGATCCCCCCCCCCCCCCTTGTTAGAAGAGTTTGGCCCGCAGTCCGAGGTCATCCTGGAAAGACCCGGGTGAAATGAGATATATATTTCTTTTTTCACTTAAATAGAAGGAACTAAAACAAAGATACCAGCGAGCAGTGCTTTAAGGACGTCATCCTCAAGAATCTGTAAAATCGAGGAAACTCATAAATATATGTAATTGTTGGGACATTCAAATTTGGTGCAATTTTTAAATTTTTGATTATGTAATAATTTTTTCATAAGGTGTAATATGTATTATTTTAAATAATCCTGGGGCGCCCCCCTTTAACTTTGTTAATTACTAAGATTTTTATTGTCAGATTTGAATAATACGAACACAAAATTCCTTAATAATAAACCAGGGAACCTATAGACCAAGCTACTTGTGTAGTGTTAATTTATTTATGATATACCTTCTTCCCTTAAAAGATCCACCAGCTCCCAAGTTGCTTGTGTCAGGGAGATCCAAATTATCTTGTTCTCCACCTCGTGCCACCTCTGGTCAATAACTTTATTTTTCTTATTTTTCTTACCCAGCAAGTTTCCAAGGCTCTTTTTAATTAATTTAAAATAATTTAATTTTGAGGCACGAGGGGCGTTACAGTATATTTAATATTTTGGTTCGGAAACTCATTAAATAGCACAATTTTGCTTCTAAAATTCCAAAATTTTCCGGAGGAGGGTCCCCGGACTCTATGACTGAGGTAAGTGTGATACATCTCTTCGCCCCCCCCCCCCCCCAACTAATGAAAACGTTCCGATGTCCCTGGAACGTTATAAATAATTAATGTGTATTACAAATGTTTCAATGTAATGAACGTAGTTCAGTGTGTTTGATGTTTTCGAAGTAATAAAATTGATTATTACTTTACATTATTTTAATAATATTTACATTCAGAATAAATTATTATACTTATGTATTTTAAACACTCATATAATAATGCAATTTCTGATTACCATTTAAGATTTTTTTGTTTTTTTAGTTATATATACATCAAAATTAATTATTATTTGTATTTTGATGGGATTAACAATGTAAAAGTGCACTGAGATAATACATGCTAATGCTCTTTTTTTTTTTGCGTAACTAGGAAATCCTTATGTATGTTCAAATGAAGGATGAAATTTTACGATACCAGATATATTTATGGTATAGGCCTACGTAGTAGTGGTATGCAAAACAATAAAAGGAAGGGGGCCTACTACCCCAGCTGCCCAGGGGCCCATAAATTCTCTCAGCGGCCCTGGGAATCACTACAAGGCAATCTGATGATGAGAAAAGATACAGTATTGAAGTTTATGGACCGAGTCGTAAGACACTATATTCGTATTCCAGAGAACATAGGTTCAAATCCCGACTGGTAATTCTCATATCATTTTGACGTGAAACGTCTAAAAAATCACAGTGAAACATATGGGTACCAGAAAAAGTCTGACGAAAAGGTGTGTATCATCTTGCTTTAACATTTTTCTAACTATATAGGCTTCGGCCTGAGACGCACTTAGGTCTTCTATATCTATACCTCCCAAATACACTTGTTTTAATTTAGGTTCGGAAAAAATTTCTGTTCAGTGTAGCTCACGACTCAGATGTGATAGCGCGGTGATTCGTGTGATTGTGTATAGAGAACTGACAACACTGGGCAATACAGATTGTACGTATGTTCAACAAAAAACATTAATTTTGATATTATGCCTTCGGTATCTCATTTATCATATCACAGGCCGATGTTAAACAGAATTTTCGTCGAATATTAATTGAAATTAATAGTAAGCTACCATTTAGTGTCTGTTTTGAATTAAAATATTAAGTACGTAGACAATGTCTCGTTTTTATTATTTTTATTTTAAACTATTATACTAAAAGTGACTCGCTGACATAGAAGTTTCACTTGAAACCAACGGCCGTGAGTCTCGATATAGCCCCGCCGATTTTTTCTAAAAAAATTGGTAGGATGGTTCCTTACTGTAGGTCATGGCTAATTCCTTTTATATTGTTGCTCTACTGTGGCGTTGTGTTTTGTTGTCTGCATTGACCTCGCTATTAATATGTTTACGGACAAGCAAGCATTTCAGAATAAGAAGAAAAATAATTTCGAAAATAGCCTATTCTCCTAGTAAACAAATATAAAATTGATTTCTGGCTTTCATAAATTGATATTCTGAAATGATTTCGTTGTCATTGACGCAGTTAAAATATAGGCCTAATGTCACAAGTACTTAATCAATAAAACTGAAACAGAAAACGCGAATCGCTCTCACTATTCCGTATTCACATTTGTGATTGTTTTGATCTATTCTCAATGGCAATTGTTTTTCTGTACATATATATGTTAAAATATTTTTCTAATCGTTTTCACAGCACATGCTAAAAACATAATGCTGTAATCACAATACCCTGTAACAGCCCCGAGATGACAAAAACACCACCACAGCCATTAAGAAGTAAGGTTGTAGTGAAGTCAGCCCACGAAAAGTGTACCTACCCCAATAGCCCATCAGAAACATAATGTGGGTATTATTAAAGATGTAGTAACGTAAACATTTTTTGTGAAATAATTCATGCTTAAGTTTAGTTTAACGTTATTTTGATAGACAAGACGTAAAATAAACTCAATTGAATTGCCACCTCAGTACTTTAGATGACTATACACCTAATGGTGATAATCTGTCGTGGCATTTCAAACAAATTATATATAAATCATGCAATATTTTACTTACTTAACCGTCGCGTCAGTTGTCAGGTAATTGTGATTTTCGGTCATTATATTGCATTTCATTTCAACTAGTGACCTAGAGTTAAAAAATTACTTTGTATGCTACTTATTTATACAAATTATTTCTAAGATAATAGACCTAATTTAATCTTGTCGTTCGAGTATTAGGACTGTATGGTTGCGTTTTACCTTATGGTAGTTTTACATATGGCACTTTGCCGTCGCCCCCCGGCGTAGTTCTTCGATTATGGTAGTCTTCCAGTATGACAGTCTTCCAGTATGGTAGTCTTCCAGTATGGCAGTCTTCCAGTATGGCAGTCTTCCGTCGACCCCCTCCAAAACAGGAGTAAATGCGCCATAATGGAAAACTGCCATAATTTTATTTTTACAGATCGTAGCTATCAGTACACAGTGCTGCTTCCTATAACCCATTTTTGGAAACATTTGTTTCTATTAGTGCGCGATCTATTGAGTTAATTTATGACTGGAACTACAGAGAGTCACCGTCAGAAGCGCTATCTGAAACTTGTTAAATTAACCTAAGAAACAACAGCGCTACCGAGGGACGTATTCTTCACACTACTTCGAGAGAAAAACAGCTGTACTCAATTCCATGGAGTGTACCTATATGTTATGGTACTTTTCCGCCTTTTTCGAAGATGCCATTATGGTGGTCTTCCGCCGCCCCCTTACCTCTCGAACCAGTGGCGCTTCTCCTCCGTGATGTACTTAAGCCCGTGCAAGGTCGTGGCCCTGCTGAACTCCAGGCAGTGCCTCGCCAGCCTGCGGAGCGCGACGTGGTTCATTCTTCCCCAGCGCCGCGCGTCGACCCGTCAGCTACGACACGCGCGCTCGATGCTTCCTGCTGCCTTCGCCACCGGGGGGGTGGAAGCAGATATATCCTCCCCTGAAATCACATCTAAACCTCGGTAACGAGCTAATTCATGAGTTACACACAACTCGAGCCTCGGACATGACGTTTAAAAATAAAAATAAAATAATTCTGAGCTCTATAAATATACGCAAAATTGTGTTTTCAACTACATTTCTGAACGCGAATCACACGTAGTTTCCGCGCCCGCCGCTAGAATTCACTCCCGGAGCAGCTACGTCTACTATAGAATCATTCAATTTCAAACCGAAATTTTAAACTATACAAAGAAAAGGCTTCGATAAAAACAAAAAAGATTTGAAAAAAAAATACTAAACCCCGGCTTTGGACCCTATTTTCGACAATAGATTTTTATTAAAATACTGCCTATCTTGTTAAAATTAATTAAAGAGTTAAAACTATAAAGTTTCCCTTTGTTGTGTGAACTTTGGTTCCCGCCATTTGCCACAAATGGCAGCACCGTGGTCACACATTTACGTTCCATGCTACTTTCGTTCCATTCGTGAAATTACTCTTACCAAATGCCGTACACCGAGAGCTAAGATGTTACAAATCAAAAATCTATAACAATCTAACATACCCATTAACATAAGGAAATAATTTAAAAGTAAACAGGAGGCAAAGTCGTTCTGTCCCCCCCTCCCCCCCCCCCTAAAAATTAAATTCTGAGTACACTCTTGTCAAGGGATACAAGTGACCCCCCCCCCCCCTCATTTTTTTTTTAAGTAAAGGAGTTAAGTGCTGTTATGGAAAGTTAATACAATAAAATGCTGGGGACAAAATGATATAAGTAAATGTGCGTCATGTGCTGAGATCTCGTGACTTAAGAATCGACTACTTAAAGTATCAGCTGTTTTGTTTTAACTTTAAATTGTGTTTTCACAATATGATGAGGCTGTTACTTGTACCCCTTGACTTATTTACCCCTCGGATAAGAACTCCATATGGTGACGCTTTTGTTACTGTCCAATGTCTACTGGGTGCAGTTTAATTATCAAAATAATTTAACTCGTTTACAATACACTAATTATGTGTATCGTATAATAACTAATAATAATCTAGTACAACACAAAAAAAAATTATAACATGAATGAATTTGATAGTTACAGACAGTGACTCACTTCAAGTACCACATCAATATTATTTCAAACTAAGGGTTAATCAGTAATATTTTTAAAAATTCTAATATTGAATGAACATAATTATTAGTATTGTAACCAGTCCAACTGTTTACAGTCATATTATTATTATTTTGATTATTATTGTAACATTAATTGTATATTTCATGAGCCGATCTTATGTATTTAATAATTTTATTGTAAAGAGGACAACCAAAGTTTAACATATATAACACATCTAATTGCCAGAGACAACACACTTTTTAACTTCAGGGTTCTCTAAGCACTATTCTTTGGAAACTTTATTCATTTGCCTTAGTTCAGCACTCTTACACGCTAATATCCAAGTTTTATTTCACTATGCAGTTAATTTGGTTTGCTGATGGCCCTATAGCTCCTTGGTTGCTAGGGACGGAAAATAAATAGTGAGAAGGAAGAAGAGAGAGACGCCATCGCCATCTTGCAGCGGGAAGACGTTTCTCGGGCTGGGGCGAACCAAAGCCTTGGTTGCCGCCCGAGGAATTGAAGACTCGCGTCATCCGCGGTCGTATGCTATACAGAATTCTCCATACTATGATTTGCGAGAATAGTTCTGGACTGAATAAGTCTCAGGGAGTATCGGCGACATCTAGTGCCAACTTCCGCGTCGGTCCCGTTCGTCCCCGTAGTGGTTCCGGACGACTGATGTCAGCGCCAGCTACGATCGGCCACGACGTTTGGTGAGCCGATCCAAATTAAAACAGACTTTTTAGAACGAGAGGTAAGTCTATTCTTCAGCCAGACACCCGGCGATATCGGATCTTCGGTAGCTCGCCAATTTCAGCTTCCAGCGTCCAGTGTTCCAGCGTCGCGGTAGACCACCTGGAGGTCCTAGGAAGAGAGCCTCAAGCCTCCGACAGCTTCTAGCTAGACCCGGCATGGTAGTCGATGTGTTTCTGTGACCTCATTTACATTTACTTACTGACACATAGGTCTGACAAAAATGCTAACATACACTATAAATGATTTTGGTTGTTCCTCTAGCTGAATTTCATGTTGACAGTAACTTCACGTCAATATCTAAGAACACATTAAAATCGCATGTTTTTCAGCTATTCCTATTTTATTTATGGTAAATGTCAATTACGTCTAAAACATACCTGGTCATAGGTAATGCAAATTTTCACTCGTCACACAACACTACCAAATTTCTTTTTAATAATTACTCTCTTGACAATAATATAATGCAGTGACGTGCTAGCTGGATTAGCAGTCCGGATAGTCACTCCAGCAGCAGCGTTCCTGGGATCTACTGCGGAGAGAATAGGCGACAAAACCCTAAGAATATTCATATTTTATGATAATAATTATTGGCAGTGTAGACTTTCACAATATCTACCCCGCAAGAACCCCCAATAGTTCACAGTGGCACCCATTATCGTGGGGCTTGTACAATTGGCCACCACCATAACTACAGTGACCGACCAAGGAAGGGGAATACGCGACAGAGTTACCACAGTATTTATTCATTAAAAAACTTTATTTCCCAGAGCTAATTTCTCTCAGTGGCAGTAGATACAATCACTGGGTATAGTTACTAAATTTAATTAAGGAGACAAAGTCAAAGTGAAATTATAAAAATTTAATCTTAATGACAGATAAAAATGGCAACTGTCAATTCATACATATAGGTACCACTAATTTTTGGACACGCCAAATTAACGTACGCTAGAGATACAGTATTATTACAGTGATGGTAATTTTTGTAGTTTAGTTTTAAACACGGAGTACTAAATTGTGACGGGAATTAAATTGAATGATAAAAATGTAATTATAACTTTCGATCGTCTTATATATATATATATATATATATATGTATATATGTATGTATGTATATATATATATAAAGAAGTTTTGAACTCACATGGACAAACCAACCTTGTTTTGACGCGTCGAATAAAATGGCAATACGAGTTTTGAGATTGGCGTCGTTCGAGTGGTTTAACAATTCTGGATCAACCTTCGAACGTAGCCTATTCGGCCATCCTTCCTTCAAACGTTTTGGTCTGAGTCGATCGGGAATATCATTCGCTGCAATTGATGACGCCTCGACGACAATAACACAGGATGACCTTCCATTCCTCGTTGATTCTGGACTCGTTCGGGAATTATTTCAGGCCTGACTTTAATGAAGCCTCGAACACAGCTAAACGGGACGTCCTTCCTTCGTCGTTGATTCACGAGTCGTTTCAAGCTGGACCTTCCTCTTAAATAATTTCAAAATCTTGTGGACGAGCTGATATATCCGTAAATAACTTATCTTGAAGTAATATATTTTCAAGCGTTGATATAAATACACAAAATATTTGCTGTATTAATCATATAGACCTACTTCTGCTCTTCAGCTCTGATGGTTTTGAACTCATTTTAAAATTCAAATGTTTTACTTTTGACGTAACTTATGTCGGTTCTTTTGTCCTATATAAAACATAAAAGGATCTGCTTTGAAGTGAAAATAAAACAACAAATTGTGATCAATGTTACAAATTCGTGCCCGCGTAATACCCAGAGATAAAAACATTTAAACATATCAATAATAATGAAAAAATTAAAAATTATCATAGAGGACAAAACTTACCTAAACTTAGAGAAAATATTGACATTAGACAATATGCATAGTCTTTGCAATGAAGATTTTTTGACATGACGTCTAATAAATCGATGAACGCCGGCTGCACGCACGAAAAAGTGTCCCGTTACACACATTGTCCCGTTTCGCTGTGTCCCGTTACGCTCATTTTATATTGCTCTTTGCTAACCTGAACCTCCTAGCATTGCGACCGAGTCCGTGGCATAATTCTGTTTTCATGCATTTCAATGTAACATTTTCATTGCTCTTTGCTAACCCGTTCCTCCTAGCATTGCTGCAGAGTCCGTGGCGCAAATATCTCTCTTCCACTCGATTGGAACAACCATTGATTTGACTTTTTCGAGGCACATTAAACTTGAAACACTCTCATTCGTTTCCTACTTTTCCTATCATCGTCCTATCATTAACAGAATAACACAGATTGGAAGAAGTTAAATAGCAAACATGTATAAAAGTTATAGTTAAAATAATCTGTTCGTTAAAGTAATAAACATATTTGAATTAATTAGTGCAAATAAAAGTAAATTTATCAATTAAATTGTATATTTCATTTCACTCCTTCTTTGTATCCATACAAAATAGTGGTAATTCAATAAAAATGATTCAATTTTATTCATAAAAGTGTGCAATAATTTCATCAATGTTTTGTTATGACGTCACGTTAAACTATCGTCCGTAAACCGACTTTAATGAAAACCAATTTTTTCCCCCTTAATATTAGATCTAAAGTAAATAACATAAATATGTTTTATATAACTATCAGTAATTTTATCTATGTTACTTGTGTTAAGATACAAAATTAAGCCACACAATTCCACGTACAAAATAGCCATTGTAATGTTTACGGTGATACGTACGTGTATGATACAGTCAGGCCCACAGCTTTTTAGCTGAGGAAACAATTATTTGGTCTTGGATTAAAAAAAAATTCATATTTCATTTATGACACTCATTTTGTTATGATTTCAAAAGCACTTAACATTTGGCGATTATTGTAAACGTGAGTACCTGACACAGATAGTGTTGATGAATGGTTAAATCGTTTCATACCTAACTAGTGATCACTGTCTGAAGAGAGTATTAGTCCATTGCATAACCGCACATCACAAAAGTACTCACTTACTATCCAAAAAACGCACAATAAAAACGCAAGCAGAAAAACCATTTATATTTTCTATATTTCATGAGTATGAACACTTAATTTTATAATCCGAGGAATACGAGTTTATATAGCAGGTTTTAATTTAATGCAGTTTTTTTGGACATTCGCCAATGCAATTTTAATTTATTTTTGATCATAGAAATTTTTCCATGACAAACAGAGCAAAACTGCAATGGCGTAGGTACTGTAAGTTCCAATAAAATATAGTTGTATTCAAATAATGTGAATATTTCTCAATAAGTAAGTAAATCTCACAAAACTAGTGTCATATAAATTCTTAGTCTTCAGAAACAGATCGATTTAAGTTCAGTACTATCATTACCTAAAATTCCTGCGATGTCAGTATGAAATGTATCTTTTAATTTGACATCTCTAACACTATCATTGATTTAGTACTTAATTTAAGATTTTTGAAAATGCCTATTTGCAAACAATTTTTTGAATAGCTTTCCAGTAAGTATTAGCTGCGCATATTAAGCACGGTAAAACAAAAATAAAATCCAAAAGTGAAATAACAAGGTTAACTATTCTGTGAATTTAAAACCAAATAAACATAATGTTATACAATAACTTCATGCTTGTAAGCACACACACATTTTAACTAAACACACTCTTTTAATATCTAACATTTATTTCAAAATAACTTTACCATCGATATATTTACATATTTTTTTCTAGTCTATTGATCTGTATCATTATTGTTCAGCGAGAATGTAAGTTTGTGTGCAGAAAATCAATTAAAAATTGCCATCCTAGTTAAACAAATTATATTTCATTATTATGAAATTACATAATTCATGCTGAACGATCAACATAAGATCACATATATTTGTTCGTTACCGAGAATAGATGTTACTGCACGTGTTAATTACACACGAAACACTACAGTAAACTTATGGAATAACATCATGTAAGTGTTAAGAAGACTGCAAGTATCCGCTCTACCACTCTGGTTCTGGGGTAGAGCGCCTGCCTTGTGACTTGTAGGACCCGGGTTCGCGCCCCTGCTCCTCCAAGGTGGATTGGCCAGACAAAATGGTGGCATATTTCTGGTATGAATATAATCCCTTGCAACAAGTCAGGCTACCAAAGAAACGGTGGGTGGAACAAAAAAAAAAACCTTCCAGGTGGCTACCAAATGGGGATCCCGTTCCTTTTCCTGGGCTTCCCTTGTGTTGGCAATACCGGTGGTTTCTCCGGGGGAACGGAGTTTTAAAAAAAAAAAAAAATATTTTTGTAGCGTTTTAGTTTTTAGTAAATGTAACATTATCATTCCAACATGTTATAAATAAAGCTCAAAGAAACATTTAAATCATTTAAAAAAAAAATTTGCTTTCGTGCATAAAATATTTGAATTAAGTGTGTATCAGTCAGTGAGTTGTTGTATACCGATGTTGTGTTTTCAACCATTTATCGGTTATATATTTTCTTGAAGTATTATTGACAGTTAAATTTGAGTCACAAACTATTGACCAATACCTCTGTTATGTAGTATTTTAGACGTTTTTTGACGAAAAAAATATTTATAGGCACATGGATTTTATTCCTTAAAATATTATTTCTGAAAAACCACGTAGTTTTCAATCAGATATATCGTCTTTAACACACACAGTATTATCTCACAAATAGACGCTTTGCAGTCAAATTTGCCAATGCAATTTCATGATATTACCTATGTCCAAAGAAACTGCATTAAATCAAAATTCCCCACTGCATTACTGCACTTGCTGTGTAACGCCTTATGGGTAAATTTAACGTTTACACAATATCAAACGCTACCTTGGCTCTCAAGCTTTAACAACTTTGTGCAAACAACTTCAGGGCTTACAGCTGATCGGAACAGCTTTTAATTCTTTCTAAGTGTTTATTTAAAATAATATTAAAAGGTCAAGTTACTTGTTTTAACATATGTCAGTTAGTACAGAGGTTGAGACTGACTGTGTTCATGTAAAGTCGTGTTTTTGACAAGAATAACTTAGAAATACTACCCAATAATGGCGAGGTATATTAGAATGCACCGCAGACCTACAACTAAATTGGATGCTGTCGGAGTCGGAATGCTATATCTAAAGTGTTTTTTTTTTAGGGTTGAAATGTTTTTTTTTCTCGGACGTTTTAGGCACTAAACGGAGTCTTAAAGTCAGTAGAAGATCATATGTAATGAACATTATGCCGTAAGAGTATTTGGTGCGTAAACCGTCAACAGAGTGATTGCATCATGCCAATTCGGTGCTGCCAGCGTTAGATCATTCTCAATGCTCACTGTTTGTACGAGTAGTTCACATAACGCACAAAAACGCCCCAGCCAAGGGCTAGCCTCAATAAATAGTACATGTGGACTTTGACCTTCAAAATGTTATCTCAACAAGAAGCCACCAAAACCTACTACTCATTGCTGTACTTCATAGATAACATTTAGTTACATAACTAAGCGCGAAGATACCCAGAAGTGATAAAACCTACCCAGTTAGGAGAGCACAGCCTGTTTCGGAGCGTAACTGAAGCCGCGTTGAATGTGAGGCTAGGTACATGGACATAAATGTTGCAGCGAGTTACTGCCGTGAAACTGATCACGTAACGAGCACAAACATTGTGCCTTCGAACAACGTTATTACTCGTTCTTCGTCAAACAAGCAGTCTTTATAAGTGGCCGATACATTAATAAGTACGTTATTTCTTAATGAGTAACTTCGAGCTTTGGATGTTAACTTCAGCCACAGCCATAGCAATCTCTCTCTCTCCCCCCGACCTTTTTTTTCCATCACGAAAAATGATGTGTTCATAGTAAGCCTTTTCAACCTTATAAATAATTCATGGTTAATGGAGCACTTCTCAAAATTTCTGCCTTCTTTCTCCACTCTTATGCTGCTTATCCAAATTAACTTTTCCATGGGTTTACAAGCAGACACTGATCGTTTGAAGTTTTCAACTTGCTAGTAACACTAGCGTATTGCTAACATGCCAGTTATTCTAACGTACCCGAAACAATTTTTTATTTTTTATTTTAGTCTCCTTCAGCTGTTGCATTGCAGTTTCCATTGGAAATTGAGACTTAGAACTATACTCTTCACAGGTTGCTGCTAAATTCAGAGAACGGGAATTATTAAGCTAAATTATTACCGATACTAGGTTTTATCGAAAATGGGGATAAACGTTTGACGGATTGTTCCTTGCAATTTGATAGGAATAATCAATAAATATACATATCTAAACTAACGATGATCCAACTAAAAAAAAAAAAAAGACAAATAAAGGCTTTAACACAGGAGGCAAATGTGGTTTTTATGCCATGAAAATTAATAAATCTTAAAAAAAAGGCTGTAAAATTCTTTTTAGTGTTCTTAAGCTGTTCTCATCATGAAGGTAAAGATACTTTTTAGTGAAAATTTAACCCACCTCCATCATATAAAAATAGTTCTGACCACCCTTTTCTTGCAACAATATATTTTAAGCTATGTTTTAAAATGTCTGTTGACAAATAATTATACCATAAACCATAGCCTTTATATTTTTAAGATTCTGCCTCGGTCTATCTTGCGTGGTGTTGAGATAATGACTTTTTTTTTGTCTACGAACATTTGCACTCATGGCCACTTTTGTGCCAAAATCACTCTTCGACTATAATGTGCTAACTTTTCAAAATTGCAATCAATACAATTTTATACTTAAATCCATAATTAAAAGCCTATGGAAAATATGTTTCAAAATAGTTTTAAATAAAAGCTAAGGGGATCCGATTTTGTGTGATTTATTTTCGTATTTTATTAAAATCTCTTTCCATGAAACATCCAATTTTTTAATATGGCACTATTCAGAAAAAACAGTAAATCATGTTACTAGAGGAACTAAGTGATTTAGTCTAATATATATATTATTACAATTATTTTACATCTTTAGTGCAATAGCAAATGCTATACATATGTATAGTATTTTACAGTAGGTTTGACATTTGACATTTTAATTACACCTGCAACTGGACTTTCGACCGGTGGCAAGAATTCCAACCCCCAACCCCCTTCTTTATCTCCCATTTCCTGAAGCATCCTCCATAAGTCCTTGGCAACTCTCACTTCCAATACCTTCCCCTGAAGACCATTTCATCCCCACCCCATCCCTACTAGGAATGAGTGCTTCCCTCTCTCTTTTCACCTCCATTTCCTTTTTATCTTATACTCATGGTCTCTCCTCCCTTTATAACCACCTCTGTGCCACTTATCTCTCAGCCTCCCAAAACACCCCTCACCCTTGTTCTAATGAACATTCTCACCCCACACATCTTCTCCCCTGTAGTATCCCCCCCCCCCCTTATTTGATCATCACTAACTGTATAATTCTCCCTCTCTTTCCCTTCCCTTATCGAACACATACTCATTAACCATCTCGCTGCCCTGTGCTGTATCTTCGATGGCTCTTTTATTTCCATTACCAGGTACGAGTTCCAAATTGCTGCAGCATACTCCAACATCAGTCTTATCAACATGAGGTATGACTTTACATTCACCCTTTTTTTCTGTTCCCCTAAAAGTTCTCCCAAGCAACCCCATTGCCCTCCTCCCCTTTTTTACCACCATCTGAACCTGTTTCTCCCATCCTAGGTCGCTCTGCATAGTCAGCCCCAGGTACTACTACTTCTCTGCTTCCTATATTTCCTGTCCCTTCCAACAATATACTTCCTTTGCTGTTAGAATGTGTTGCCATGTTGATTTTATTTTATAAGAAGTTTATTAAATAGGTTTTGGGAACAATGTATTTGTGTTGTACTGTTGGTACTTACATTGTGGGTTTAATTTATGTGACGAGGGTTATGTGAAATTTGTTTTAATAAAGAACTTAACAAGTATGTGGACTGATACAATATATTCTGATTCCTGCGTATTATGGTAATAATCTAACGTTTGCTACCTCACTTCTCCTTTTGAATCTCACCATCTTAGTCTGGTTGACATTTATGCCCATGCCATTTGTCCACGATTAGCACTCCAGCTTTATCAGATCACCTTTCTGGTGTCCCCCTTCCCTATAATTTCTTACACTAGACAATAATCCGCAAACATCCTCGGCCTACTCGTCATTCCATCTCTTATGTCGTTCATCATAATCGTGAGCCTTAGTGGTCCCTCACACTCCCCTATGATACCCCTGATGATACTTATCATATTTTCGATCTCTCCTTAACCACCCTCACACACTGTGTCTTGTACCTAAGGAAGTTACACTCTCAGTACACCACCCTGCTCCATCAGTCTTCTGTGCGGTACTTTTTTGAAAAACTCCCCTCATGAATCCATGTTGTATGCCATCCATTCACCCCCAAACCATTTATTTTACCCCATCACATATCTAGCAATCAGCCTCTCCGTTATCTTTTCAACGCTGGAATTCAAACTGACTGGCCTGTATTTGGCCATATTCACCTGACTCCGTCCACCTTTAAATATAGGCACCATCACTGCTTTCTTCAATTGCTTCAGTAATTATCCTTATTCCAAAAACTTATTAACAATAACTTTCAATATTTGCCTACCTTTCTCCCACCAGCTTGATATAGCTGTTCCCTATACCATCTTGTCCAAAGGTTTTCCTCTCCTTTGGCCTCCTAATCTTGTTCATCATGTATTCCATTCGTATTTCAAGCCCCTTCCCTCTCTCTGGCCCTTTTGCTTTCCCTCCATTCCATGCCACTCCATCCACCAAAAAGTGACAGGTATTGCTCCTGTAGCAACTGTGCTTTCTCTTGGGTCCCCGACACACTCCTGCCCTTCTCTCCCCCTTAACACTGGCATTTCTTCCTCTTTCTTTACTCTCCTTATGTAACTGTACAGGTCAGCCAAGTTTCCTCTTACCCATTCCTCTAGCAGCCTCTTTATGTATGCCTCCCTTGCCTTTCTTGTTTTCTTCCACAGCTCATTTCCCAGCTCCCTCGTCTCTGCCTTCATCTTCTCTGCCCCAGCTCCTTGGCTCTAGCATAAAGCCGCCTACACTCGTGCTTTATCGCCTTCACATCTCTTCTATAGTACAGAGGACCTTCACCATTATCCAGCCTCTTTTCCGGCACGAATCCTGCCATGACTTGTCCATTGTGTCTTTCAAGGTGGTCCATTTCTAGAGACTGGAAAGTTTCGCAGCTTCATTTTGCGATAGGCTAAAATCAAATACATATACCTTCGAGCTGCTTTCACTATTGCTCAGTGTTCATCTGTGCAACACTGGGTCAATGAGAAATTCTCAACCAAAGAATTTTAAAATCACAAACAACCCAGTTGAGATGCCTCACAAGTCAGCAACCAACGAGCTGGTGTTATTTATCCCAGTATACAGAGGAATATACCCTGAAAGTAATTAAATCTGCGAATTCATCTAATCCCTATCCATTTCTTATTTGGATCTACAATACTTTCCCACCTCTCATGATCTGCCCTCAGTTTTATCTGTCCCAGTTTAATCTGCTCTCCCTCACATTTTCACCACTTTCTCCTGTCCCTTCTCTGCCCTCTATCCTATTTCTAGCTCCAATGTTGCCATCCCCAGTCTTACCAGCACCAAATTTATTATTGTACCAGTTTACAAGTCCATTCTAACCTGTCTGGTGTACTCAAGGGCGAAGCCAGGGGGGGGGGTTAGGGGTTCTAACCCCCCCTTAGCCCCCTTTTTTTTCTTATCTGAAAGCAGGTTAGCTAAAAGCCTGGGTGTCTTACTGCTTTCACCGGTCGCTGCACTGGAGGAGAAGAGTAAGCGAGTCATACCGATTCTCCTTCCCTTCCCCTACCCATGTCACGAGCAGAAGCTATAAGGTTGTGACACCATGACATGTCCCAAGTTTTCAAATATCTTACACATATTGTGTTTAACCAGCATGGTAATTATAAGCAGGTGGTGACTGGGTAACTCTTCAAGTTAAAGCTGATTGTTTTCAGGGATAGGCCAGTTCTGCTGAAACCCAACCATTTTTATTCCTTTTTTTTTTTGTATTGTCGAGCTTCGAGCATGATTTATGATTTTGAGTGGAAGTGGACAAGGCACTTGGATTAATTAAAATATATTTAATTAATTTCTTACTTCATCACTCAAACAATTTATTTATTAAAAAAATTAATAATATTTTTACCATTAAAATATTTAAAGTTAAGTACCGAAAACTGCTCAAATATGTAGCACTATTTTACACCTTAAAATCCAAATTTTTCCAGGGGACCCCCACTTTAATAGGGGGGAGGGCCATGCTTCTTAATGCCCCCATACACAAATCCTGGCTACGTTACTGGGTGTACTCCTTTACCACACCTGCCCTAGTCCTCTGTTTACCAGCTAAAGTGCCCAACTCTGTTCCTTCATTCCCATCTCCTCTGGTCCCTACACCCACATCAACCCTTGGAATGTAAATATCGCCAGCCACTATCACCTAGTTATTTTCCCCCAGAATGTCTAAACTAACCTTTGCAGCCAGAATAGTTTCCTCCCCCTCCTTTGGGGACATGTACACAGCCAGCAGCCTCACTACTCTCTCTCCCATCATCTTAAACATTATTCCAATACTTCCGCTTGATTCCCCAAACATTCGACCTTACCAATGAGTCCCTACCACACATATACCTATACCATTGCCATCACTTCATTTATGTTTCTGTCTCTTCTAAATATCTCATAATTGGTCCTTTTCAGTTTCCCATTCTGAAATTCCTCATTTTACCACATCTCTACCACTACAACAATATCATTCCCATATCCTGCTCCAGAAATTGTCCACCTTTAATATACACACCTACAGTTTATTGTTGCCACTTTCACTTTTGTACCACCTCTCTTAGAGCTGTTGCTCCTCTCACACAATTTTGTGTGTCCTTCTCACTATGTTCTCTACCCAACTGCCCCTCATGTACTTGTTCACCTATTCTGAATCTACCCCATTTCATACTCCCTCTTATTCCTACTTCCTACTTCCACTTTCCTTTCCCTCTTTCTACCATTTTCCGAGTGATACAACTCTCTTTCTACCACCCTGTTTCCTGTCATTATCTGGTTTGTTAGAAACATCAACATCTTCCTCAGACTTTGCAAATTATGATGTATTCTATCTTCACTCATGTCTTCCCTCACCAATTTCCTCCTACATATTGCGTTCTCAACGTACCACTTAATATCTGTGTCCTCGCCCGGCTTCTAGTGTTCGAGGTCCGGCGTGGTTCCTAGCGTGAAGGCTGGTTTTTAGTGATATTGTATCTGAGAGGATGCCAGGCTAGCTCTGTGGCTAACCAAGAGTTGGGTCGTTGGGTGCGAATGCCCCTGCATGGCCCGCTAGGACCGTCAGCGGTGGTCGTGGTTGGAGGGATCCCTGGCTATTGGTACGTTACGGTCCCTACACAGCATACCATGCTGATTCCTGGCTGGATTAGGGAAGTTCACAAAATAACATACACGGGTTCGGTTTTGCACTGTCGTATACACGTCGCACACGGAGTGTGCGGAGTGGACGTTTAATTAATCGAACAGGTTACACTTGCAGTTACAGTTACACAATGCACATTGAAGTTCCCTACAAAAATTACACTAAATAGACACTGGGCACTCTGACGCGCTGTCACTAATATTAAATCCTCATGCCAGTCGAGGATGAGGGGGGGGGGGGGGTTCGATTGAATGCGGCCAATCCTGAAAATTGCAAACGGTGACGTCCGGGCCCACCTGTGTGGACCGCTGCGCGCTATTAAATTTATGACAAGTCTTTACGTCGTTGTTGCCGGTGCCTGTGCACTCGGTGATTATCCAAAAGTCTTTGGTGGCGGGAGTCGGCCAGTGCCATATGCTGTACTGCCCCGCGTAATGCCTGGTGCGGGGAGTTTATGTTTAAGCGGCTGGGTTAGGCCCTACACCGTAAAAAGAACCGGGTGCACACGGGGAGTTAAATACGAAAAAGGATTTGAAGAGTGACTATAATTACCAGGAGTGAATTTAGTGAAGACAAAGGTTGAGGACTCCCCGTGGGACTCACGTCCGCCCCGGTCCGCGAGTCGCTCTGTACTGGCGTTTGCCCTTTGCTGTTAGGGAAGGCCTCAGTGTCCTGTCGCGCCAAAGTTTCTAATGTTCCATTATTCGGAAATTATTAATTTAATAAGAGATTGAAAGTGGCTCAAAATTCACACATTAAATAATAAAAATACACAGATAAACTCTAGGAATGGGATTTAACAAGTTTACATTAATTAAGTTTGAATAATGTGAGTCACACTGGAGACTGTTCGTCACTTGTTGACTGCTCCAGTGGCGAGTTATACACAAAAAATGGGGAGGTCATTATTACGTCACACACTACTCTAATTAATTTAGGCTGAAGGCCGCAAGGGGAGCACTCACAAATATATTAACATAAATTCACACGTGAGTGACCCGGGCACTCCTACATCGCACTTCCCTTGGACGGGGTTTTTAATTAAAAGTGATGTAACCATTAAATTATGTTTAATTTATAATGCACAGGGATCGCGGTGGCTGGTTAATTAGGGCATGGTCTCTGATTATTCCTGTTGTGCCGTTGCTCGCCTGACACGGGTGGACCATGGCTAGGGGTGCGTTTCGTTAGCGGGGTCGGATACTGGCGGTTGCAGGTCGGGCTTTAGGGTGGCCTTCGGTCGGACGTCATCATCTGCAACAGCCTGTTGGCCTCCTCCATCCACCTGCCTCAAGACAACTCATTTCCTTTGTCAGCACTCCACTGAGTATCAACTCCATTCCTCTACACCATTTTTTTTCTTTTGTTTCATCCTTATCAGCATGATGTGCAACTTAATTGCCCTCTTTTCCTAGAAGACCATTATGAAATGTGGCAACTCTCGATTGGTATAATATAGTGTAGAGCTGGGTGCAGTGAAAATTTCCTGCCAGGACTCTTTGTGTTTTGTTTTAGTATTAGGTATTTGTTATGTAAGTTCTTAGGTCATTCATACTAGCAAAGGCCTAACGTCTTCCACTCGTTCATGTTACTGACGGCCAAGGGTGTATTCAAGAAGTGGCAGGGAGAGGCCGTGGCCCCCTTCTAAAGCTTATTTTCTTACAATAGTAACGTAACTAATTAATCAGCATAAAATAACTGATGTATGGTTCAACTTGATGCCAACCATCGGTGTTTCACTGTCGTACAGGCTATTATGCAAAATCGACACCCGCTCCGATAGTGTGTGGGTGCAATAACACAGTGGCAGTGTAGGAAAGTGCAGCGAGGAGAACGACCCCGAGGTCGATGGGTCAATGGCCGGCCGCGCATCTATCGAGTGTTCATGTGTGCATCCGTTGCTGGCCTACATGTATCCGTCTGCTGGATGTATTTTCAAAAATTAACTGTATAATTCTTTAAATGTATTTGTTAATCAAAATCTTATCGTCACTTGTCTTACATAATCAAACAAAGATTATTCACTCTGGGAATATGCCACAAAACTCAGCCCAAGTCGTTCCCTTAATCCGTGTACTTCACGCGAGAAACGCAGCCTTCGGAAGCACGGAGCTGCCAGAGGCAGTCGCTTACCTGGTTCAGGTAGAGGTGGGTTGTTACAGCAATTTTCGGTATCTGTTCCAACCTGTTACTAATACAGTAATGTACTAGTTACAAGTAGCTGATACTTCTTTATCAGCTAGAGCAGTAAGCATTCTCGTTACAGGTTACACATCCTCCGTGCCGTCATCACCAGCGTAAAAAGGTATCGGTATTCTCTTTCCACGCTTTCGTAATCTGCAGCCCCCCCCCCCCCCCCCTTCACCTCGTCATACTTCATTCCCCCCTTTCCGACGTTAAAGGAGTATTTCTCACTCTCTTCAACCTCCCCTCCCTGTACTTACTTCTCTTCAACAGTAAAAAAAAGCTCCACATACGCAGACCATGCGACCGTAAGGAGAATCTGATACATTATTTATCACGCCCGGTAATTCTCTACCTCTGTTACGCTCATGCCCGCCTAATACAGCCAGTATCAATCACTTCAACATTCACTGCAGTTCGTCCTGGCCGTGTATTACCACGTACATTGTTGCGGGCTGTCATGCTTTGTAGTTAGTATCTTTATAGTGAAATAAGGAATGGATAAGTGCAGGAAAAATACTTAATTTGTGTGGAATTTTTTCACGGAAAATAATGAGTTTGCTAAGTGTAATTTGTGTAAACAAAAACTGAGTTACAATGCAATACTATTTGTTAAATAGTGACTGAACTTGCAAAGTGTTTGTTTTTTTATAGATATTGGCACTTATATCTGCCTCGTAACGCCCCTCGTGCCTCAAAATTAAATTATTTTAATTTAATTAAAAAGAGCCTTGGAAACTTGCTGGGTATGTTTAATAAGAAAAATAAAATTATTGACCAGAGGTGGCACGAGGTGGAGAACAAGACAATTTGGAACTCCCTGACACAAGCAACTTAGGAGCTGTCGGATCGTTTAAGGGAAGAAGGTAAATCGTAAATAAATTAACACTACACAAGTAGCTTGGTCTATAGGTTCCCTGGTTTATTATTAAGGAATTTTGTGTTCGCATTATTCAAACCTGACAATAAAAATCTTAGTAATTAACAAAGTTAAAGGGGGGCGCCCCAGGATTATTTAAAACAATACATATTACACCTTAACAAAAAATTATTACATAATCAAAAATTTAAAAATTGCACCAATTTTGAATGTCCCAACAATTACACACATATATATATATATATATATATATATATATATATATATATATATATATATATATGAGTTTCCTCGATTTTACAGATTCTTGAGGATGACGTCCTTAAGGCACTGCTCGCTGGTATCTTTGTTTTATGAATTTAGTTCCTTCTATGCAAGTAAAAAAATATATATCTCATATCACCCGGGTCTTTCCAGGATGACATCGGACTGCGAGGAAAACTCTTCTTAAAGGGGGGATCAGCTGGAGGTCCCGAAGATCATGCGGGGAGCAATTTCTCTCCTCTGTAACTTCGACCCTGTCTGAAACACAACCCAAATTCAAAACGAATTAGACCTGCGTCCAGACAGGCATACACAGTTGGCGCGAAAGCCAGCAACGGGAATTTGGGGAGAAAAAAAATGGATTACTCACCAAACAGAGTGTGGAAACAGGGCTCGCGAGGTGTCTCGCACCGACATCAGGATGACGCGCACCGAGAATTCGCGGATGCGCGAAGGAAACCAGAATTTTCAGAATTAAATATAATTAAAAAATTTAACTACGCATGACTTTTCTAAAAACTACCTCTGCCTGGCTACTGTACAAATGGGATCACATCCCTTAAGCAACTGACTACATCTTTTGTCCAACCGAATATCGCCGTTCCCGCGAAAAGCCGCTTAGCGCAGAGGACGCCGAGAACACGTGGTCAGCAGCCCAGCTCAGAGAACTAAGTGCCACGATGGCGGACAACACTTCTAATTAAAACAGGCGCTAAAGCCCTAGGGAGGAGGGGGGAAGGTTCGGTTCTAAGCCGAAAATTTCCGAAGGAGTCCGAGGCGGGTGTGACAAGAACACGACATGCGCGCTCTCTACCGGACCGAAACGAAGGCAACGAACAATCGACTTCTACAGGCCGCGAGAAAAAAGCATAGTGCCTTATGGCACCGCGACGCTGCTTTCTAGCGGCGTAAGGGGGAACTACTTGAGGCGGTGAGCTGACTTGCCACCAGGTGTCATGAGGGTGAGCTCTGCACGCTGGCGACCAGGCCCGCGGTTACTTTTTCCTCCGCTAGATGTCGGGGATGTGTCTGTCGGACCAGGGAGAAGGTTTTTTGAATTAGACCATCGTCCCGTCCGGTCACTGCTCCAAGCTTGATTTCTCAGAACTACAGTGAGGTGGAGAGTGAAAAGGGGGGCACAGAAAACGCCACTCCCGGTGGGAACGCAGCTCCACTGGAGACTGCTTCGTGACGAGACATACTATTCTCAGCAGGTCTCTACAAGGTAGCAGCTTGCAGCCCAGGAGCTGCTCTTTGCAGTTTTGGTCATGCAGGGAATTAAAATTACAAACTCGGGACGTGACTGCAGGCGAGAGAAATTTCAACCGGGCTGACCATGTCCACATTAGACAGCAAAATATCAGATTGGCCCCCTGGGAAGGGGCTTCGGTCCACTGGCACAAAGTTTAAATCCGTGGCGTACACCGGCCTAACAAAAAGTAAATCACCCCCATTAGCAACCAGAATAATTAAAAAACTAAGAAACCCCAAAAAATTTTAAAATTATAGAAAAAATTAAAAAAGGTGACGAAATGCCTAATTTCCGGCACAGCCTGATGTAACTCAAATGTCTATTGATATAGTATGCTCACTAATGTACCTATCTGTTTTTTTTTTATTTTCAATTTTTGATAAAATCGTAATCTTTTAATGTATGAAAACACTAGTTACTAATTGTTTTCGAAAAAAGAAAGTCCATATGTTGATTACATCTGTCATTAGGGTCAACTGAGAATTTATTTGCATTTTCATAGTTGTTAGGTGCACAAATATAAATATTATATCTTTTATTAATTTACTTTTTAATATTAAAATTTCATTAGTTTTATTATTGCACGAGACTGTGTTTTAGCTTAGCTCCCTAGATCGTAGATCCACATAACTATCACCTAAGGATGATGGATCTAGAACCAGTGTGCTTGGTCTTGTATCGCTATTAGCGTACTAACTAGAGTCTTCTGTCTTCGCAAGAAGCACGCACTGCGCAGGAGCGTACTTTGATGTGGGACAATAAACAAAACGACTTAACAATTTCGCTCTGCGCCTCTCCTTCAACGCCTTCCCCTGCGCTTCCTCCCCTACATTCTTTCCCTTCTTTATCCCTTATTCATCGTGCCGCTCCCTCCCCTTTCACAAGCTTCACCCAAGTGACCGTCATCTGCGATCGGTTTCTGCGCACATTGGCCGTGGTGTTGTTCAAGGCGAATTCTAAACTGATACTAAAGTACTTGATACTTGAATAGTGTACTCGTTTGCAGTACCTGATACAGGCGTGTATCAGTTACAAAGTAGCAGGTTGATACTCTGCGACCCACCTCTAGGTTCAGGGGTCGGATGCGTGCATGCACCATAGGGTACTCAACGCTTTGTTTCACTGCTTGTTACTGCCATGATGTAAGTCTTTCCTAATCCTTGGCTGGCCCCAACTTCGGTGTTGTTTAAGAAACTCATCGCATAACTTAAACGTAATGTTCGCAACCGCGCGTTCGCGAGTTTTTGCCTTTTTTTTTTTTTTTGTAGTCAACTAGCTGCGTGTGCGCCCATCCTCGGGTAGAATGTTGTGCTTGTAGACTTTTCATCTACACCCACATTGGGTCGTCCACAGACGAAAGGTACAAATGCTCCACCGATCTTTCTATGTATTAATTAACTCCCATTGGACTTTGTTGTAGGTCGCATCTTCACACATGACAAAACGTGTACGTGAGAGCCTTCGCCCATGCTTAAAATAAGATATTCGTAATATCCTGTGACACTTCGTCATCGTGACGATTCTTAACGGAACTGAACTCTTCTATTTGCGAGATGCATCAAATGCCTAGCCTTCGCAACGTACTCTGAACCAGGTGCATTTGTAATTTTTGTGTTCTTGTAATGTTAATTATTCCGTGTTTGTGATCTTAAGTATTCGCTGTGTATAACATCACGGACTTGAAGTGCCAACCAACTTTAACCACGTACTACCACATGCGGACCTCTATACCCAATCGTCATTGAACAGTTAAATCTGCGTACCGACCGTAGTTGTAACCGTAATGCTCATATTCTACAAGTACGCAGGACCATGTTCCAGCACCCAAATGCAACAGGTTTAATGCTGCGGTAGCATCATGTAAAGGATTATTCTTGTATTAAACAAATATTACAATGTATCTCTTTCTTCCATTTCGTAATTGTATCACCACCACCACGTGGTTAGGAACCACCTCGGAAAATTCACTGGATACAATCTTTCATAACTTTACGCACGAAACAGCTCAGATGACGAAAAAAGTATGGCCTCTAAATACGCAAAATTTGAGAGAAGATTTCTTTAAATAATAGATATAATAACATGATCATGAGCAGTGGTATTGGGAAACTCTTACTGCATCTCTTAAGTGGCCCTTTTTATTTAAGAATTTAAGGCATTTCAATTTTTAAGGTTCCTCAGGTAGCTACAATAATTTTCAAGGATCATATTTTTAATTCCCACTTCCCTCTCTTCGCCATTTTTAGGCTGCAGAAACAAGCCTATAAAAATATATTCCTATAAACTCCTCGGACCCCTCTTTCATAAATCTTGGCTATGTCAATGTCGCTGGCTGATAATCTGCTATGCCTACACGATAGTCCACAGGTAGAGCGAGAGTTGTTCTGGGAGTGATGTCGCCACATGGCTGGTAGACAGAAGGTGTTGTGATCCAACAGAAATTCCCTGGCTGTTCTGACCACTGGAGATGCTATTCTAAATTCATTATGATAAGTTGGTTATTTGGGTAAGATTATTTTTATTCACACTCAGCCCTCTCACATGCTCTTCTCTGGACCTGGCCTGTCCCTGTCCTAGAGTGGTTACTCGCCTTGACTCGATGTGACTTCATGTATTAGTGACCAAGAATTATGTAAGCTGTTACAGAGGGTGGATTTAAGTTATGTCGTTGCGAGCCATCGGCCTTAGGTTTTCACTGCATGGGTACAAAGAGGACAGATGTCAGTATTGAATTGAAAGAACATAAACATAGAAAACACTGAAGCACGTTGGTTGCGGCAATGAAAAACTACAAAACACTGAAGTGTGGTGGCCTTCACTGGTGTAACGGAATTACACTTAAACAAATTAACTCTTAATAACACACACATTATGAATGTTAAATCACCATGTAATTAGTAGGATCACTAAGACATAAAAAAAACTAAATTGTAATAAAAGTCTGGAAGCCATAAATAAATGCAAATGCTATTTGGGCTACAAGGGCAGGACCTGTAAGTCCTCGGGCCATACTAAATGAAAAGAGTCTGTGATTTACGTTGATCACCAGTGTAGTGGCCCTATGTTGGCTAAGATGCAAACGTCTTTCGATGAGAATCCAATATAACTTGAGGCTTGGGTCTAATTCCGCGACCAGGCAAGGTCAAAATACTTTCATTTCGTGAAAGTTAAACAATTGAAAAAGTCTAAAAGTTGATCAGTGATTAATAAAAATATATAATCATTACCTGAAATGGGAGGCACCCCCTCAAACTATTACTGATGATGTCAAGATGCCAGTGTATAAACATTTTTAGGGGTTTCCGCGGTATTTCACATGCTTTCAGCCCCGATTGTAGGTGATGGAGGACTGACCGGCCTTCGAATGGCCAGCTGCCATTAGGAGACAATTTCGCGCTAAAATGTGCAGTGAATTGCAGAGTAGACTAGGCTATGTTTAAAGTAGAATTGCACTAAGTCAAAATTGCTTATTAATTAGTTGATAAAGTTTGCTAGTGAAGCAATTGCACGAAAACTTTTCATTAATTTAAAAATTAAATAACGCTGGTCGATTGCTGCTCGTGTGTCAATCGATATGTTTTTGGTGTTGTCAATTTGTGGCTTGGCACGAGTTGTCAAGTTTTTGCAGCTCATTTCTCCAAAATTTCTTTTCTTCGCTCCCTAAGTCAAACCTTCCACTTCCTTCCTTCTTTTTATTTCTGTTGACTTACCATTATTAAATCTCCCAACCTCTGGGCTTTCATTGATTTCTCCTTCCCCCTTCTGATTCTCCCATGTCAATTCACTTATTTGGCTACTCCTTCGAACCCAGGTCTCACATCCGATAATACACCCGTACTCTCTCAAGCTCAAGCCATTTTTTACTTTTTCCTATCTCTTTCCTATTCAGCAATGTCTCTCTTAAATCTTTTCCTTCTAATTTTGGTCGTTTTTCTATCACTGTCCTTAGCGAACCACCCACATGTCATACTAACTTTCCGCCGCCGCCGATCCATCATATTGCCAGTCGGGGCAGTTAGTGTGTGCGAGACCAGAAACCGAAGTTTCTATAACTCGCTTAGTGGGTGTAAATTCAGCTGCACCCCACACTTTTGTAAAATCACTTGGATCAATGGGCGGGGCGCGTTTGGCACACGGGCCTGTGCCATTTTAGTTCCCGCAAAACAAGCAAGTCAACAGCGTTGATCATGAGATACAGAAGCTTATAATATTAATTTAATAACATTTAATAATTCTCTTACTTGGAATGAAAATAAGGAGAAATCTTTTTTTCAAAAAATTATATAATATTGTGTATAAATATATACATACACACACAAATTAAACGATTATCTGTAAGAATCTGTAAATGCTTTTTGAAATTCTTGCTATGATTCTATTATAAGCATATTAGAAGTCAATTTTGTTTAGTTCTAATTTTCACCACAAAGACGCTATATACGCAAAGGTTTTCGGACAATGATTTTTAACGAGAGAGATTTGTTTGGGAGTCTAGGTTATAGAATACCATGAAAAAGAAAATTGTAAATAAGGCGTGTGGGTTCTGTTCATTAACTTAATATCATAAAATAAACAACACAATTTTGTTTTAATGTCTGAATACGATAAAGTTAAATCGGGGAAGTTGGTTTTGAAGGGTGAAAAACGGAGGTGACTAACATTTTTCCGTACCGTTTCCATTAAGGGTTAAATGAGTTGTAACCTCTAATATTGTGTTAATGTGTTTTCCAGTTCTCACAAGAAACGAAAACGTAATAAACACGGCGATGGTGAAACAGACAATCCAGTTGAAGATACAGACACCGTTAAACATGGTGAGTTTAAGGTGGAACATTTCATTATTTTATGTTACGGACAAAAAAGCATTTTACTGTACAATATATATATATATATATATATATATATATATATATATATATATATATATATAGAGAGAGAGAGAGAGAGAGAGAGTTTGATTTAGATTTCTTCTCACATCCAGTATCTTCCGCTCAAGCCCATTCCATTCCCACCACGTATTCATCAGAAATACGTGTTTTCCTCTTTCTGTTTCTCCACTCTGGAAATTTAACTCATTATCCCTCCTGGTATTGGCCTCTCTGTTTAACTTACCTCTCAGCTTTCCCCAGCCCCACTTTCCCCGTATGGTATATAGCTTCACCAATTTTTCTACTTTCCTCCTTTATAGTGTGTCCTACCCCAGCTCCATCATCACAGATGGTCTATGCATCTTCCCCATTTTCCTTTCCCGTCTTCTCCACATACACATCGCCTAGCTAACCTCTCTACAGTGTACCCTTTCCAGCGCTTTAATTTCTTTCTCTAGGTACAAGTCTCGGTAAATATGTAGAGTCGCGGTATATGCGAAAAAAAATGCTAAAAATCCGAAAATACTTTTATTCTATGCTCTTTCACTTCCTCTTTACATTAAAACCGGCGGAGATAAGAAATTCCGGTAAATATTTACAATCGCGGTAGATGCCAAAAAAAATGCTAAAAATCCGAAAATACTTTTATTCTATGCTCTTTCACTTCCTCTTTTCAAATCAACCGGCGGAGATAAGAAATTCCAAATACTTTAGGAGATATGGAATTTTTAAATTTTGAACATGTAAGAGTAGCGGTATTTGCGAAAAATAATTCTAAAAATCTGAAATTACTTTTATTATATGCTCTTTCACTTCCTCTTTACATTAAAACCGGCGGAGATAAGAAATTCCAAATACTTTAGGAGATATCGAATTTTTAGATTTTCATCACAATACCTGTGAATTCAGGCGGCCACCATTGTTTCTTGTTTACGAGACGAGTATGATTTTTTTCCGCGTAGGTGAACCGACCATTGTTGCTTGTTTACGTTTATGATTTTTTATTTTCGCGACGTAGGTAGAACGACTACATCATTTTCTACTAATGGCAAAGGAATGTACCCGCCTCTAACGTATACGTGAGTTTTTAACGTTTCAAATTTTAATGTTTTATTTGTTGCGCAAGTAATAAGTAAAAAAATTACGTGAGTTCCTACCGTTCATCCTTTGTCCCGGTTTGTTAGGTCAGGTCAGCTACATTATAAATACTTTAAAACTAAACAACCATTAAAATTAATTTATATTATTTTTAATGTCTGCTTAGTTTGAAAGTATTAATAATGTAACTGACCTGACCTAATCGACCATTTTAATTAATTAGGCATTCACAAACGGTAAATCAAGACGCACATAAAGTTCTGCCATTCCCGATTACACCCGAACCATTTACCTTCGGCCAACCTCGGTTTTATTTATTAATATTTATATTTCTCTGTTTATTTTAATGTAGCTATACTAACCTAACTAACCGTCCATAGTGTTTTAAAGTGTTTTAATGTAGCTAACCTAACATAACATAACTATAATAAAAGTATTTTCAGATTTTAATAGATACTCCTAAACAAGCAACAATGTAGTCGTTCACCTACGTCGCGGGAAAAAAAATCATACTCGTCTCGTAAACAAGAAACAATGGTGGCCGCCTGAATTCACAGGTATTGTGATGAAAATTTAAAAATTCGATATCTCCTAAAGTATTTGGAATTTCTTACCTCCGCCGGTTGATTTGAAAAGAGGAAGTGAAAGAGCACAGAATAAAAGTAATTTCAGATTTTTAGAATTATTTTTCGCAAATACAGCTACTCTACATGTTCAAAATTTAAAAATTCCATATCTCCTAAAGTATTTGGAATTTCTTATCTCCGCCGGTTGATTTGAAAAGAGGAAGTGAAAGAGCATAGAATAAAAGTATTTTCGGATTTTTAGCATTTTTTTTTCGCATATACCGTTACCCTACATATTTACCCAAGTCTCAAATTGCTACAGCATATTCCTTCATAGGCTTCACATTGAGTACGCCTTCTTTACGGTCAGTCCTGTCCCCTTCAGTGTCCTAGCAATCAACCCCAGCCTCCTCTCCTTTGTTACTACCTGCTGCATGTGATTTCCCCAACCTAGGTTACCCTGTAGGGTTACTCCCAGGTATTTATAGTCTCCTACCTTCTGAATCTCTTACCCCTTTCGAGAATATACTTGCTTAGCTACCTTTCTTCTCCTTGTGAATCAGACCATCTTCGTTCTTTTGATATTCATCCCTATTCCATTCGCCCTCGACCAACCTTCAATTTTCTCCAAGTCCTTGTGCAGGTGTGCCACAAACAGTCTCAGTCTACTTTCCAATACCTTCCCAACATCACTCATCATGAGTAAGAACAGTATGGGTCCCAAAACACTCCCCTGCAGTACCCCTGTCACATCCCCCTCAGCAAACCATTCCTTTCCCACTCTCACCCATTGTTACCCATCCCCCATGATTTAACAAGATTTATAAATCATGTATTTCAGTAAAGCTTATTAGAAAGGAACACTAGGAAAGTCTTTGAAGCAAAGAAAGATAGGAATGGAATGTTTTGGAAGAGGAGTGTGTGTTGGCTAGGAGTGTCTTAGTTCTGGAGAAGAGTGAGAGGGATGTAGGGGGCATTCTTTTGCAACTACATTTATATATATGTTACAGTATGAATTATGCTGTTTTTGCACTAATGCTTTGCTTAAACTTACTTGAGTTTTGTCGCATGGTACTAAAATTATGGTATGTGTTTCGAAATGAAGTTGGTATTTGAAGCCAACTTATCCTCAGTAAATGCTTACCACCGGGTTTTTGCCCAATTATAGTAGTCATCAATAATAATAAATTATAATGTTTACATACATTATAATAATAACATAGCTAAAAAAAATTATCTAATCATATTAAGCCTATGGCTACTTTTGCGATAGAATGTGCACAAAACAGAATTTGGTAAATTTCCAGTGCCTGGTGTATTCATTTGTTTGGGATTAAAATGTTGGGTAATTTACTAATGTAGGTGCATTTCTGAAATAAAATTTTTAAAATTACAATGATATATTGTGTTTTAGTAATAAATATTTTGTGATGGTATGATTACAAATCTTTCCTTGTTTTTGAAATGTTTAGTAAATTTTTCAGTCTTGTGGCTTTTCCATAGTAAAAATTTAAAAAATTCAGAAAGTGGTGTTTTTAAATACTAAAGACCTTCCTCTATTTAATCTATAAACAGTGTTTGGTTTTCTACTGGATACTGTGAAACTTACTATAAATATAGACTGCAGACTTAGCAGCAATCTGACCACTGTCTGTGTTTGCTATAGGGACGTAAAATTATTGTGTTATTTAATAGTGCAGCCAAGGCTGTTTTCCAGAAGAGATATCTGTGATTGTTGTTGCCAAGCTACTGTTACGTTGATACTAGTTGCAGCCTGATACTGTGGTTCTCCAGAGATCCTTTGGAATATAGCATAGGTGAGACTGTTTTAAAGAAGACAGTACATTATAACTGGGGCCAAGACTGTTTTCCAGTATCAGTGGGCAGGGAAATTTTTTTCCCCATTGTCATTGAATTTTTTTTTATCAAGGTTTACTAGCCACCTTGCCTGCCATTCAAAAGTTTTCTGTTCTAATTTTAGAACTTTACTTGGAATGGCCAAATGAAGGGTATATACCTACATGGTAAACAGGGAGAGCATCCTAAATGTTATTATTCACAGAAAGGAACTAATAGTGCCATCCCTTGACCCAACAAGAAAATAACACATTGTCAATTGTAGATAGAGAGGATTTTTTTTGTTTTGTTTTGTAAGTTCGTGAAATTATAAATAACTGGACACTGGTAATTTACCCAGGATTTGATGCTACATTCACTTACAGCAAATTTGTTCGGATGTGTGCCAATTCTTTCCAACATTTACAACTGCCAAAAATTTCAGTTACTATTTTCAAACTGTTATGTTCAAAATTCTATGTTCAAAATTTTGAATTTGGTTTGCAATTATTGGGTGTTACGTAAATAAGGCCATTGTAAACATAAGACTAGGCACTTAAATCTAACCTTTTATTTTAATGACTAGAAGTGAAGACTTGCCGTAAAATACTATGTCAAAATTATTTCACCTTTCATCTTTGAAATGTGTAATAAAACAATGATAAGCTACCCTAATAGTGTTGGCGGTTAGCAGCTCTTGAAAGAAGTTGAATTAACAGCCTGCAGTAGCGACTTCTGTGGAGGCACCAGTAGTCTGGACCTAGTATAATACCTGTTGTACTACTTCAGAAGCCCTCATGTCACCCCTCTGAATCCACTCCTAACAGCCTGGTGAAATTCTTCATGGCTTTATTAAATTACTATATCCTTAATCTAGTTGTAGTATTATTAGATTGACTTCATACAGAAATTGGTACACGGCACAGTTAAAAGTTCATCAACTTTCTGTGTGCCATGTATGCAAGTAGTAGCCACTTCTGCATAATTACGCAGTAATTGTATGAAGCCATTTTAATTATTCAGCTAATTGTTGTCCAAAACATTGCCTGAAGTGTAGTGTTTTCCTGGTGGAAACAGTTAGAATTACTGTATTTTACATAAGTGACTGTTCAACGTCGGAGATTCTAATTCATGCATACTAACAATCATCGGAGTCAAGAACCGTTTCCTTTATGTTTTGGTCAGAATAGTATGGCAACGGCAAGGTATAAAAAAGGTGACTTCAACTATGTCACAGTAGGCCGTCTCCCGGCATTTCAAAACTCTGTGTGCGAGTGTTTTCCTGTATATTTTTATTTTACTTGTGGAAGCTGCCATCTTTTTGAGTACATTGAACTTCTGTGCATGCTGTTGCAAATTTTGCCCAGGCTTTAGTATTAAACACAGTTCACCAAAATGTTTTTTTTTTTTCCTTATGATATGTTTTATAATTAGCCAGTTTATAAGCATTTAATGACTCAAATGTTTCCACATTCAATATTTTTTGCTATTTCAGCAGGAAATTTCTTTAAAAAAAAAACATTTGAACAACAGTAAGATTTAAAAAGTTAGAAAGATTATGTTGTTTAGTAGAAGTTGATACTTTCAGGCTCACTGCTAAGTAAAAAAAACTTAAGGAAGTTTTCAATGGTTAATTGTGAACTGAAATGTTTTCAATCTTTAGTGTGGTCACAGAATTGGCAAATAGCAAAGTTGTTTGCCATAGCGCCACAGATAGCTGAAGTGTTTCATAATGCATGGTAACGATGGATCATCATATAAGCCGTGTGCTTGCAGAGACAGCTCTGTTGCCACTGGATTCCTTGCAGGGGGCTGGTGGAGAGTGTCCTCGGTGGAGCAGATGGTGGGGTCGGTGGCCATCGAGTTTGGCGACCAGACGTACGTGAAGGCGTTGGACAACGGCCTGTTCACACTGGGAGCCCCGCACGACGAAGGTAAGCGGGCGCTACGCACCAGACAACGGAGCTGCCATGAGGGTTTATTCCGAGTTTTTAATTTATTCTATCGTAAGTTTTCTATGTCGATTCTGACGTACTGTTTGCTCACCGATCGGAACAAATCAGTGTTTAAAATTATATTCTAAGTGCTCTATCGGTACGAAGGTCCACTCTCTCTCAACAATGTTCAGGCCTAATGATTCCCCACTTCTCTTCTGCCTCCCCCTCCCGGGCATTCCAGACTAACATCATGGTGAAACTAAATCACTGTTAAATATTTATAATTTATCACTAAATTGTAGCTATTTATAGTTACCTTGTTGCAAATGAAAGAAACATTTTGTCTTTGTTTAGCTTGAAACAAGGGAAGTTCAGAGTGAAGTTTGTAACAACCCAGGCTAATATCCTCCCCATGTGTTAAATGGTTTAAGTAACAATTTATTATGTTCTTTCATCATGATCAGTACTTTGGTTATGTTTGCTGATATCATTTAAATAACAGCTTTTTATTCCTTTTAAGAAGTATTCCTATGTTTGCCATTTATTTTATAATGAAAATGATAATTTTTATCATTTCATGCTTTTTAAGGTGGTCTGACCATTTATCTACTTTATAGTGAATAACTAGGCCTTGTTTTTACCTGTCTGGTTGTGAATTATACGTTTGTATGTAATTTAACCAGAATTTATTATCACAGCAATGAAAAGATAGTTCTACTCTCGTTTTTAAAGAAGTTGAACATTTCTTGATCCATCACTTTAAAACTAACATAGGTGTCTCTCCTTCCCTTGAAAACCCAAACGATTTTTACATTTTCAAACTTGGACTCTACTGTTACCGCACTAGAAACACCAGCGAGTATCGCACTTATCATCCTGCGTCACTAACGTAGCTACACCCCTGACTAGGCGGACCCCTTAAGTGCTTTTAAGCCCCGTTGACCTTGGGAGTCATCAGAGGCAGTTGGTTGTGATAGGATGTGATTGATGGAATGGATTGGTGTGGAAACTGGAGTGTCCGGGTAAATCCACCACGTTGCCGGGAATCACTCCGGATTGCCGTGATTGTCAGAGATGGGGTTGTGTAACTGATGTCTGGCGCAGGGGAAGGACCCTCGCCGGAGGAGGTGCTGACAGCGTTTCCCGTTGACGTCAGCAAGGTGGCGCTCAAGTCCGGCTACGGCAAGTACCTGCGGGTGGACAAGGGCACCGTGGTGGGGCGCTCCGACGCCGTGGGGCCGCTGGAGCAGTGGGAGCCGGTCTTCCAGGTGCTCTGCCCTCCGCTTTTCTCATCGAGAGTCCAACATGTGGTGCACGAGTACTCAGCAGTTTGAAGTACTCGACTTGAGCCTAATTTTAAAGCTGTTTCACTAGAGAAATAATTTAAAAACTCATCAAAAATCACTAATACGAACCTGGAGTAATCTACATTAATACCTAGGAATTTTGAAGCTCATAAATTGCAGTTCAGTAGGAAACATGATTAGTTGATGCAGAACTGATTAAAATGGTATTTGTTTCAATTGAAGTACTTCAGCATGCAACATTTATATTCTTCCACTGTTTCATTATTGTTAACAATAAAGATAAATAAGTATTGAATTTTCTAGCAATGGTGGTTGATTTTACATAGTCTCATATTGTATTTAGGAATTTAATTTTTCTTTGGACGTGTTTGTGGTCAGGGGATCAGATGAAAGTTTTTTTATATCGGGGCCATTGAAAACTTCCCGCTTTTAACTTGGCTTCAAATATCTGAAACAATCCCCAACTGTTGGCAATGTGTGTATCATATTTATTTCAAAGCACTTCATGATCCCATGAACATCATTAAAATAAACCAGATTTCCCTCTTTGGAGAAGAACTGAGTAAATTCTCTCTCTAAATGTCTGTACCACAAAAATGAGGTCCCAGATGATACTAAGTTGTAGAGCTCACTCTGAGAAAAAAAAGTGAGGTCCCTCGTTAACAGGATAATCTGAGCTAGATTCATCTTGGGAAGCTAATGTGTCTGAGTCCAATGACTCACTCAGGTAATATAGGAATGCCAAAACAAAATGAGTTTTTCTTACCCTTGAACCAGAAACAAAGATCTTTTTCGCATCTTCTGCACACCTTATGTGGAGCCCATGCTTTGACTTGATCAACACTTTTCAATTTGAAATACTAAAAATAAGTTTCCTTCACCAACTCACTTAATGTTTCTTGGTTGACTTTTCACTGTGTATTTACTACAAACATAACAGAAGCTTTTGGGAGAAATTATACAACCTCTGTGAGCAAATTTCAGAAATAAAAACACAAACACAGTAGTGTTTGAATCTGGATATAAACTGAGTGTGACATTAGATGGCCAGCGAAATACTGAACTTATTTAGCTTGTTGAAACATTATCTACTCCAACAACAGTGTGTTTATACTTACTCTTAGTATCCCAGATAACGTGGAAACATGCTCAGCCTCACCAGTAATAATACTCACTGAAACTAATTAAACCTGTTTCAACACGATCATGCAACCTTCCAACGCAAAAACTACTTTACCAACCTCCCCCTAACACTACTTTCTTCAGTCATTAATTTATATATTTTTTATTTATGGCCAATTCCAGCTATAATTAATATAATTAATATGAAAATTCTTAATTTTAAGACCATTTTTTTAAATAAAAAATACAACATTATTTCGAATTTTATGCTAAATACAAACAAAAACTTGAGTGTAACAAACAAGATGGAATTTTTTCTGTCCCCTCCTCTCCTTTTCCTCCCATTTTTACCAAGTTGAAATCTATAAAAAAAATGTATAAAAATCCTATGCAGTCTTTTATGTGCAGACCTGTGACAGCTTTTATTGACAGAACTTAAAAATTTGAATGCGCCTTTTTAAAATTGTATATTCTTTCGTTCTGACAATGCAGCAGTCATGGTTGGACATAAGAATGGTGTGGTTGCTATCTTAAAAATAAAACAGCCAATTATAGGGGCAATTGGATGTGTTCTTTAAATAGTTGTCCTTTAGGTATTCAGTAGTTTATGCTGAAATGCATGCATTAAACTATTGATGTGTTTAGAATGTTGCTGAACTTAAGGGGCCCGCCTACCTGGGCACACATACGGTGTGCAGAGCTTCAGGAAAAACAACGCAATTTCAAAACTACTCAAAATATCCGAGTGGGGCCTATTTACGAATAGCATTTAAGAGTTTGCTGAGGGCCGAAAAGTACTTTTAATTTCGGATTAAGTTTTTAAACTGTATTTTTAGAAGCGTTAAAATGCCTAAAACGCGTGTTTTCAGAGTAATTTTTAGGCAATAAACAATCAGTACAGATTCTTGAAAGCACTTAAGGGGCTTGCATAACACCTTTATCTTGATTTCTCCGCCATATAATGTTACGGTCTCCGCTCAAATTTCACAGTTATCCTGTGTCGACGAGACGAATGCGCGTCAGTTCAGAGACTTGCGCTTAGAGGCTATACCGCGCTGGAAGCACCAGAGAGCGTCGCGCTTATAATCCCGCCTCACTAACACACATGCACCACTGACGAGGTGGGCCCCTTAAGTTGCATGTTTCAGTTACACTGATTGAATAATCATGTGTGATCCATGCAAAAACTTAGTTCCGTTGTGCTCGGTGGTGGCAGTGGAGAGCAGGGGAGAGCAGGGAAGGGTGGTGCTGGCCTGCAGGACGGGCGGCTGGCGCTGTCGGGCTGCAACGGCTGCTTCATGTCGGTGGACGACGAGGACGACGGCGTGGTGGCACGCAGCGGCACGGCCGGGAGGCAGCACTTCCTGCAGATGCGCTCCCCCGCGCCCAAGGAGCGCGGCCAGGCCAGCGACGTGCCGCTCGAGGAGCGCGGCTCCCTGTCGCAGGTCGAGGTCAACTACGTGTGAGTGTCTCATTACTGGCTTACACACGTTGCTACTCCAACAGACACAAGTATTTGTGAAAAAAATTTTTAAATGTATTAGGAATTATACATAAATATGTACTGCATTTGAAACTCAGGTAAACAAAGTGCAATGAATTTTTATAACCTTTATGAAGTGCCAAATGCATGTACAATGAAACATTTTATTTGGCAGCTGTTAAATACAGTCAAACCTCTCTTGAACGACCCCTCACGGTTCCCAGGAATAGGGTCTTAATAGAGGGGGGGTCATAATAGATGTTTTCCTAAATTTTCAGTTGATTTCACCCCTCCCCCCTTTCCAAACCGCTACACGCTAAGAAACCAGTCGTACAATGGCAGGATGCTGTCACTCACAATGCTAGACGTCTTTGCTTTAAACACACTTCAACCTTCATGACAAGTCTGTCGCCCTACAGGCCACCTCTAAAGAAAATATGTCTAAAGACAGTTTATTTTTATTGGTTAGTTTACATGTACGTTTTCTGCTTGCCGTAGTTAAATACACTAGAACCCCTATGTCATGAACCCTGGATTTAACGAAGCAGTGATTTTACGAATACATTCTCGGGAACCGTCAAAAACTTGGACATTTTGACCAAAATGTGAAAATCAGAAAAAAATTAAAAACAAATGAAATGTAAGTTCATTAAAATCTGTTAATTTTAACACACAGCGTACAGCAAACCCCCTTATTTGCACTTTTCATGGGGACAAAGTCAAAAAGTGTTAAAAGCAGGAAAGTGTAAATAAAGGGAAAAGTAAGAAATACGTTAAAGTTAATTAAAATACGGTCGCATCCTGCAGCGTTCATAACAAATACGGGCTACATTACACATACGCATTGCACCACAGTAAAAAAATTAAAAAAAAAGGCCGCAAATTGAAAATTTTTCGTCAATATAGCGCGCCGTGTGCGGAGAGAGGTCATCGTACTCAATCAGCTGTTGTAATGGTGCGGCGTAGCCGCCGGCTGGCTCTCTCTGTTCTCTGAGCTGCGCATGCGCAGTATACCGTAACTCACTCAACGCTCCGCCCAGATTCATGACGTTCCATCAGCAGCCAGCCAATAGATACGAGCTTAGCGGAAAAAAAATATAAGCTCCACCTCCCGTCCAGTTCTAATACCAGTTTATTGGTATACGCACCATTTTCTCGCTGCCGTTACATGTTCAAGTTTACATTCATCTTGATTTCTTGATACCAATAATTAATTATTTACGATCCCCAGAAATAAATGGTTAGTTGAAAAAATATGCGTCAACTGTACAATACTTCCGAAATTATAAAATACGTATAAAACAGTTACCAAGACTCCGCTCATTTTATCTTGTGAAGTTTATGTCTTGTACCAGTATTTAGGCTAAGTTGTGACATAAATATAGTAGTATCAGAACGTTTATACATTCGTGAGTTTACGTTTTCCCTAGTAGATTTTAGATTGTCTCCTGCTATATTTACTCGGACTTTTACACACCTAGGCTTAAATTATTATATGTTTAGAAATAAAAGTAACTTTTCATGTTATAAAATATGTATATTTTGCGATTTAAAATGTTTACTGTCGACTATAAAAGTTACGTTTTTCACAATGTTTTTAGGCCTACTATGCTTGTTACGTGACGTAAATAGCGGGATGGATTCGATTTTTGAGACGTAATTCGCGTGAAATTATTGTATTGGTTTAAATGGGAACTAAACGGGACCTGAAGAATATAGTGCAAATAACGGGAAAACGTAAATAACGGTAACGTAAATAAGGGGTTTCGCTGTATTTTTGTGTCGGCTTTAATATGTACTTCCAATAATGTTCATGTAAGAATAACAAAAAATAATGGGACATTTCCTTTAAAAATATGGCAGCTGTAGGTTCTGCAACGCGGGTGGGCGCACACTAAGTTCGCCCGGCTGGCTGGCGGCAGCGGCTTCATGACTCATAAGTAGAGGTGGGACGATACCACACTTTCGATACTCAATTCTGTATTGTTTTTTCAGTTGGATACTTTCGATACTCCAGGGAAAAATATTTTCCCATTAAGTAACAATTATTACAAACAACAAATTAGTTTTAAACTATATAAATTCAATCATTCATACCAGCATTATGTCAGATTAAACTTAAATACGTAATGTGTAAATAATTGCATTATATTAATGAAATATATGAATTCATTATTATATATACATATATTAAAACCACCAAAAATGTAAAATACAGTCCATAATCAAGTAAAGCTGACATGAGAAACAGTGGCCTTACAAAATGTTTGAAGTCATTTCTTGGAGGAACGGAAAAATCACCAAGCCGAAATTAGAAATAAAAAAAAATTAGGCTATTGTAAATAGAAAATCAGAAATTTTTGCTTGTTTGTTTTATTTTACAAACAGCTTTATGCAACAGAACAATTTTCAATAAAATGTTAACTTGAGAAACGTAAAATACAAAACAATCCGATCGTAAGAAAACAATAACAAACGGGTATATTCAGTTCAAAGATTAATGAATGCACAAAATATGAGATCCGTGCCTTGGTAAAGCGCGTGCAGCATTTTCATAATCATTGCTAGTTTGCGTCACTAGTCTCGCTTGGTGCTGGCCATAGATGCTACTAGCGAAGTGCATAGTCTTTCTGATACTATCCATATCTATGGAGTGATAAAGTTATTTTCTTACGTTTGCAAAGGTAAACGATGAACGTTTTTCAAAATAAAAGCATTAATTAAAACGTAATTTATCAGAAGGAATATATTAACAAAAACATTTGTGAATTTTACGACTTTTCCGCATTGTAAAAACGTATTAAACGGGAAATTAATGATTTTATAAGTGTATGTTCCGGAAAAGTAAACCATTGATAAAAATATAGTAGTACTTTCGGCGGGACCAAAATTAATTGGCGTATGACACGGGAAAATGCATGAAACGGGAACGTATCATCGAGGTTCTACTGTAGTTGTATTTTGTACGATGGCGACTCAAAACATAATTCAATACAAATGAACAAGCATTCCGGTATCGAAAAAATGTATCGAACTTACAGTTTTGATACTCGATACTTTGCGATACCGTTAAGTATCGAAGGTTTTGAGGTATCAAAGTATCGAAAATCCCATCACTACTCATAAGCTCACCCCTCCCTCCCCTCGGTGACATTCTTCAAGGCTAGCTCATCCCTCGCAGACACACAAACCATCTAGTGTCCTTCAGTGAGAAAATGCTCATTTCACCCTCCCTTCTCCCGTAAAATTGGGCTATTATCAATGGGGTACTAAAGTGGTGAGGGAGGGGTAGGATCGTTGTGAATATTTTCGGACCCCTCCCTCCCCGCCAAACACGCCCAAAAAAAAGTACACTAGAGTCCCGTTATAGCGAGGTGTCACGGTTCCGGGTTTGATCCTCGCTATAACCGTGTCCTCGCTATAACCGAATTGGACAAATTTTGGCCCCCAAAAAATAAAATTTAACCGAATATAGCATAAAAATTGTGTTTAAACCTGTATAATTGAAAAATAACAGGTTATATTAACGAAATCTTAATTTCTGTGAGCAGATGTGTGAATTCTCTTTAAAACGATACCCCATAAGTACGGATGCGATCACCGATTGCGAAAAAATAACCAGAATACCCTACCACACCACGTAAGTATAGCATCTCAGCCCGCCGCCGACGCAGCATTGTCCTGCTATCTATTGTTGACGCGGGCTGTCTGCTGGCGGCCATGTTGGTTCGGGATGTTGCCAACAGGTGGCGCTAGTGTAGCGCGACGATTTAATTCCTTACAAAAAAGCAGGAGTGCGGCAACGCACGTACGCCTCAAACAAAATAGTCGCTGGAAAACTATATTTTTTTCATTTAAAGAAACCTGTCAACTTTTTTAGAAAATAAATTTGGGATTAAACTCAAACCATCACCCCCTTTCCCGGACAGATACCCCAACAACTGACCGAAACTAAAGCTACAAGAAAACTGTCCTAGTGATTCGGAAATAAATACGGTAGTGCCTACTAGAGGTGTAAAAGTAACGAAAAAATGTGTACCCGTATGTATTCGTTACTATAACAATTGGTACTCGTTACTATCGTTACGTTACAGTCAAACCTCATTATTACAAACCTGAAGGGACCATAATTTTAGCACTTTGTAATAACGAGGGTTTGTATTAACCAAACTATTGGGATATCATGACAAAAAAAATTGAACTTTAAATGCCTATATTTACAACCATAAAGAAAATTATATACACTGTTGGTAGTATAAGCTGCCTTCACTACATGCATAACAATTTGTAAACATTGAAGAAAACAAACACAATGCAATACTTACAGAATAAATCATAATACAAACTTCAATAAACTTGCATTCATGACACATTTTCTATTCAAACATTTGGTTTAAAATAGCATCAATTCTGGTTTGCACTATTTTTTTCTTATAGGCATTGTTTACCACATTACAAAGCTTATCAAAGGCCAGTACTGATCAAGTATTGGTTGAGCAGCCTGTATCCAATATTTAACTTTGGTCGTATCTACTGCTGCCGACTCCCCACACATAGTTTTGCCAACAAGATTGTTGCGATCCTTTCACCGTTGTAGCCAACCGTTGCTGAACTTGAAGTCTCAAATTCCTAACCTCAATGCTAGGTAGTCTGCCTTCTTCTGAATCATAGGTCCAGAAATAGGCAAGTTTGCTGCACACATTTCTTCAAACCACTGAAACAAGGTATCTTCCATTTCTTGATGTTTTGGGCCTCGCATTCTTTTTCTTATTGATAATTTGCACGAACCCGCAAAAGCCGATTAAATATTTTCACGATTTTTTAGTATTGTCGACAACGACGATTGCGGGATGTTAATTGACTCGCAATTTCAGTTTTCGTTCTCTCTCCATTGTCTACTTCTTCGATAATTTTAACTTTAACTTGCAATGTAAGGTCGTTGCGTTTACATTTCGCAGTCATTACAAAACAACTCACAATCAAAGTTGTTAGACTTCGGCTGTGAAATTCGTATTAACCGTTTTCTTATACACGTTAACAGCTACTTGAGGGTTCAAAACAACTTCGTAATTCATATTAACCATATTTCGTATTAAAAGTACTGAATAACATAGGAAAGCCTACCTTATTTTCTGGGACTGTGAAAGTACTTAGCATAAACAGGAATTTCGTACTAAGTGGATTCGTATTAATGAGGTTTGACTGTACTTGTTACTTCTGATACCGCATAACATGCTGTGTTATGTTGCAGAAATTAATCCAGTCGTATTGCGTACGCGTACAGTATGACGTCGCGTAATTAATAATAAATAGAATATAAACAATTAAAAATATTTGATAATTAATAGTTTTTGTTAACCAAGGAACAATTAAATCTCATTAGTGCGGCTTTTAAATATTATCTCTTTTAAGATAACAACAAAAAAAACGTGAAAATACGTGATTATAAAAACAAAAACATACATATTTCTAATTTGTAAAAAATACTTTCTTACGTTGTTTCTGTTCCAATCTCAAACTTTGTCTACACACGGCACAGATAACTAACAGAAGTTTGATAAAAGAAAGAAAGGATGGGATTCTATTTTTAAAGCCACGCACTTAGGTGGCGACTGCAAGGCTGAAGAATGTGACAGGCGTCAACGGCAAGATGTCTAGTGGCGAGCGAGAGGGGTGGATATAAAGCAGACAAATAACAGAAGCGCGCTTCAAGCGATGACGCCGTATATTCCTCAAAAATACCTCGTTATAGCCGTGTTCTCGCTATTACCGTGCTCGCCGTGTCACCAAAGCAAGCATAAAACGGCCCAATGCGTGGTCGCTTCATTATTGCTCACGCGAGAAATCGGGAAATACGGGAAATAGCCAGGATTTCTTAAAAAAAACCAGGAATACCTGGAATCAACCAGGAATTTTTATTAGAACCGGGAATTTTTTTTATGAAGTAACGATCGCAATAACATACGGCTGTTAAATGAGCACGTTCACCACCCGTCAAAGCACGGCAGTATGCTCGTGAGCTATATTTTGTGAAAGTTAATTTGTTCATATTGCATTTAAAAACTTTTGTAGTACGTAAGAAACCGTTAACAATTCAGACTTCCATACTTATTATGTTTCTGTATTCAAAAGCAACAGCACTTTGGCTGAAAATGTTGTTGTAGAGTGGTAGTAATTTCTCGCACGGCATGTTGGTAGCACTAGTTTTGTATGTATATTTGTTTTTACTTTGCGCTCATGTTGTTGCGTCACGGTATCACGGATACTTTTCTCGAGTTTTTTTAAAAGTTTAGTTGTGCAGGACGTTGTTTTGAATTTTTTAATCTAACATGTAATTGGCGCAGACTATCAAAATGTCAACGAGTTCGGTCACCACATACAATGACAAATATATGGAAGAGTTTGAATGGGTGGAGAAAGATCCAAAGTGCAGGACAAACGCTATTTTCAATTTGTGTAATGTTAAAATCAATATCGGTAGCATGGATGGGAAGAACAGCATTAGCCAGCCACGCAAGAGGGGCAAAACACGAGCGTTTGGTGTCAAGTAATTTTTGTGACGTGAGATTATAAATTTTTTTGTTGGTGGTAGGTTTTGTTTTAAGCAAGTTCATTGATTTAATTTTTAAGCCTATAGTTAAGTTGTCTATTGTTTAACGCCAATAAAACATCATATTGTGTGTGCTTTGTGTAACAAAAATGCAAATTGTATGCAAATATTGATAAAAACCACCCTTGAAAAAACCTGGAAAAAACCAGGAATTTTATTATCCCAGAAGAGTGGCCACCCTGGAGAGGCGAGACGTGGAATGTTAGAAGAAAGATAAATGCGGGGGAGACAGAGGGCAGCCAGTGTGTTTCCTGCGTGGGGAATAAGTGGCGTACCTTTTTTTTATGCCGGGTGAAGCGACCTTTTTCTGTCAACCCACGGGAAAAGATAATTAATTGCTTGAGCTGTCAAAATAAACATCGCTGCGGCAGTTAAAACAAGTCGAGGCGGGCGTGCATCCAGTCGGTCGCTGTGTATATCTACTCGAAAAACATAACATCTCAATTCATAACAAGATTCTTTATAACCTACACGTATTGCCGGATGTTTTCAGCCTGATCCATGCAAGTTGTTTAGTCACGTTTTGAATGAAAACAACTGGCGGGCAAGTGTTGTGCCCTGTTTTGTGGACAAATAAAGCTTTTATCAATTTGCTGACAGTTTTAATATATTTTTACTCTCCTCGTTAAAATGAAGCAGATAACGTGATTGTTAACAAGTACAAGCAGCATCCGAGATCGGCCGCAGCGCACGATATGGGGAGAGGGCGAGCGAGCGAGCGGCCAACTACCATGTTCACACGCTGCGGCCGGAGGGTTTTTCCTGCATTGAAGGGACGTGGAATGGGGGTTGTCAAGCGCTGACAGCGGTCGACAGGAAGTGGTATCTATTTTTAGATATGCGCTGCTTACGGCAGTACAGCACTCGGCAAGAGAAACCCAGTAACACGCTACACACCACAAGAAACTTATTTTCTGTCCGATTTTCTTAGGATTTTCTGCAATTTTTTCACGGTTCCTCGAAATCGGGTTGTAATAGAGAGGTGGTCGCAATAAATGGGGTCGCAACAAAAAGGTTTTACTGTACTGTGAAAATTCATGCTAGTGGTTACATTTTGATAGGGTATTTTTAGTATTATATTTTAAGATTGTTAGGAATCGATTATTTCAACGAAGCCTTACATATTGCTCAGGGTGTCTACTGACCCTGGAAAACCTGGAAATATCAGGGAATTTTGTAATCAGGGAAAAATAAGGGAATTTTTTAAAAAATCAGGGAGTTTTTGTTTGGTAGGTTGTAGTTGGCAATACGTTTTTTGTTTATTGATCAGCTTGCATTGACGTGGCATCATGTGAATCCCCTCCCATTTTTATTTTTGAATGGCAAATAACGAACAGTTCCCACGTCAAAATTCTTTAATTTACCATCGGATTCGGAAGTGGCATCAAATCACGTGATACAAACTGGTTCAAGATGGTCTGTTATCCTGCTGACGTGACGTGCTGCAGCATGTGCTTCCCACGTTCAGATTATACCGATAGGTCCATTAAATTTTAAGTATTTATGGATGCCCTCAATGTAAACTGGACATTTTTGTGAGCGTTGAAAATACATAATACAGACACTTTTGGTGAAGATTCACCATCGTTGCTAGAAATTGGTAGCTGTGGGCTTCATACGGTACATGGTGCTTTCAAAACTGGAATTTCTGTTATACAATGGGATGTTTTTAGTTCTTTGAGGCACAGTTACTATTTGTTTAAGCACATATCTGCAAGGAGGGCAGATTACATTAGAATAACTGGATCAGAGCTTTTTCCCAAGAAATTTTGTGCAATCATATGGAATACTGCAGTTGCTGAGCGTGCCATGAAAACATTACCCACCTAAAGAAATTTGTTAGTGAAGTTTCTATTTCATCTCTCTCTTTCAGTGTAGTGAAATGTGCTCTTGAAGATAATCTTCTAAAAGTAAAATTGACATTCTTCCATTTTTTGGCATCAGAGCTGGAATTGTTTCTCACAATGTTCCAAAGTGAAGCACCCGTGGCACCTTTTCTCTATGATTCACTGGTTTTATTAGCTTTGGCAGCAAAATTTTGAAACCAGAAGTACTGAAGAGCTCTAGGGAGAAACGCAATGTATCTCGATTGGATGTTGATAACCAGGAAAATCTATTGACTGCTAACAATATCAAGTTGGGTTATGCAGTACGCCATGCCATCAAGAAAGAGAAAGTACCAGAAAAGTCTGTCCTGTTACAGAAAAATGATAGGACTTGTCTAAAGGTTATGGTAAAAAAACTTCAAGACAAAAGTCCCCTGAAGTACAATCTTACCAAGGGAATTTCCTGCTTATGTCCGTCTGTGGCTTTAAATTCGGGTGTGAGGAAACAGCGTGTGAAGTACAGTTTAGAATGTTGTCTTCGAAACAGGTGGCTATGAGGACAAGAAGCTGATAACATTGAGTGATCATATCAGTTGGTATGTTCCTTGCAAGATTCTGCAGCACTGTTCTCGTCTTTTTCTCGAGAAGACGGGCGCCTTGATCACTTGTGCAGACCTGCCAACTCTCACGATTTTGGTGTGAGGCTCACGATTTTAAGGTCCATCTCACGCCCTCACGCCAAAATAGTGTTTCCTTAAATTTTTTCGGGGCCCCAAGATTTTGTTTGAAAAAGTTACAAAACAAGTTTTACAAAAGCTTACAGTAACGAGTTTCCATCAATACTCTAGTCACTTAAAGGAAGCAATTTTGCGTTTTGTAGCGTGTGCCGTGCTGATTTTTCTATCTCGCATAGTGGAAGAGGAGACATTGTGAAACATGTCGCTACAAAAAAAATACAATTAACACGTGAAGTGTATTGCTTCCAATAAAAAATTAATTTTGCTGTGAACAGTGATAATAGTGTTACACAGGCAGAATGTTATTTTGCATCTTTTTTAGTTGCGGCCCTGCATGATCATTACACGACAGCGCTAAATTATGTTCAACTAAATTAAATCTGTAACCTATAATTTGTTGGAATAAATTTTGAAGCAGAGACCATGTAACATATGTACAGGTATGTCACTTAAATTAAAAGATTCTCATTTGTTGTTTTTTTATATCTAACCTGTATTTATGGGCCTGAAAATTTTAATCGAGGATCTCATGATTTTTTAAATTTGAATGTTGGCAGGTCTGCTTGTGGATGCTCATTCTTAAGGCATATACAGTAGCTTCCAAAACAGGCCTTCTAAAGTTTGTGAGGATGGTGTTTGTACTTCCCATGGAAATGCATCATTGGAAAGAGGATTTTCAGTGAATTCTAATCAGCTGACTGAAAACTTGCAGGAAGAAATACTGATCACACAAAGACAGATGTATGACTTTGTTCAACATTCTGGAGGTGTAGAGCAGTATGTAAGAAATGCTAGTTGTAGGCGTAAGGAAGCCCTGCAAACAAAACAAAAAGAAAAGGAAGCTACAGACAAGAAGAAGGCAGAAAAAAGAAGAGTTGAAGAGGAGATCAAGGCATTGCAGTTGAAGAAGGCTCGAATGTTGGATTTGGCTCGTTCTGAAGTAAGTGCAATAGACACAAAAGTTGAGTCACTGCGAAATTGATGGGAGCTTCCTTTTACTAATTTTTTTTTGCAAAAGGAAGTGTGTGAAATATTTGTAGCAGCATGTTTTATTTGCCATCAATTGAGTCACTTTGGCCACGTTTGGAAGAAGGTAATTTTTTTACTAATTTAATTAAGTTGAAATACTTTGAAACCCGTCAATGTAATATTATGCAATTTTTTTCAGTTTCTTGGAATGTCGTAATTGTGTTAAAGAAAACCTGGAAAAATTCAGTTTTAGACCTGGAAAACCTGGAAAAATCAGGGAATTTAATTTACTAGATCTGGTAGACACCCTGATTGCTCTTTCCAGCATGATAATATTTTAATGTTCTGTTATAATTTAACTAAAACCATTGTATGAACTCAGACTTTTTTATTATGATTTCCCTTATGTCGTGATCTTAACTTTGTGCTGCAACTGCATTTATTTACTCAAGTTTCTCTGCATAGCTGTAAATATCACATTCAGTGTTTTATATTGCTTTCCCTGTCACTTGATGTACCTGCAGGCCCTGCGTTTATAAACAAGGTCTAGACTTTCCCTTAACTTAGTTAGGCCTCTTACAATTTATGCCCTGAATAAAACATATTTCTGTAGGAATAAACTAATAGAAATTTTGATCTTTGTAACCCTGCAGGGTATTCATTGTTGAGATAAAAATGTTTACACTGTAACAAAACGTTTCGGGAAGCATACGACACACTGCAGTTGTGTGTGTGTGTGTGTGTGTGAGGGGGGGGGGGGTTTACGAGACGCACCACGTTACATTAAATGAGTCCAGGTGGATGGAACACACAGATGTTTCTGATGTTGCGTTGAATCAGAACACAGGCAAATTTCATACATTTCATCCATTATAGATATTTATTCCGTCTAAGAATGAATGTAATGTATATGATGTATATATGAATGGTATACACAATGAATATACATATTAAGTTTTATAGAAACAGGTACAGATAGTATCATGTAATGCGCAATACAAGCTCCCAAGCATTTCATTAACATGCTTTTATATATATGTATATATATATTTATTTATTTATTTATTTATTTATTTATTTATTGCTACGCAATTGCGTATGTTAACACATGAAATTATACATTATAAGTAGTGCGACCTTGTTTCATAGGTGGGTAGGTTATAAGCACTCGCAGGTGCTATAAAGATAAATTGGCTCCTTGAAACAATATTAATTAATTCTTAAAAAAAAGGCAAAGGCTTTTAAACATTTAAACACGACATCGTGGGTCTGCGCATTCATACGTGCGTGGTCAGCAGGGCTAACGGCGCACTCGCAAACTATGAGACTGTGAAGCAAGCAAAGGCGAACTTAAATAAGGAAAAGAGAAGAATGTTCAAAAATGTTTATACAAATTACTTTAGGAAAACGTCTCATAACCGCAAGGCGACAAACAACAATAACTATTACTGCTCACCACAAATGGGTCAGTCAAAAAGGGGGGGGGGGGGGGGATGTGGCACCATTACATGTTAAACTTGGCAGGTTGCAAACCAAAAGGTTACTTTAAACATGGCCAAGCTCAAAAGGAACAAACGCCAGGTCATGGTAACGCGATCCCGCGGAAGGTACTAGGTTGTTCCCGACACAAGATAATATAAATACTTAACATTTAGCTCTAGAAATGATCGCAACAACAAGAGCACAGAGCCGGTTACAGTACATTTGCGATGCATGGCTGCAACATGCACAAAATCAACAAGAAATCAAATACCGCCCATGACGAAGCCCAGACGACCAGCACCCGCAGTAGAATGAAGGCAAGAGACTAGCGACAACTAAGCGACAGACCCGAGGCCAAGTGCCTCGCACCCTTATATAAAAAACATAGATGGCGCTACAGTCGCGGCGCTGCAAATACAAGTGGGAGAGCGCGGACGTCACACAACCTGGAAGAGGGGATATCTGGAGGGGAAGTTGGAGAGGGAGGGAAATCAGTGCGCACGACCTCATGAAGACGGCGCAGCCTCTTCAACACAAAGTGATGTTTCGTACATTGCACTCTTAACACACCATTACATATGGAATTCTACATCACGTGTCTAAAATATAACCATTCAAAATTACTTAACATGATTGCTTTGCAACTTTGAACCCAAATGCAATTTGCATTGCAGAGTTAATGAGTTAGCAATAGAGGATGGGCCTGATTTTTGCAGACATTTAAATATTCCCTGACTAGTCCGGGTGTATCCTATTTTCCTGCCTAGTCATGCAGTTTTCCAGCCATGTAGGGAAGAGCAGCATGCACTGTGTTCTTTGTGAAAGCCAATCAGTCAGGAGCATACTCTGGGTAGCTGTGGAAAATTATAACTGCCACTAGGTCTTGATTGTGGGGGCTACAGTCTTATAAATCAGGGAAGAACCAAAGAATTTGAAAGTTGCTGAGTAATCTGAAACTTTCTAAGTTTAATTTAATTACAACGTAACTCACAATTAAGATCTTGAACTACCTGTAACAATGTTGTGTATTTGAAAACAGAAAGTCTCATGAATTATACAAAAGACATGAGTGTCTGTTTATTCCTCTACTCACCATCCAATTTCACTCATTCATTGCAGTTTGATGTTTCAGCATGATTTGAAAGTAAACCATTGTGTTTGAAACACTTGATTTTTATGTGTCCTGTTATTTTATTATATTGTGTGCGAACTAAGACAGATAATCTAAATAGGGAGACTTAATGAGAAGTTCAATCTCAGGGTGTCCACATTCTGGAAAGTCAGAAAAATTAGTAGCTCTGGTCAGGGAAAGAAAGGGAATTTACTTGAAATCTTGGAAAAGTCGTGGAAATGCCACAATAATATAGTAGTTTGAGTGGGAAATGTCATGCTCTAGCCTGCCATCACCCAGACTGAAAAAGAAAATTTTATTGTGTTTTATTTTGTAGCCATTCACACTGTAAAATGGCATATACAAAGTTCTGTTTGAATTACGTCAGCTATGAGAGATGGTCGAGGCCAGATTTTCTTTATTTTGTTACTGAAAAATTTGTAGTTTTTTATTTTCTGTTTTAATTGTCAGGTAAATTTTACTAAAGGTTTGTATGGACATTATTGAACTTGAACTTCTACATATTTTCTGCAGTTTCTGAGATTGATTCATGCTTAAAAAAATTATACTAATACATGGAAAAATTTTACAAATTTTCTGTAAAACATGGCAAAAACAGGTTTTGTAAGTAATTGAATTCTGTAGTCCCTCATGATGATTGATACTGCTGCAGTGAAATGTCAGCCTGGAGAGGGAGCGCTGAGCTTCGGTGTGCATTGCCTGCAGACGCAAGTTCCAGAAGTTCCAAGACAAGAAGCTGAAAGTGTCGTCGCGCGACCAGGGGGAGCTGGAGAAAGCCCAGCAGAGCGGGAACCTACACGAGATGCTGCTGGACCGTCGCAGCAAGATGAAGTCTGACAGATACTGCAAGTAGCTGGGCTGTACACAGTCTGGTGTAACTGTAAGAAACCTTATTTTAGCTGCACTCAACTATTTTTTTTTGTAATTTGAAACTAAAGACATTACAAACACACAAAATCTCAACTCATTGAATCCTGGAACACTCACTTATTAAGTTGGGCCAAACAAAATGATGAGATGATGGTAATTCACGATACTGAAAGGGGAGCAGAATTTTTCAGCCAAAAATATCTTTAAAAAAAATGAACAAGGGCAGCATATCCCTTCGTGTCATTTAATCATAAATCGTAGGGTTGCATTTATACCAGTGATTCACTTCTTTAGCATAGGCTTATGCTGTTGTCCTCAGCTGTGGAGCCGAGTTAAGGTTTATAGTCAGCTAGACTGAAAATACTAAGACTTGGCTATTCTTACTGTACAATCTTTTTGGGAAGTATTATTTTGCACCTTGTTAAATAGCTATAAGAGTGTTGCATGTAATACCTATGAAATATTGTGTAGGGATGCACTTTAATCACATTTGTGTTAACGCATATTTTTAATTAAATTACAGCATTTTTGACGTGACGTCTAATAAATCGATGAACGCCGGCTCTACGCACGAAAAAGTGTCCCGTAATGCACATTGTCCCACTACGGATGTACCACTACGGATGTGTCCTGTTATGCTCATTGTACGCTTGCGCCGCATCTATCTCTCTTCCACTCTATTGGAACAACCATTGATTTGACTTTTCAATCATATTTTCGTTGTTTGAATTATTAATATTATGTAATTTAACGATTGTCCACCGATTTTCAGCACAATTGGTACGGTTATTTAAAAGCAATGTTGAATATTCAAATACGTTTTTAACAAACAATGGTGTTTTACAGTTACACATAATAATTCTAATTACACCCGGGATCTTTTGCACAATGTTTTAAAAAATATTGTAACACATTATAAATAAGTTTGGTGTATTTGGGATGCGTATTTGGGTCATTCTCATTGAAAGGGATTATTTGACATCCCTTAACGTTTAAAAATTAATAAAATGTTTTCTACATATTGGTATTAACTTAATATAACAAGTAAAATTAGAGTGACATTTCTATGTCCAGCCAAAAAAATATAAAATTTTATTTATGATAGATAACTGGTTCACAGCATAGCTATGTCTACCTCCGTGGACTGCCCCCCAAGACATTTTAGTTAACATTTTCTGTTGTTTCAAGTATATTTTAATTTTAAATAATAAATTTATTATTGTTGAAATTAATTAGATATTACTGTTATAAATTCTACTCAAAAGCATCAATGAACAATGAAGCAGAACATTTCTTAAAATTGTTTACATTTTGTCCTTCAGACTGCGCATCTCCTCCGTGGACACAACTTAAAGTAAAAAAAAATTAACTCTCTAGTGCTACAATATCTTTGGTTTTAAGGAAAATGGAATGTCAAAAGTAGACATTTTGTGATATCACTGCTGTTTGAATAGTAAATGTGACCATTTAGTCAACATCATTCAGTAAAGTTTGATGAATGTTTTGTGTTGAGATGAATGTGTCTTCTCCGTGACCACTGTAATATGAAAAGAAAAGGATATTTTTCATAGTTGTCTTCACTTAGCAAGTTATTTTTTGGTTGAATTTTACCAACTGTTTACTAAGTTTTCTAACCTTAAAATTAATAGCTAAGAAATAAAATTTATGACTTTTTGTATCCTCCGTGGACATCTCCTCCGTGGACACTTGCTGTCCACGGAGAGGAACACATTGTCAACGGAAGAGACAAAAATAAACAAAGGTCTATTATTTGACAAAAAATTTAAACTTTTTTGTAGCATTTGTTTTTATTAATAACATTAACACATTAACATGTCAATCAACACATTCTTGTAAATGTAAGGGTATCAGTTTATTTTTAAAAAAGGAAAACATTTTGGTTGTGAATTTGTAATGCACCTAGATCTTCTCACAAATACTGTATTAAAAAATAACTCATTCTGTTTGATTTAAAAGTCAGCCAGAATTAGGCTGGATTGGAGAGCTGAAGAGAGAAAATCTTGAGGTATCCTCACCATAAAAATGCATTGGGAGGAGATCCGAAGTTTTTCTCACTTTCACTAGCTGCAATGCAGCCTTAAGTACAATTTGTGTAAAAAAAAAATTACAAGATATAAATGTTACTGTAAAACATGGTCAATTTGTAGGCAATTTTTTCTCTCAAAACATTCCGCAACTTTGTTTTCAATGTTCAGTTCCTTCGACACAAAAACTAATATATATAAATTAATGTCTCGCGTGTCTCCACCTGATTCAAGTTACCGTTCTACGGTGCCTAACTCAGAATATCATGCAGCTATTGCTGCTATTGCTATTTGTAAGTTTGTTTTGTAGCTTTGAAACTAAAAATAAAGCTATGATGTACATTTTACATTATTTGTATTTGTTTATAGGAAAAATGGACAATTAAAAAAAGAAAAAAACCTGCGACATTACATTGGTGTAATAGTTTCTGAAGACAAGTGGTTAAATGAATTTACAGTTAGATTCATGAGGAAATCTGGCAGATGTAAATTTGTTTTTCCAGATGCTGACGACATAGCTGTTGTAGAGGGAAGTGATATTAAGAGTATTTTAAGTTACCCAATTGTAAATAATCATGATCAGTATGTATTGAATGATGATATATCCCATTATCATAATGTATGTTAGGGGATATTTGTTAATCTGTGAAGTTTATTTCAACATGGAAAGTTAAAAACAGATATGATTGGTATGTAAGAAGGCAGTTTAATCAAAATATTTTGCCTTTTTTAAGTTTAGTCTACAGTCCTTAAGTTAAGTATTAATTAAATGTTTCTTCTTGCACAAATAAATGTTTTTTTCCTCTGCCATTGTATTAGTCTTAACCACAAGTTTTCTTAAAAATCTCCTCCGTGGACACAGATGTCTCCTCCGTGGACAGTTCAATTTTTAAATACTTTTTTACTTCATTAATTTAATGGAATCATCTTGACCATTTGCTTTATTACTGTGAGAAATCTGAAGTGATAATTTATAAAAATATATCATGAATTTTAAAATAAATTTAGTTTAAAAAATTTTTAGCTTGAAAATAATCCCTTTCAATGAGAATGACCCATTTGTTATAAAATCGTGTTATAAAAACGATATAATATTATTCCCCTACTGTGAACAAAATTTTTATATATATTATATATATATACTATATATATATATAGCATATATATATATATATATATATATATATATATATATATATATATAATCTGAAATTATAATTTCAAATATGGCCTCGTGGCCATGCGGTTAGAATTAGAATCGCTGACTACCAATCCAAAGGTTGACGGATCGAATCCCCGCCGCCGCTATACTTTCATTTTTGTACTTGAAAAAATAAATACAGCGCGCGTGACACTACAAAAGTAATAAATATATTTGAATTAATGAATGCAAATAAAAGTAAATTTATCAATTAAATTGTAGATTTCATTTCACTCCTTTGTATCCATGCAGAATAGTGATAATTCAACAAAAGTGATTCAATTTTATTCCTAAAATTATGCAGAGGTAGATTTTATCATTCAAAAAATAGAAAAATTAAAAAAAAATTTCTTCCTCAAAGAATATAATATTTTTAATGCCTAAATGGTTTTGTTGCAAAAACCTATTACGGCTCAGTCTCAGGCCGAATATGATATTTCATTTTCTTCTGGATCAATCATTTCATCAATGTTTTGTTATGACGTCACGTTAAACTATCGTCCGTAAACCGACTTTACAGACAACCAATTTTTTTGGTTAAAACTAGTGGTGCACCGATGCGGATACCGATTAATCGTAATCTGCGATTATGGGTACTTTCCGATTAATCATAATCAGCAATTATCTTAACGATTACTTTGCCGATTATCTACGTCCCGGCGTAATTAAGTAGGTTTACACCGTGTAATATTTTGTTACACATTTTAGGATGAAATACAGTAATATTTGTATATATTACAAAATTCATCTAACTCCGTCAGATCTTGATTACAGATATTTCGTTAAGTTTAATAAATCTCATTCCCTCGAACAATAAAAAATAAATATTTCCTACATGTTTATTTACGTTTCGTCTTTTGTTCTGTCTTCTGTTTAGTGGCCTTTTACATTATCTATAGCCAGAGACGTAAAAAATAGATGTAAATACCATGTTTTATCGCATAACCGTCACACCTTTATTTTAGGGCGTCAAAATTTGGAGAGAAAGTATTCTTGCACAAACGTTGCATGATGTTTTTGGTCCCACTGTTAGATTCCCAGTGCTTTGTGTAGGTAGTAAACATGACAGGATAAAGCACCGTGCAACAGCAATCAGTTTACAAGCTGCTGTTAGGCAGTTTGGTAGTTATAATGGGAAAATACAGTAATTGCAATACTTGTTTAATATGTACCATCACAATACAATTTCTCATCCAATATGGTCAAATGTTTCGGTTTCACCATTTTCTCAATAAGAATACATTATTTTTTTCCATGTAAGTTGTTGCCCATAAACTTAATTTTTCCAGGACGCTATAATCCCCAATGTATGTGCGCATTGCATCAGTCGAGTGGTCGTTCTGACGCCAGCGCCTGGGTACCTGGTGCGTCACACCCTTGTTTCCCGGGTTAATAAAATTATTATAATACTTTTTTAAATAAAGGCCTAAACTAAAGATTTGTAAAATAAATTTATGAAATTAATTCTATTTTAATAGAATAAATGATATTTAATGCAGTGTTAATTAAGGAATGTCAAAGTTGTATTGTTAATTTTTTAAGTTGTCAGTATTTCTTTTTATGACAATAAATTAAAACATAAAAAGTATTAAAGGGTAGTTGAGCTATTATAAAGTTTAGTTTGGCACACCAATACATTTGTGATACCCCCTAATGTTTACGAAAGTGACTATGTGGGTTAATGTTGCTACACGTGAATCCACCATCTTTATGACATATTTCTGTTCATCGACTTCCGTTCCATTTTCATGCAATTACTCCTATCCTGAGAGCCACGATGTTTACACATCTAAAACATATTTTTGCAGAGTGAATAGTAATTGGAACAGTTTTTAGTTGTTCAGACATGTTCAGTCATCAATAATAACACCATTGCAGCTTGCAGTGAATGAAAATTTATTCTACCTAAACAATCAGTGCAGTAAGAACAATGATTGATTATTAAAGAGTAGAAATTAGTTGATGGTGACCAACATTAGCTGTTACTGCATTGCATGTTGTCAGATTGTTTATGACTATTGATTTATACACCGTTGAAATTATAGTGTTCACTTTCAATAGCCATTGCAATGGAGTGGCCATGTTTTGTGTTATTGTTGTTGACATTTATTTAAGTTTGACGAAACTAATACAAATAATAATTTGTTTTCAAGTTCTAGATGTCACCTATATGCAGTGCTTTGAATCGTTCATGCAATTTTTCCACTAGTGTTTAGTGCAACATTATTTAAAAAAAACTTAGAATGCTTGTTGCATGATTAAACCATTGTTTATTGTTCATATTTTTGATAATTAAGTCCCATCAAAACTTAAAAAAAAAGGGAATGTTGCACAAATGATAACCTCAACAGTGAAGTTGGTACGTATATGACAAACTCATGTCAAACTATGTCAAATATTCTAAGCAATTAAATATTTATTGTATTTCAAAGTGTAAATATTCAAGGTCAAAAGGTATATGAATAATAAACTATTTGTATTCGTAAATTTCAATATTCGCACCAGCCTCCAGAATTATTGATTGATTGTATTTCATAAAAAAAAAAAGTTTGTTTCAGAAACTATTTCAAAAAATATACTTTAAATCATCTCTATAACTTTTATAAATTAAACCAACCAACTCTTTATCATTCGGCATAAACAGGGCAGAACCTACACAATGTCTAGATGTTGTAATAAATAAAGTAAATGAAAACATTGAGATGGGGGTAAACATGTAGTAAACACATTGTGCTATTGTCTTATTGTCCATAGTACTTGTTTATCTTCAATCTTCATCCCTGTGTTTATTGTTTGCTGCGTTGTCCAAGTTTGTTGTCTGCCAGCATTTAATCTGTCTCATCATTACTGTGTTCGTTTTTGTTGTTATATTATTTTTCCCAGGACTAAGTTGCTTCAACAGAATTATTGTGCTGTACGATATTTATATGTTGAACATTTTTTGTCCGTGCTGTCGCTGTCGTCTTCGTGTTATCCATAATACTTGTTCATTTTCATCGTTGGTTCCATTTGTCCGACATCATTTGTTTTCAGTGAAAAACTGCAATGGCATATGTCAAAAAAAAACTGCATTTAAACAATTTACATAACCATACATTGGTTCATTAAAGAAAACATTTAACTAAACAAGTACAGATTACAGAATTTTTTATTAAAAAAAACATTTGTTTTTAATGTCTTTTAGTGCCATAAAAAATACATTTGCTGAAAGTCTCTCACATGGAACACAGGTAATTTACAGTATAAAGACATAGTTTCTATTGTAAAGAAATCATTTATTTGCATTAACTTTTCTAAAATTGATATTTGCAACTGTTTAGTCTAGTCACAAAACAAACTTTCTCCATTTTTATTTTATAAACTGAAACACTCTTTTTTTAAAATTGTATTTTTAGCTTGTTTTCATTTGTTTGCTGATGACCAGCGAGTTGCTTAGTTACACGAATTTACTAATGGAGGCTGTAAAATTTAATTATTTAATACATAATTATATAAAATAAATTAATATGTAAATATGAAATACCTATATTCATTCATGAAATACAAGGTTTAAAAAATAATGTCTACTATTGCGAGACTTGGTACATGTTTCCAATTCAAGAACAGGAATTCCAATACCAACTTAACGTGTGCGCCGGCAAAAATTCACTGTACCAAACATTAATACGGAAATGCATTTCATGTGAATGCGCTGCATGAAAAACGGTTAAAGTCATGTATGTTATGTGAAGCCCTATATTGTTGCATTTTTTTTTAAATTCAGTTTTAAATCTTTGACGTAAGTTAACTAAAAACTTTCTCAGTCATGATATTATGGCCATTTCTTTGCAGTTCATCAGTTGGTAATTTCTGTTGTTTGTAGTGGCAGCCCTGCTCTAAATGAAGCAAGTTTTTGTTCTTTTCTAACTTTACCATGATGGTGATATATTTATTTACAATGTATTAGATTCAAGAATGTTACTAAAACATAACATAGGATGTTTAAATTTATTATGCATGGCTAGCATACGTAGCTAAGATATTATGCGAGTTCAATGTATGTAGTACTAAAAGTGAAATGGGTACTGGTGGATTTTTAAGTTATGTATGACATTTACATTTTCATTTTTAGTAATATCAGTCTAAAATTAAAGAGCGTATTGTGAATCGGCAGAAACGCCAACTCAACTAAATATAGACAAAATCTGCTTCTTCCGATTCGTATCGGCACAGCTCTAGGTTCCACTGGTACTAGTACTTTTGAGAATAATAAAATTTAAGACTTTACATTTTTGGCTACACATGATATTGAATACACGATGCTAGCAACTTTGACAATGTTTTGAAATGTGCACTGCATCAAAACATTTTTTTATTTTGTTTCTGTTTGCATCCAACCCTGGTGAAGCGCATATGGTTGAGATAGAAAACAGCTCTGTGGGGGGGGGGGGGGGGGGAAAAAGGAGCATTCATAAAGGAACATGATAAATAGTAGTTGCTGTCTTATATAGTATGACAAGTCAATACACTGTTGGTTGATGTTGGCAGACTATATTCATATGTACACATTTTTTGTTGCATTACCTGAAGTATGATGTACCATGCAGAATGAAAAATGGTAAACACAAAAACATCTAAGTAAATAAACATCCATGCAAAAAATAATAATTTATTGCTACCAAGTCATAAAATTTAATTTAAATGTTGTATAGTTTTGACTATTCCAAACGTATGTAAATTAAACTAATGTTATTTTTATTAATATCTAAATATCCAAATTAGTATCCAAAAACAAAATAATTCAGCATTTGCTACTTTTATATACCTCTAATTTTGATGTACAATGGAAGTAAGAAAATAAAACTGCACATTGTATTTTTGTGTCTTAAACAACCTTATATTCAAGAGCAGCATGGGCAAACATAATGGAGTCTGAAGTATTCACATACGTGGCAACAACTTGTAAGCTGCTGTGTTGGCGGGTAGACAGGGCTCATAACTACATTACTAACATTTTATTTAAAATATGGTTACAGGTTGTCTGATACTCAACTATTTGAGCATCTTAGCAGTTATATATTCTCAGTCATCTCTGCAAAACATTTTTAACCATCATTTTACACAATTTAACACACAAAGTAAATCAGTTCTCTGGTAGGTTAACTTGTACAATGTGGCATTCTTGTTTTCACCACAGCACACATCTCGACGCTTATAAGCATTCAATGACCAGTTACACACAAACATCTACAAAGTTTCAGTCTTCATGGAACTGAGGCAAGACTTTGGAGCCACTCCATCTTTGAACTAGATACTAATTACAAAAATGTTTTTGAGGCTTTAGTACATTTAACCGTGAACATAAACAAGCAAACAACTTTACATAAGCATACGAGGTTTTTTTTTTAACAAATTGATATAAATGTGATGATAACCACAAGACATAGAAAATTACTAAAACCAAATAGCACAGTAGCGAAAGTACCTTCATAGCCTCGATCTACCTCTACCATTTGACCAACTATCAATTTTAGAACTAAACTTTTAGACTAAAACACCACCAGCATACCTACATTACAAAATAAATAAGACTTTGGTTTAGACACATTAATTACTTACAGGCAATTGAGCATTTTCTGCTTAGTGACAACTAAGGTAAAACAAGATTAGTCAATAGATAACTAATTCTTATTCAAGCTACATTCTCATTTATTTATCAAAAAATATTTGGAAATTTAAACATTAGTTTGATTCGTACATAAAAATGTTTCACCCCACAACAACAGCCCATTAATAAATTCTATATGCTTGAAACTTTCAAAAAATAATTAATTTTGATTGGTACTATAGTACATATATACTATTGTATTCCTAGGAAGATACAGGATGTATATAAGAAAACTGATATTGCAAATGCCACTGTTTATACATAGAAAAAGGTCAGTTAGAGATATCAAGCTCACCAGTCTTCAAGCATAAGAATGTGAACAGAGAACTAGACTAAGAAAATAATTTTTACTGCTGCGATATACATGATAGTTTCCAAATTCGTGGTACATACATCAGAGGGTAATACAACTACACAGCACAAATCACCATACAAAACATGCCGAGAACTCAACCTGTGAGGACTTTCCCAGCATATGATATAAACATGCAGTCCACAGCAACTCTTGTCATTTGTGTTTCGGATGGATGTGCACAGAATCAAGAGAAGCACACAGATTCTACAGAGAACATATACAAACAAGATGTGTGTGAAGTGTGCGTTACTGTTGACTGCCTCAATTTTTTAGAAGTAGTTGTAATGTGAGATTTGAGACACTGAAAGCTGTTGACTGTGTCTTTTTTTCCTCATCATTTCATAAAACAGCAGTTACCACACTACTCGTTGAGTTGACAAGCATTTATTTTATTGTGAATTTTGCTCTATAACTCCCTACTTTATACAGTACCACAAATATTGAAACACTGTGTGTGTGTGTGTGTGTGTGCGTGTACATGTACACCCACACATATATGACCTACACAATAAAATTCCCTCATCTTAAACAGGCCATTGAAAACTTCCAACTGGCAATAAGAATGGGTTTTTTTGTTGGTACATAACACAAATATATAGATAAGTAAACTACTAAAAGTGGAAATATTCAGCACCACTAAAAGCTAAGAATACTTAATTAAAGGTGCAATACATAAAAACCTAACTAACTTGTGTGGAAACTTATAAATTAGTTGTGACTGGAATGGCATTTTTACTTCGGGATAGAATTTAGTCACGAAAGATATTGGATTTTTGGGATTGGGAGCAACAGCATTGAAATTATGTCATAACTTATGATACAGAAAAAAATATTTATGTACTGTTAAAATGTCTTATAAACCATTCACATTAACTGTTTAAATGATTCTAAGTTCACAAAAAATATTGACACATTAAGAACAAATAATAAGTAACACCAAATGGAAAAAAACAAACCTCTTTTGCCCTATTCTACTTCAAATTTTTGTTAAGAAATATTAATTCTTCAACATGTTCAATTGTTATTGGCAATATTGTGAGCACTAGCGAAAACATGTTCACTGGCAACCTTTGGTGTTGGTTTTTTCTTGAAGAATTTTTTCTTCAGGATGTCTTATTACGTACCTCCTGTGATTGACCCACATTCAGTTTTCAGGACAGAAGGGCAAAAGTGTAATGCATCCTATTATCAGGTAATTTCTTGAAGGATTTCCAAATAGATGCTGAAGTCACACCTGGATCACATTTGACACTACTGCCTGGAATGCCAGATTTAGAAACTGCATGTTTTTATTTAATAAAATTTACCGTAAACAATTTATGCCTACTTTTGAATCACATTCTCAAAATCCGTAGTTTACTTTTGATCATACATGACAACCAACTGCAAAAACTTAAAACAGCTCGTATGTTTCTGAAAATCTAACACATATTATGGCCTGAATATTCTAACGAAGATGGTGCCTTTCAGTTTCTTCGTTAAAAATGGAGTTTGTATCATGTCAAATGTCATGCATTTGGCAACATTGTGTATTGCTGCTCTCATGAAGTTCATTTTCAAACATAACCTAACGATTCTGTAAAGATATTCGTCAAAAGTAAACTAATTTAAAACATTCTCTCATGTTAAATTAAAATTCTTCTATATTGTGGGAGTTTTTATTTTTGACAACGTTTGTGAACGAGTGTTGAATTTACATTTCACAGATACAGCTTGTAATTTTTGTGATATCTTTGTTCTTTGTCTGGTTAATGCTAGAGCTGTGCCAATCGGAATTGGCGGAAGCAGATGTTGCCAATATTTAGTTGAATCAGCATTTTTGCTTATTCACAATCTGCTTGTTAATTTTCATACTACTACATACTTTGAACTCTCCATTTCTTAGCTACGTGTGCCATCTGTACATAATAAATTTAAACATCCTATATTTTAATAACTTTCTTGAATCTAATATATCGTAAATAAATATATCACCATCATGGTCAAGTTGGAAAAGAACAAAAACTTGCTTTATTTAAAGCATTGCTACCAGTACAAACAGAAAATACCAACTGCTTGAATTGTAAATAAATGTTTGTAATATTGTGTCGGAGACATTATTAAATTAACTTACGTTAAGTTTTTTAAATTGAATATAAAAAAACAAACAAATAATATAGGACTTACATAACGTAAATTACTTTCACTGTTTCCCGTGCAAAGCAACCACGTAAAACACATTTCCACACAAATGTTTGGTACTGTAAATTTAAATCGTTGAACCTGTAAAGATGTTCTTGACTTGTAAACATGTAAAAAGTCTCACACTTTTGCGTATATTAAATTTGTATTTTTAAACTTTGTATTTTGTGATTCAATACATTTCTAAGTTACATATAATCAAATAATTTAAATTTCCAGCCTCCATGAGTAAATTCATGTTTCAATAAGCAACTGACGGATCATCAAAAAACAAATGTAAACAAGCTAGAAATATGAGTGGTTATGTTCTGTTTATAAACTAAAATACATGTGCATTTGCATGGAATACTTTTCTTATGAGTTATTTTTGGAACGTTAATAAATTTTTTGACCAAAATGTGCTATCTCAGGTATATTTTCGAAATTGGGGAATTAGGACAGTTTTAGTTAATACATGTGCAACTTGCTGTTTGTTGCGAGACCAATTGGTGTCAAAAATGTAAGCATGTAATGTTTTTACAACTAAAAAATTATTTTGCAGCCAGAGGTTTTTTCTAATAATTTTTTTTTTCATTTTCCAGTGTCATCCTGAGAAAATTTATTTTTCCAAAGTTCGGGATCCTATCCAGCTCTATTCTAAACATAATGGTGTTAGAGGGAAGTAAAAAAAATATATATATTTAGGGGCTGATTTTGATTTAAAAATATGTATATGTATATATATATATATTTTTACATGGTAAATTGACTCAAGAACTGTACAAAATTATTAATTGGACCTTGTTTATAATAGTAATATTATGCTTGATAAACTTCGCAGTTTAGTACACATACCAGTTAGCAGAAAATAGCTGTTGCATACTTACCAAGCACACTAGTTCAATTATTTTTGCTTTTTTTTCTAATGTCAAACCTTTGTTATGTTTTTCCTTCAACATGCTAGAAATACCAGTGGCAAACATCAGTTTCCCTCTTCTCTATAGAAAACTTTGGATGCTGCTAAGAAAAATAATGAAAGACACTTCAGATGTATTTTTGTCACTTTTTCAAGTTTTCTGTAGCACATCTCAAATACTGATGGAGTCATGTTATTGAATGTGGCAGGTGAACTTACAGAATTCGTGAAACCATGTAAGGTACTTATTGCATGTATGCATGAATTTGATACAGTCATTGTTTTGAGCACAAGCCTAGGTACTGAAATTTACAAATATAGTAAATTATAAAATGATACACGCCTATTTAGTTATGCAACAGTGATATGGTACTGACTCACTGGAAAGCTTACAGCATACAGTGAGGCGTGTGATTTCAGAACTTTTCATGGTTGGTTTTATAAGAGTGCACACATTCATTTTCGTAAGCAATTAAGTTTATAGTAGCAGACTCATACCATGTGAAGTTTATCTAAAACATGCATCATAATTTCAAAAAATACTTTGGTGTATCAAAATGGCAATCTGTTGCGACTAAGGGTTAATATAGAAATCCCTAGCTTATCACCTACAAATGATATGGCATAAAATAGCAAAACCAGACATAGTATAAAAAAAATAGATTAAAAAAAACTTTTTATAGCAGTTACAACTGCTCTACTTATCAAAATAAAATTAAGAAACATTTTACATATTATTTTATTTGTTGGATAATACACTATATGTAAAACTACTGCATTCAGTTAAATTAAACCAAGAACATAAAATCTGTAAAAATAATTAATACAATTCAAATTAAAACCATTATATATGTCTAAAATTTTAAAATACACTAGCAATGATAAGCAAAAATAACATCTATCTTTTTCATATCCTAATGTTTGTTAGTGAATTAGGAAATGTACAGTGGTAAAGTACTGTTTCTTTGACAATATTAAAATGTTTATCTCTTTGAATAAGCAGGAGAATTCCCTTTTAAACATTAAAGTAATTTGTAAGAAGTAATTAGCTAACTGCATAGCACAGTTCAGTATTGGAATATTTACTTGTACAGTAGAGTCCCGATAACTTGGCCACACCCTGACAAGGGGAAAATCCCAGCGCTCAACCACCTGTAGTCTTCTGTCTTATTATGTAAATTATTGTTCACTGTGTATTCATTAATGTTCATTTTCATGTAGCAAAGTGTATGCCTTCATAAAGTATGTACTTTTACTTTGTTTACAGATACATATTTGGACAGTAAATTCTTTGTTGTATTTTCAAGTAAACAATACATGCAACTAGAGTACCGTATTTTCTGATGAAGCATTCATACTTATTCTTTTTGAGCACAAGTACCGATAACTCCGCATATTCACAAACTCGGCCAACCTTCGGTCCACATTTGGCCGAGTTTTCGGGACACTACTGTATTGCAATATTTTGCATGGTGTATTTACTTACAAACACATACCTAGTTATGTATTATATTATCAATTAATGCCATTCATAATTTTTTCCTGTATATTACAATCATTCTTGGTTGAACAATTCTTCACATTAAAACCAAACAGGATCGGAAAAAAAATTATCAAAAAATTATATAAAATGTACAAAATTCATCCTGCGTGGTTATTTTATTAATTTCACAGACATTTATTTTGCACTGTCTTACAAAAATGTTCATTATTATGGCACTTTCCCACACAGAACTGTAGGGGAATAAATTAAGGTAATTCATGTATAATTTAGGTTGTAACCCAATGCATTATTCAGGTTTTCTCAATTCCATAAATATTCTTTGATATCATTTTTCTTTGTATCCAAGTCTTCCAGCTTATCCTCTACTTTAAGTCTTGTATTTAAATTTTAATCACATTTTATTATTTTTATATTTTTGTGCACTTGCCTACTTTGCATCAATACATTAATTTTCCAGGAAAGGACCTGTAGAAAGTGACAATAAATATGAATAGACAATGGAATGACATTCCACTATAGTGTTTGGCTAGGAACATCACAGACAGTCCTTCAGAAAATTACTTTGTCAGTACTCCATAATCTAGGAAAGATCACTTCAAAATATCTACCTACACACACATTTGTGCAGCAAGCTAATACAAACAATATCTTAAAATATCTGTACAGAACGTTTAGCTTTCTCTAGTATTCATAGTCATTTTTACATATCAACATCCAACCCATATTTTATCAAATGTAATATATTAACAAATTTTAAACTAAACAAACAAAAATTAAGGAGGAAATTTTTTTATGCATTAACTAAATAATCATAACTATGATTTAATAATGCCAGACAGTGTCTACAGTTAATTGTACACCAAGTAAGATATTGTTAATAATTAATTTATAACATTTCAAATGACCCATCAAATTTTTACTGCGATGGAACCACCAAACACTGACCAAATGCAGACACTTGGCAGCTAACGATGCTTGTTCTTTGAATAAGTAAAAGAAGTACGATCAGCAACTATCCTCCGATTCAGGGCACATTTTAAGTCATGCTGCTAAGTATGACACCTCTCCCTTGCCTAAATCCGCTAATTGCAGTTGACGTTCTCAGCAACCTGAAGGAGATGCAAGAATGTGGACATGGGAGAGCCAGCAACATGACTGAGAAAGCCCTGGAACCCTACATCACACACATCCCTCTGGTACACTAACGAGGCAGTCGAGACACGAAGGTACTTGAGCTCAGTATTCCTGGACGAGAGGTCTAGGACTAAGAGAGCGTGACATTAGGCCAGGTAAAATGGATATTCAAATATGATACAGTATATATATAGGTATGTATATTTATATGTTTACATAGACTGCAGGAATAGTGAATTGTAGTAGTGTTGGTTGATCACAGGGCGATGACGGCGCGCAGTCTGAGTGGAGCAACTTTCAGCTCCTCCGAGCAGCTTTCAGCCACTCCACAAATTCGTCCAGCATGACGGGCCCTGCACAACGAAAGGGTCCAGTGATCAATTCCCGGCGGGCTCACATCCAAACATTTTTACAGTTGCTGTGAGTCACTGGGTTTTCTAAGAGGAATTCCATTTCTACCCCCCTTTATTCCATCACTGTTCCATCGTCAGCTCGTAGGGTCACAGCAGAAGCAACCAAAGTTGTGAGCACTGTGCTCTGGTTTCCCTGAACCCACAATCTACTTTGTGTGCCCTGGGCATCATGACCGAAGAGGCAGCGGTACTCACAGGCCCCGTCCACGTCGTAGTTGGCGAGGTCGGGCGAGATGGAACGGGAGAACTCGAGGATGTTGCACCACTGGTCCTTGTTGATGACCTTGTACTTGGACTGGTCGAGGAAGCAGCTGAAGTGGCTGAAGAGCGGCCAGTGCTTGCCGAGCAGCAGCTGCAGCATGGCCTTGGCCGTGTCCACGTCCATGCTGCGCTGGTCCTTGTCCTGCGCATGCCGTGCAACTGTCATCCTCAGCATGTTCACTATGCTGAATCGCATACGCGCTAAGCATTCCTACCAAAGTCCTGGCGTAGTTCCCCGCACTCACTCGTCACACACTGGTTCACAATGTTTCTATAACAAATACCATGTGTATTTACTTACAAATGCTACCCCAACAAAAACACTTTTTTGTTGGTGTTTAAAATTATTTTATCAAGTACATAGTTATTTTTTATGCAGCACCTATTTAAAAGTATTAAAGCACAACTGCATTGAAACACAGAAATAGAAAAAGCTACGATATTCTATAATAAAAAAAAACACACCACCAGCATTCACATGGCGCACTTGTGACAGTTCTGTAGGCAGATATTAAGCTGTTCACTGTTGTGGCCAAAAAATCTCATACTGTGCAGTACGTATCCATTATCAGTCCATGGGTTGGGCAGTACATGCTGACTACAAATAAATGCAATCTCAACCACGCAGTAATGAGGAGATAGGCCACACTCGAGCTGTAAAGTAACCAATGGACTAGTTGTAAACTCCGCCCTCTATGTCATTATGTATCAGTTTTGAGAGGAACAAGAAAGTGACACAATTTGCTGCAGGTACTCACGCGGGCAAAGTCGTAAGCGTATCGGTAAATGCTCTTGAAGGAGACTTGATCATTGAGAAGAGAGCGAAGGTAGTCCAACTTGCCCTGCAGTTTGGAGATGGAGTCACACCTGCAATATGTCAACCACACATGACATTCCACCACTTCATTCTCGACACTCATTTAACCTACATTAAAGCAAGTTAAACCATTATTAATTTGAAGGGTTTTTAACTGATAAAATATATAAAAAATTCATTATGGAGAGGTGAAAATGCCTTTTTTATATGAATATAGTATTGAAGGGAGAATAAATGAATAACAGCTTAAGGCTCTGTCTAAGAATATTTTGGTCTACTTTGTTGGGGAGTAGGAAAAGGGTGATTTTTCACAATACATAAAAAAAAATTCCTCTCCCCACCACTTTTACCGGGAACAGTTTCCTGGGGATGGACAAGTCCTCACACCCCCACCCACCCCCTGTAGAGCAACCTGATTGCTATGCTTCTGAGGATTAAAAGGCATGTAGAATGAACGGTTGCCCCTCAGTTCAGGCACGCTAACTGCAGTTACATTTTGAACTGGTGTTCGCCTACCATATTTAATATAGTAATTTAACCATACAATTAATATTTACACCTATAATTAAATAACTAGTTCTTGTAAATAATAATCAAATAGTTACTGCACCCAAAAAAATTTGATAATAGTAATCAGTAATGCAAAACACATGATAACATTTATTTCATTATAAGAACATTATTAACAATATCATCAGGAGATATCTGTCATAAGAGGATATCTGCTTTCCAGTTTTTAATCTTTAACATACTCATAACCTTTTTAAAACGTACATCTATACTATAATAAAACTGTAGAACCCTCATGTCTGTAGATTGCAAATTTTTGCCAAAAACTGATTGTGAGTGATGCAGAGAGAACAGAATACAATAAGATTATTTTTAAAAACTGTATCAACACAGTAAATTCCGAAACTACTACACATATTTTCATGAGGGTTTTCACAGGTAACTTGAGCATAACTTGGGGCAACATAAAGCTATATTTTATCAAATCTGTTCATGAAAAAAAGATATCTTAATTTAAAATTTTAGGAGTTTGCTCAGCTTAGTACAGTTTGTACAAAATTCAAAAGAGATTGCTTCATCAGAAGCTTCATTAGAAACTCAGTAGTTTTCGATCATCACTGCATAGTACACCAAATAACCAATAGATGGTGCTGTTAGTTTTTTTTTACCTCAGTGACAGGAGTATTTGTAAGTCAGAATTAAGCACCGCAATATTATTTTTACATATATGTACAGACTAACATTGAGTTTAATTGGTTAGGATATACGTATTTACTGATTTTGCTTTGTGATTTGGATATAAAAAAATTAACAAAATTGCTTGGGTGTTTTATTTATATTTTACTTAGCTAGGATTAACCAATTTATTGAGATTGCTTTGTGATTTTAATTCCTACTTATTACAATCTCTCCTAAGTAATATCACTGAGGTGGAAATTTTGACGGGAAGTGGCGCAGGCAAGCAAGTTTATATACCCTGAATCCTGCTTATTCCTAACAATTTCCCATTTTGCTTTCAACGTGTATAATTCCTGGTGAGCTTACGTTATTTCATGACATGACCATACACATAACATAGCCCAGATGCTGTGTGTTGCAGGCGTGGACCTTAAGTCAGTTGCTTTTTGCTGTGTGGCTCTCTCCCGAGTTAGTGAAGCAAAGTTCCTAGCCTGAATCATGCTAATTCAAACGTATACATAGAAGCTTTATAAGTTAAAATAAATTCCACATATATGAAGTTGAGGGCATGGCTAGTTAAAAAATATTTTTGTGTATTAATTCACTGTTTTTTATACAACAAAAAATAAACAAAATGTCAAAAAATAGGGAGGATGTTGTTTTATAGTAAATTAGTTTTTTTAGTAAACCAAATATTCCAAACAAAAATATGAAACCACACAGAGAAAATATTTTATCAACACTGATTAATTGATAAATAACACCACACATCTTAACAAGAAAGAACAATTAGTACAGAAACTTTTACCATTCTAAATCTCAGTTTTAATAGATTAAATTATGATTATATGATATTATTAAATATTTAAATTCATAAAAACATTGATGATAGACTACCTCATATGAGCAAAAGGTTTCAACTAGGGATGGGGCGACCGAATCCGCCGAATCCTAGGGATTCGAAGGTTCGGCGGGTCTGATGTAGGATTCGTTAAAGGATTCGGTTTTTTACTATTTACGGGAAAAAAAATACAGTAAAACTCGCTTACGAGGTCCCGCATGGTAGGTTTTTCCGTATAAAGCGTTTAAATTTCCCGAGGTCTCATCATTTACGCCATTAAATGTGTGATATAATGTCCGTTAAAATTTTTTCTAAAACTTCCTGTCTCAAATAATGGCGCACGTAAATATGAACATGGAGAAAAGACCAATGAACAACATACGAAGAAATATGGATGATGTACCATAACTACAGTACAAACCCAATAGTTATTTTAAGATAATTACCATAAAAAGAACAAGATTCTTTATAGAATACCATAATTTCTACAGAAGCATGATAGCTACCATATTTGCACTATAGTTATCGTAACAACTGAGCTGTATATTTACCGTGATAGTAATGTATTATTTATTTATGACATAAATTAAAGAACATTGTTGAAAAAAAAAGGATGTTAAACTTTGATATGTATGGTTGGCACATGTTGCTAAGAAATAATGCGATCTGAAAGAATGCAATTGTACTACGAAAAGTGAAAATGATACTCGTGGATTTTTAGGTTATGGCAGTCTCTTTCGTTTTTCAGTAATATCGGCCGAAAATTAACGAGCGTACCTACTGTATCGGAAGTCGGCAGAAATGCCGATTAAACTTAATATTGGCAAAATCGGCTTCTTCAGTACAGCTCTACATTTGATGACATGAGTAAACATATTTCAGACTTCAGGATATTGAAAAATACTTTAATTTCCATTTAGGTTTATTGTGTGTATGTTTTTTTTGCAAGTGTAAATTGAATGAAGTAAAATGCTTTTATTTTTATTACTTTCAATTGATTAAACTTTAATGACCATTTACAGATATTTATGACACTAATTTTTAGGTTAAGCAATTTTACTAAAGCATTCCAGCCAAGCAGGTTGCCAGCGAGAGACGCTTCTCTTTTGCTGGAAACACTATCTCCAATCGTAGAGCTAATTTAACTCCTGAACGTGCAGAACAAATTATTGTTCTGCATGATAGATTAAAGAACAGAATTTAATACTCTGTGACAATCTCTCTCAGAATTATTGTGCTGAAAAGTGGAAATGTTGAAACAATGGGAATGTACTTTTCAAACAACATGATTTTTGGTGCTAAGTTTGTTGAAGCTCAGTAAGGACTCCAGAAAAATTGACAAGGATGAAATTTTTCCAAAGATATGTTACATTTACACAAACATATACTTGGTTATGTTAGTTGGATGATATCAGTTACTAATGAACCAATGGAAACAGGTAAGATTCAATGGGAAATTTTTTTTTTCTAGCAGTGCAAAATGTAAACACACACTGTAAATAGTTACCCAAAATTAATACGCCCACTTCATTTTAATACTTGTACACTTATACCAGAAATATACCAAACTACATGTGATAAAGTCAAGGGACTTTTAGTGCAAGCAGAATACATCTCACTTACATTAGATATGTGGACATCATCTATTAAAAGATTCGGGTTTGGGTTCGAGATTCGGCAATTCCAGTCGAGGATTTGAGTTAGGATTCGGATTCGAGGAAATCAGGATTCGCCCCATCCCTAGTTTCAACCTTTAATAACAAAATAAAATTAATCATAAAAAAATCAATGGGCCTTGCAATAAAAATCTGAGTAGATATGTAATAATATGAATAATTATATTCTTCTATTTAATAGTTTCCTTGATATTATTCAACAATTAAAATAATTTTCAAAATTTAAGAATATGTTTTTTTATTTCTTTAGAGCATACTCTTTTTATATCTATTTCTGTAAACAATGTAAAAAAAAAATTTCCACAAAGATTTAACAAAATATTAATATATTACAATTCTTTCATTTCTAAATCTAATAGTAATGTCTACTAAAAACATATTCCCATGAGATGATTGTCATGAATAATTTGGAAAAGAAATTGTTCAGTAGGAATATTTCAAAACTTTTTTTTTACCATTGAATAAAAAATATGTAATTATTATATGAGAGTGTGGATTGCATAGCAGAATGTTTTAGAACAAGACAAATACAAAATTTACTCAAAAACCAGAATTTAAAGTTCTCATTTTAAATATACATTTTTTTTGGTCCAATTTAGTTAAGTATTGAGTACATGAGGGCTACATGCCAAAATTTTACTCCGGAAACTAAATTCAATTACAATCCCCGCATTTGTCTTAAACAGTAGGTACCTAACTTTTAACCCTTTGGTTGGTGAGGTAAAAATTAATTTTTGTGTATCCTCTAGAGCAGTGGTTCCCAACCTTTTTTTGATCAGGGACCACTTTAATTTTATTATTATTAGCAGGGACCACAAGATTAAAAAAATATCTGTATCAATCTAAAAATAAACTTTGAGCCTAATCGTTCAAAATTAATCGAAACGTTTAACATAAGCAATCTAAAAAACCAAAATAAACATTAATTAACAGTGTTATGATTGAAAAAATATATTTTTAGTACACATTTCAGTTTGCATCAATGATATTTTTGAGCTTGCATCATCTCTACAAGATCTTGAATTCTTGGGGTAATATTTTTGCTCAAAGCTATACGCATATCATCACTTACTTTCAGTCGATTCCTGGATTTGTTTTTAATGATCAGTAATGCAGAAAATTTTTGTTCGCATAAATAAGTTGTTGAGAAAAGCATAAGATAGTGCAAAGCGATTTCTCGAATTTTAGTATATGAAATGGCTTTCTAACACCAAAACGTCTCCAAAGAATCAGATTCAAAAGCGTCCTTACAGTTCCTGTCATTTTATAATTCAATAATTCTTCTTGGATTTCTTCTGCAACTTCTCTAGCGTTAGTGCCAAAAGGGTTGCGTATCTGTTTTTGGTCCACATTAGCTTTTGTATTGTTATATTCTGGGAAGTAACAGTTGAATTCATCAACCAACATTTGCAAATGACATTTGCTGTTTTTTTTGTATGCTTTCCCTAAACATGGCATACTTGTCATCAAGGAGTGCCTTCAATGTTGCAAACGCACCATAATTGCCCTCGCCAACTTGACTAATCCATAACTTTAGTTATCAAATAAAAGCAAGAAGTTTATCTTCAAAATTAAAAATATGTTCAACGCTTTCTAATTGTCTGTTTCCTGAACCTTGCATTTGCAAGTTCAACTAATTTATTTTATTTTAAAGTTCTCGTGAAAAAGTTATATTATTTTTAATGGATTGGCGTGTGAATAGGGCATGGTTATCAAAGTAATATTCTTGGCACTAAGAATTTCGTGGGAAAATATAATCACTACAACTATTACATAAATTATTTTCAACCCACAATAAACAACAATAAAGAATAACTGGCAATTTATAATATCCACAAAACTGCTTAAGTATTATTTTTTGATAAAGCAAATTAATAATTTGTTTGTCAGAAATATATAATTTTTGTAAATATTTGCAAAATAAATGTTTATAAACAGGAACACATACTTATGTAGAAAATAATTAACAATTATAATTTACGAAAGAATCAAAAGATAACTTTTTTAAATATAAAAGTTGAATTTCTCACAACGGAAAGTTAAATTTAAAACGAAGAAATGCGCACAAATGCAGTACCAATCTGTTTCACATGCTGTTCGAAAACAGCATGAAAACCCTGCTCTCTATCAGGGAAGGAAGACAGAAGCGTGACAGCTCTGATCTCTATTTTGAGAAAAAGGAACTCAATAGTAGGGCGAGTCAAACCGACAACGGTAGAGTGCGCTGCAAGTGGTGATTTATCCGACTTTGGCATTAAAAGAGTTAACGGTGTTTTTATTTCGTCATGAAAAACCTAAAACAGCATAATTTTATGATAGCATAATTTAAAAATTTTTATGGTTGGCTCCACTTTTTAATTTGGGAGGCCAGAGTTCTTTTAATATTTTAATTTTTAATTTCATATCGCTTTATTTTATATATAAAATGTTTAGTCATTTGCTTGCCCTTCCCCCGGTCACCTGCGCGCCGCTCTCGCTTTTGTTCACCGACGCGCGTTCATTCAAAGTTTGAAATCTTTCACGGACCATATTTTAGCTCTCGCGGACCACTGATAGTCCGCGGACCACTGGTTGGGAACCACTGCTCTAGAGGGAAGTTTTCAATAAAATTTTTTTTTACTAAATTTTTATTTCTTACAGAAATCTTAAGATTCTTTAGAAAACTACAAAATCTTATTTTTTTTTTTGCAAAAACAATTATTGACATTAGTTTTAAGAACCTTCAAAACATTTTAAAACTTACATTTTTAATTACATTTTTTTTTTAAAAATACATATAATAATAACATATACACATTGTACACACCGTATTTTAAAAAAAAATCTATATTTCGGTGATTAAATGTACTTTTAATATTTTGAATAAATATTTTAATATTTTAATAAAAATTTAAAATATTTACATACACAGTTTCTTACAGTGCAATCCATTTTGACTCGAAAAAAGAATGTCTATGAAAGATTTCTATTTCAAGTTTCAGGATGAAATTATTTCGGTACTTACAATATTATACAAATATAATAAACAAAATCTGTCAACAAATTTAAAAGTTTTTTATTGTGTGGAATGTGGTGAAGCATGGATGTACGCAGAGTCCTACATCACATTCTGCACACATCCACCTTGTTTCTTTTCGCCTTGGTTTTGTCTTTGTGCTGTGCTTGCATACGTAACACTGCCTTTGTGGTTTGGCCTTCGCTGCTGTTGATGGCACTGGAGTTGGGAAGTGTCGAGCAGTTAGCCGCAATGGTGTTGGGGTGATGACAGCTGAGCGCCGCCCACCTTTTGAAGGCTTGCGCATAGGACAAAACTCCTGCAGTAGTTGTCGAACCAAATTGATTCTGAACTGCACCAGCCTAATTTTCTTGTTATGTCTGATATTGTTCATAATACAGGCATTCAAAATTATTATGTCCAATATATGGAAAAACAATTTTTTGTACCATTTTATTGTCTTCCTAGTACTATCAACAAAACTTATCTGCATGTCAGCCTTATCCACTAACCCCATGTTTCGATTGTAGTCAACCACGGACCGAGGCTTCATTATGCTTTCACCCGATGTTCGGTCTTTTTTGTCGGTTTCGACAAACACGTGGTTATGAACAGTAGTAAGCATGCAAACCTCCCTTTTGTCATGCCACTTTTCAGCTAGAATGTTTTCTGTGTGTGAGACTGCACACTGACCTTTTTTTACTTTTTGTGGAAATCTCGGCATTTCTTTCCTGTTTGGGCGCACTGTTCCGCATGCACCCGTCTGATGTTCAAAAAGAAATCCGAACAGTTTTGGGCTTGTGTACCAATTATCTGTAAACAAAATGTGACCTTTGTCTAGGTAGGGCTCCAAAAGTGTAATGACGATAGAACCTGAAATGCCGAGATCGCTGATTTTGACAATGTTGGTTTCACTGCCAGTGTAAACAATAAAATCAACAATATATCCTGTCTCACAGTCACACAAGACGAACAACTTAACACCAAATCTGTGCCGTTTGGATGGAATGTATTGCTTGAAGACCAAACGACCCTTCCACACCATAATGCTCTCGTCAATACATAAATTTTGATGCGGCTTGAACAATGTCTTGAATTTCATTTTGGTAGTTTTCAAAATAGTACTTATTTAGTACAGACGATCTCCGTGTGGCTGACTGTTGCTATCAGAAAAATGTAATAGACGAAGTAAGAGCAAAAAACGATCCTGTGAAAATATTTTTCCAAAAATAGGAGTAGACAGGATTGGGTCAGTGGACCAATAATTATTTATACGGTTTTTAGCTGTGTGGGGCATGAGTATAACTACAGCTAAAAATGTATAAAATTCTGAAACATTAGATTTCACCCATTGTTTGAGTTTTGATTTTTCTTTGACTTCAAATCTTTCTGTTATGTATGAATGGTACTTATCCGATTCATCAACTATGTGCTGGACCAAATCTTGATCAAACAATATTTTGAATACATCCAATTCACTGAAATTTTCCGGCAAATTGAATTCATCTGTGAGCCCCGAAAAAGAATTGTCAAAATTAAATGTCCTTGGTTGAAAATTTTCATTGTTTTCCCAATGGAAAGAATTTTCTGTATTAGTTGGAACATCTATGCTCACCTCTGTTCCTGTAGTTGCATTCATGGCACCTAGACTGGAAACTGCATCACTGTCAGTGTCTATGTCACTTACACTTTCATCACTTCCTGATTCCCAGTTAGCGATAATTTCTTGTAATTCTTTTTCAGAAAGTATTTTTCTTTTGCGAGATGTGGTCATTATTACAAAAATTTTTAAAAAATCACATACGAATAACAGTCATAAAAACATTCGGTAAAACAGTAGCACTATATTTCTACTTCTACGAATTTATGGCCAATAGATAAACCCCGGGACTGAACATCGTTTGCACGAACAAGCCACTTGTATATCTTAGTAATTCAAATTCAATGACACAAGCATAGCGATGGAGTACATATCAGACTGAAAAATAATTGCAATAGAAAAGTGGTCTATACCTCCACGAAAATATTGTGTTGTAAAGTTCTGAAAATGATAGCTATAGGCTATCCATCTTAGTAAGCTCCCAGTGGAAAAAATTTTGTACTTGCTGCTAAAACAATTCCTTCATCAATACGATTACTAGAATAGTATATTGTATAGAAAACAGACATGTGATTCATAATATTTACAAACTTTATTTTAAATCCCTTTCTTTTTAAGCACAGATTTCTGGCTATTATGAAGAGCCTATAGTTCAGTATCTGTGACCGCGAAAATAAAAGCACTCTCAAATAAATACACCCCTGTTCACGTTACCGGGAGATAAGAACAGATAAAAGATTGACTCTGCAATTCTATAGGTGTGCGACTGTTGCTATCGTTCAAAAACCCCACATATAAGGACTTGACTACGCCGCTATCTGACGCATTGTGTTTCACCACCTTGTAAAATACGCAAGAACTTTAAAAATCACTGGGAATCATTTTGTAAACTGTACAAGAGAATGTAGGACATTACAAAACATTATACTGCTGCCAAAACGTAAAATTATGGTCATTCTATTAAATTAAAGTTAAAAACGTACATTTACGTTCATACTCTCTAATACCATTAAAAATATGCCCGTACATGTACGTTCATACTAGCCAAAGGGTTAAAGACGTCTGACATTTAAACAAATTTAATTTTTACAACATATTAATTTGATTTCAGAAGTTAATGCTTTACTGTAGATAAGGAATTAAATTTATTGTGAATTTTTTATTGTATGAATATAATTGGTAATTTCTGGCAAATTTAGAATTTGTCATAAGAATTTTACAAGGATGATTGTGAAGTGCTTCCAAGCTTTACATACAGTGTTGACAATTAATCTAATGTTACTGAAAACTATTCTCAATTTCATCTTTTAAGACCATTTACTTTTTGTGGTAATATCTCAATCGTGTGCAATGTTACATTTACCTGTCAAATTCAATGATGATCATAACATTGCAAAAGCAAAATGGTTAATTTTCACATTGTAATATACATAATATGAAGTGTACCCTTGGCATTCAGTCACATGAGAGACTGATTTTGTGACTTAGATTAGTAATATTATAGTGCTAAATTTGTCAGTTTGTTTGTAATATGTTTAGCTGTAAGAGATTTGGTTCTGTTTAGTTTCTAAATATGTTCTAAACCTATTTCCTGTCTGATGAAAGTTTTAATGTCTTGTAATCACTGGCATTGATCCCAAGGTGGCCAGGGGGCCAGGGGGCCAGGGGGCCAGGGTGCCTCCCCCCCCCCCCCCATGAAATCAAACAGCCCCTCTCCACTTGCAAAATCGTAACTGTGAATAGGGATCCTACAGATTTTTGGCTATGTGAATAACAAAAAAAAAATTTATGTTAAAATAACTATAATTTCTAATAATTTGGATACATATTCTGAAAGATATTTTGTGTGTTTTTAAGAAAAAAACCATATTTACAGAACAGCTGTTGTGGTTTTATTAATTTTTATTACCTATAATCAAACTGTATTAGTAATGGAATAAAAGTGCTTTTATATAATAATAATTTGGATTAATATTGAAAGTGTGTGCTTTTTTAAACTATGTTTTATGAATCACATTATCACATTGTAAATCCATATCTTTAGTGGTGATGAAACATAAAATCTTTAGAACCAGGGTTGGTATAAGTTGAATTCTTTTACATACTTTATAGCTGCTTACCGAAACTATTCACTCTACCCGTTTGGAAACGTAACCCCGAGTACTTTAACCATGTTTGAAATCTGGATTGGGTAAACTCTATTTTTTAATTAATCACATCAGGTAATGTATGAACATTGGGTAAGTTGAAGTACATAAGAGCGAAAGAAAATGTAAAAAAGAAACATCTCAAGCATAAGCAGTTTATTTGTTGGACAAGATCTTAGCAAATATTGATTAATTATCTGACAGAGGTTTATAACAAAAGAGAATTTTATTTATGATGTAAATGCAGAGCATTGTTTTATATCAACATAGCATAATTTTATAGCTAAAAAACTAACTTAATTCTTGTTTTAGAACTGCACTATTCCAAAATTTTTAATAATGTTTACTAATTTGGAAACAAAATGGTTAACCCAATATGATTGAGTAAACTCCGCATGATATATTGCACAAACTTGCTAAGTTATTACACCAACCAACCACTCTTCAGTTATTCGATGTTGATCCTGATTTTCTGGGACTGGACATGGTCTCTAGAAGGATGAGAGGGGGCCAGAGCCCGTGCATCGACACGGTACGGGTAGAAGTTGGTGTGTGGTGGGAGGAACAGCTCTCTGGTACCTGCTCGTTCCAGTAAATCAGAATGAAAATTACAGTTTTACGTTACTTTTTACGTAAAAACTATTGTTCGAACATACAAAATCTCATCATATTTCAAATCGCCACACAATTTCCAAAAAAGGTATGGAAACAATTTTTTTAAATAATACTTTTGGAATTTTTTAAGTGCAAACATTTTTATTTATTTTTTTAAGAACTAGGTCTAAATGTTTCAGTTCCACACCTTCTGCCAATATATTCTTACACAGAAGAAAAAAATAGTGCATGGAGTCCCTCCGCGCGGAAGAAGTGAAACTACGTAATGTGGAAATGAAAATAGGAAGGGGTAGAAATTGATTTTTAGTGAAATCATATTGTATCAAATCTAACTAAAATAAATCATGAAATCATTCAACGATAAATGCTGTTTATTTAATTAAGCGGACGGGTTCGCCCCAAGGAGAAAATTGATGCAGCGAGACCTCGTGGACATAGAGAAATGACACACACTCGCTGTCTCTTTCTATTCCCCCTCCCCAGGAGCGTTAAACGTTTAACACAACCTTGTTGGAAGTCACATTAGAAGTTTCACTTCAAAAATTGATGTGTTCCAATGATACTACAATGAGCTATGAGTAGAAGCACGATTATATGGTAATGCGCGATAAAACGAAATAACACCGAAAACCGCTTGAAATATTTCTGACAGTAACTAGCAGCCATATATATTATATGCGACGGTGATTCATTATAGATTTTTAAATGAAGTCTCGAAATTAACGTAATATTTTCTTTAAACGGTAATCTTGTGTACCATAATAATTTAAGATGTTGATAACTATGATACAATGGCCGCCGTTTACTTTCTGTAAATACAAAAATAACAAACGTCCAAAATATGTTTTTCTAAGATTAAGTTTTTAATCATTAAAATATTACACACTAAAGCGCATTGCTTTTACTGTTTATTTAAAATAAAGTACGTAGGGTACGAAAATAAAATCAACCCTGCTTAACGTAACGATTGTAAATAATAAATAGTACATGTTTATGTCGGTATTAATTTTCACGTACGTATGTTGGTATTCGGTATGCGTTTGTATTCGCATCTATTCTCCATTGTTTTGATCTTTCCAGCACGGCAAGTTTTTGCGTATTAAGAGGTTAAATTCTTCCTATGTGATTAAAAATTTTCGATAATGCCTAAAACGAAGGTTTCTGCCAGTGACCGATCGAAAGAATTTTCCAGCGAAGGATTTTATTTCAGTGATAAAATTTTAATGTGCAAATTCTGTAACTGCAGGCTAGACCCTAGACTACGAGAGACGCGATACGCTTGTGAAACATGTCGCGAGTGAGAAACATAAGCGTTTGAGGCAAAACTCATCTTTTAAACGACATCCTTGTCTAAGAGTCTTTAATGCCATTAATTTGCTGTTCAACCAAAGAAATGTGAGTAGGGTTAGCATAGAAGATGCAAACCTACAGAAGTCTCTGCATAACTTGCCTTCTGTTTCCCATCTTCCCATTAATACATTCATACATGGCTATGTTGCTTTCAAAAAAATAATTGAGGATGAACTTTCATTGCCAGAAACAAGCCGAATTGATGTTGCAAAGGTACTTTGCTCCCTTAAAGGGGACTACAGTGAATTTGCTCAAGCCAGTTTAAGGGCAATCTGGTTCCCAACATCAAATGTTGATGCAGAACGTTCATTTTCCAGGTAATCACTGGTAGTTAGTGACAGAAGACGTCTCACTCCAGAAAATGCGGAAAATTTAACTATGGTAGCATTTCAATAAAACCGTCTTAATAGTAACTTTGGAAGTGCTTAATTGTGTAATTTTGTAGTGTATGTGATTGTAATTAAGTCGTGAAATTTTTAGTAGTTATTCAAAAGTTTGAATTTATGAATTTGCAAATGAACTTAATTATCTATGAATTTGCAAATGAACTTAATTGTAATTAGATCATGAGGTTTTAGTGTTTATTAATATTTGTTTTAATAAATTTGCATGTCGTACAGAAAAGCAAGAAAATTTTGCCGTGGGTATTTTGAGCAAAAAAATAAAACCATATAACACCGAAATCTTTATTTCTTTACACCGAAATTTGTCTTAAAATAACACCACAAAATCTTGACTCTAGCTATGAGTAATGTAAATTGTACCATTTTCCCACTGGTATATTTGCTACAAGACTGAGCATTAAGGCCCCTGCTAACCTGGGCACACATACGGTGTGTAGAGCTTCAGAATAAACCACGCAATTTGAAAACTACTCTCTATATCAGAGTGGTGTCTGTTTACGAAAAACATTTAAGAATACACTGAAAGCGTGTGAGTAGTCAGTTTCCTAATTTTGTTTTTAACTGTATTTTTAGGAGTTAAAAGAGCAGAAAATGTGTGTTTTAGACATAAAATGCTCAGTTTAGATAATTAAAAGCACTCGATGGCCTTGCATTACTCTTTAGTTCTCTGCCATATAATATTGTTACCACTCAAATGTCATACCTAGTTGCCTTAAGCATGTAACGTTGCAAGATCCCTGCCCTCCTAGCTAAATATTTTTTTTGTAAACTTTTTTTTTGTATATGTAAATATTGAGTCAATAATTTTTGAGTGGTGTATATGTTATGAAACAGTATAATCAGACGTTATAGATATTAATACAGTAGAACCTCGATGATACGTTCCCGTTTCATACATTTTCCCGTGTCATACGCCGATTAATTTTGGTCCCGCCGAAAGTACTATGTTTACAATGGTTTACTTTCCCGGAACATACACTTATAAAATCATTAATTTCCCGTTTCATACGTTTTTACGAAGCGTTAAAGCCCAAAATTCACAAATTTTTTTGTTATATTCCTCCTGATAAACTACGTTTTAATGCTTTTATTTTGAAAAACGTTCATTGTTTACATTTGCAAACGTAAGAAAATAACTTTATACCACCATAGATATTGATAGTATCAGGAAGACTGTGCACTTCGCTAGTAGCATCTATGGCCAGCACCAAGCGAGACTAGTGGTGCAAACTAGCAATGATTATGAAAATGGTGCACGCGCTTTACCAAGGCACGGATCTCATATTTTGTGCATTCATTAATCTTTGAACTGAATATACCCGTTTGTTATTGTTTTCTTATGATCGGAGTGTTTTGTATTTTACGTTTCTCAAGTTAAAAATATTATTGAAAATTGTTCTGTTGCATACAGTTGTTTGTAAAAAGAAACAAACAAGCATAAATTCCTGATTTTCTTTTTACAATAGCCTAATTTTTTTAATTTCTAATTTAGGCTTGGTGACTTTTCCTGCCCTCCAAGAAAGGACTTCATAACATTTTGTAAGGCCACTGTTTCTCATGTCAGCTTTACTTGATTATGGACTGTATTTTACATTTCTGGTGGTTTTATTATATGTATATATAATTATGAATTCATATCTTTCATATAATGCAATTATTTACACATTATGTATGTGAGTTTAATCTGACATTGTGCTTGTATGCTAGATTGAAAAAAAAATTATTATTGCCATTCCCTTTTCATACACTTTCCCGCATCATACACCATTTTTGTGCCCTCCGTTGAAAAGTGTATGACAGGGGTTCTACTGTATATGTTATTTGCACTTGCTGTATGTTTTAAAAATGTCCCTGGTATTTTAACAGACGTTTTTAATCATTACTATTTTTTATGTAATTATTCACTAATAAGTCACTGTACTAGATTTTTGCCTGTTTTGGCCTACTATTTCAGATTTTTATATATAAGTTGAATTTTGTTAAGTAATTTGTATTATGATTCCCATTACATAATGTTATAAAACAATGGATTTGGTGTGGAATGTATTAGAGAGAGTCATAAGGAGCCTGTAAGTGCGATGAGAAAGATACAGGGGACATTCCATGTCAGATCAACACACTTTGAATTAAAATTTTACCTCACCATTTTAGAACTTCTTCAAATTTTGTTTAGTGGTAGTATGTACTAAGAATAAGAAAAATATTAAATTTTAATTTTTTATCTCTAACGGTTTCCAAAATACAGCTATGTAAAGTTTTCAAAAAAGCGCTCAAAAACGCTGGACGAGCGTTTTTGAAATTGCTCTAGAAGCTGTTCTAATTAAGCTAGAAAGGTGGGAGTGGTGTCATTTTACTCCATTTTTAATGGGCTTTCTTATGAAATATAACACACCATAGGTTGTCATAAAAAATTTTTTTCTAAACTTAAAATCAAAATTTTGATTTTGAATAAAACAAAAAGTGCGTTCCAAAAATTTTTGAAAAAATTCTTAAAAGTAGGTTGTACTTATGGGAAGCATGTGTCAAAATTTCAAAATGGGCATGCAATGGGTTCAATAGGTAAAAAATATTTGAAATGAGAGTTGATTTCTAAAATCAGTACGGTTTATGTAGTGCATGGTAGTATTAATTGTTTGTACATGAACAAATAGGCATTCCATTTACTTACTGAGTACAAATTCACTTGTTACTTGACATTGCCTGAGTTATTTTTAGTGTCTCTTCAGCTGTAAGTGTATAAATCCTTCCAGTAGGAGTTGTAGGATCAACTTTGCAGAGGACGTCCGTTACTGATATCCACAACACATCAGGCTTCCTTGGATATGAAAATGAAGCTGCCGGTCCAGGAGGGTGTAAAAATGTTACTTTTAATTCATCATCTTCTTCCTTCTTCTCCAAAACATAAGCAACCCACCACTTTTCATCATACACTGCCGTTATGTAGCCATTTACATCACTTATTTGCAATTTATCTGGTGATTTTTGAACAGCTACAGTGTCTTCAGTTTGACTTTCCAAAAAAACTTTAACTCTTAGTTTTGAGAGACTCAATGGTTCAGGTATAAAACAGTGGAATTTTTGAGTACCCTTAATAGTAATAGCCTGGTTGAAACGCTCCTCGAGAAACTTTTCAGATTCAATATGATCTTCTTGGGTTGAAAAGGTAAAATGTATTCCATTGATATTTTGTTTTGCCCATTCATAAAGTTGAATGGCTGTCAGGATTTGACTGTCATATGGCCGCTGTAGACTAGCTTTAGCGGCTAGTCTCTTGACCGTGCCACCAATCCCATCACAAGGGCCCTTTCCATGAGCCGTAGCTGAGAAATGCCATTCAGCTTCAACATCAAAATCCTCTTTATGGTAGCACAAGTTTATGAAGTTTTTTTTGTTTTTATATTGCCCAGCACACCCAAATCTTTGGTAATGCCTGGAAATGTTTTGTCAAGAATTCAATAAGTTTCTTTTGAAACGTATAAACAGACACGGTATTGTGCTCCAAGCAATCTGATACCACAACAAAACTGACATGTTTAAGTTTGTCTTCACTTTTGTAATAAATTACAAAAGGGTGAAGAGTTACATGTTCATTAGCCCAGTGGTAGCTCTGAGCCTCGTCTTGTACCACAATTGTGTAGTTTTCGGAAAAGTCTAGGTTTATCACAAACTCTGATTCATTTAAATTTTCTTTTTTATCATTGATGAAAGCAGACTGCATTTTAGCAATAAAATCATGTTTTATTAGAGGTGAAAGTTTTTCCAAAAAGAAAGTGATAAAGTCTTCTGAAGATTTGTTTAAAGTCTCAAGAGTGCAACGATCTACAGACACCCATTGACGAAAGGTGACATTTTCTATCAAATTTTCTTCAAAGGCATCTTCAAGAATTGTTTGTATAGGTGTAACCCCAGGACAATCGGCACATTCACCCATGACACATGTTATTGCTGGTGGATTGCATTGCATTTTGACCATACACTGCTTGTGCGACTTCAATTCACCATTAGTTAGAGTTCCTAATCGGGCATTTTCTATAATCAACTTCACATTTTGGTGGATAGTACATACGCACACTGCATGCGTGCCACTTTTGCCTGCTAAAATACATTGTTTTGGTCTTAGTTCAGCAAATTTAGAGAATCCTACTTTAATGTGGGGGGATTTCTCCTTGAACAGAGTATAAGCTTCCTTCAGATTACACAAGATAAGACGTTTTGATATTTTGGTTTTATTTCCATTTGCCTCAACAACTGATACACAATCTTTTATGCCGGGCATTGCTCTGCTGATTTCATCATTTAGATAAAAGGAATGAATAATATTTACAACATCTTCTGAGAGCATCTTACCAGGCTTGGGATTGGGAGTCTCTAATATACCTTTCTCTTTTAAAATTTTTTTTGCTTGTCTTACCATATAGTTTGGCGCATTAAATTCCCTCATAATCTTCCTTATCCCCCAACCCTCTGGGAGGCAAGTAAGTATCATTAATTTCTTAACACGATTGTTTGAAACGGAAAATTGATCTTTGAGGTTTTGTAAAACTGATTGGTCAAGATCGTCCTCTTGACTGGACGATGATGGATCTGCTGCTACAAAAAGTTTTCGTTTCATTGCAGAGTGAATTTTTATTGCTTTGGTTGTTGCATACTGCTTGGATTGGATTTTCCTTTTGTCAATAGGAGACTCTTCTAGCTCCAAAACAGAAGTATTCATTTGATCTACTATTATTTTCGAAATAGAAAAGTTAGGGTCCCTGTCTGAATCCGAACTGGACATTTCATCATTCAATGCCACTAAGCAAGGCTTAGCTGAAGGGCCAGGTTGATTGGCATTTAAGTTTGTCTTCAAAGCTGTAATTTCTTTCCTACATTTATTGCAAATTTTAGCTTCCTTTGGAATTTCAGGATATAAACTGCACATCCATGATGTGACATTTCTTAATGTCTTTTTATCCCTGACTGTATGATTTTCTTTTTTTAAGGGATTAAAACATTGTAATCTAATAAACACAACTTTTTTCTCCATTTTTTAAAGTCTAAAATTTAAAATTGATTAAAACCGTTTTGCAATTTACAAGTTTCAACAAAAAATTGTCTTTAAATAATAATTAATTGAATAAAAATATTGACATGTATAATGTACATTACATAACTGTATTATCATTAGTACTCACTACTGTCACACATTACTAGTAGTTACACTCACTAATACTTTATCACATCACTGTTCTCAGCATAACTACTGATTCTACTGACAAGAGCACCAGACTCAGACGAACTGCTATGTGAGCTATTCTTGTGAGGTGCAGGTCTCAACTTGTCAGCAAAGCTTGCCCCCTCCCCCCTCAGGCCCTCTCCTTCCTGCCTGCTGGAGCAGATTGATTACAGTCTGAATGTTAGTCTTAAAACTTTCTAGCTTATTCTTTACTGTTTTTTAAAAATTACTTGAATGATACCTACATATTTTAAAATCCACTTATATAAAGACATTAACTAATAAACAGTCACCTCAATAATAAATTAATATCAATACGAACTTTCCTGAAGGTACACGATGTTGTTGTCGGGATAAATACGACCATACTGGACCATACCATCATGACGACCCTCGATTATCGCTACATTGCCGCGTAAACAAAGTTTATTAATTTTTAAACTAATTCTAGTTTCCAGTTTACAGTTTTCATGTAGTTATTTTTCAAGAAGAGACTCTGCAAACTGTGCGAAGTGAAAGAAAACTTCTGAAACGTTTTATTATAACCATAACCATAGCCATAACTACCAACACCTATGTTTGTGTAGATTTATTATAGATAGTAAAATTATTAGCATTACTGATGTTGGTAAAATAGAACATAGTAAAATTTCTTTACCAAATTAAAATTCCCAAAATCTCACCTTTTTGCAGATAATATTTAACCATGAAGCCATAATCTGCCCATTTTAACTTATGCTTACCATTAATATAGCCTACTTGTAGGAATTTTTTCAAAATTTTTTGGGACGCACTTTTTGATATATTCAAAATCAAAATTTTGATTTTGAGTTTAGAAAAAAAAACTTTATTACAACCTATGGTGTGTTATATGTCAAAAGAAAGCCCATAAAAAATGGAGTAAAATGACACCACTCCCACCTTTCTAGCTTAATTAGAACAGGTTCTAGAGCAATGTGAAAAAACGCTCGTCCAGCGTTTTTGGGCGCTTTTTTGAAAACTTTACATAGCTGTATTTTGGAAACCGTTTGAGATAAAAAATTAAAATTAAATATTTTTCTTATTTTTAGTACCTACTACCACTATACAAAATTTGAGGAGATTCCAAAGTGGTCATGTAAAATGGGTGTGTTGATTTGACATGGAATGACCCACAGTGATTCCCCGCCAACCGAGATAAAAGCTGGGATTCACCACTGGTCGTGGGAGCAGTGTGATAACTGCTGTCTCACGGTGTGGGAGAGAGAAAGAGAATATAAAGTCCCTAGCTCTATGGAGAGAAAACTGTTTTCAATGTATGTTCTGTCTTCTGATTGGCTTGTGATTTGTAGTGTGAATGAAGCGTGCGTGTGATTGGTCGGTGAGGTCATGTGACTTCTCCTCCCTGCGTGGAGAAGACGGTGACATGAGTTCACCAGTTGTCTGTCGACCGCTGCACCAGTAGGACACGTTCGGTGGCTTCTCGCCAAATTATGTAGAAATTGTGAAGAGAGAATTTAACGTCGGTAGCTAGAGCCATGCCGTTTAGTAATCATTTGTTTTGAAACTTTTTGGATATATTAAATTAGACATTTTGGCTACCGATGTCGGCGTTTGGCTCGTGGCGAAGTTCATTTTCGCTGGGTGCGGCCACATTTTGAGGCCGCACTAACTTCGTATACTTACAGTAAAATGTTACTGAAGGACGTTATTTTTCGTTAATTCTCATCGCGCGAGCTGCGAGCAGTTTTCGACAGGCGGATGTACGAGTGGAACGAGTGAGAAAGATTTGAAAAGTGTTTGGATTTGTCAGTGAAGCATTCTACTGTGAAAAAATAAAAACAACTAAAATTGGCGCAACATCTTTTTATTTTTGTATGTAACGAACCGTTATAAGCACTATGAGAAGACAGAGCGCCAGTTCAGAATCTTGCGACACCACGTTAGAAGCACCAGCGAGTGTCACATTTTTCAACCTGACTCATAACACCGATACATCCCTGACTAGGCGGGCACCTTAACATCATCTCGTCATATGAATAACAAGAGACAATGTGGGGTGATGAGATGAGAACGAAGCATTGAAAGAATGCATAGACTGGGAAAACGGGAGTACCCTGGGAAAACCAAACAGCTCATGGCACCATCCGCCACCATTCCCACTCACGTATAATATGGGTTCGACATGTCGGAAACGGAACCCAGATCAAACAGCATAAATAGGGACACCTGTATTTCGCGAATACATTTCGTGTCAAGGTAGTACACAAAATACTGTAGCTTTTCTCCTGTGGTTATTGGCTGAGGTCAGTGAGAGGTGTCGTCCCGCTCTTGACGGGGCCAATGAGAATGTGGTCACCGTACTGCTGCACCCTCACAATTTGCCATGACTCTTAGAAAAAGCTACAGTGTTTTGTGAAATACCTTGACACGAAATGTATTCGCGAAATACAGGTGTCCCTAAGCATAAAGGATCACTCACTGGAGTTCAGACAGTCCCTTGAGCCACTCTTCCTGCGTGAAGAAGCCCATCTGGCGAGCGTTCATCTTCCACGCCAGCACAAGCATCACCACGTTCTCCGGCTCCACTGCGATGTCCTCGCAGAACTTCTCCATCCCCTCGGGCCCTGCCGGCAACACCACCGCTGTGCGTCCACACCGAGGTCACAGTCACGTCTCCCACTTCAGACACATCTACGTGGATGGGATATGAGATTTTATACCTACTTCTTTACCACCAATACTGTTTTCTAGAGCTGTACCGATTCATAAAATTTTTCAGATATGCCAATACGCAGATACAACTATTGCTGATTCACCAATTCCAACCTATGCGGGGGAAAATACATTTTGGGTAACAAAGTTTTATAAATTTACTAAATTACCCAAAATAACTCATTCTAAGAAAAGAATTTAATGCAAATGCACATACATTTATTCATTTAAAAGTTTATTAAAAAGAAATATAATCCAAGATGAACTGAATGGAAATTCTTTTTTTTTATTCTAGCATTAATAAGTAAGTTCTTGTGTAAAGTTCACAGTTATTAAACAATTGAATACAATTTACAGAGCCATATATTGACTCCTTATAGAAAACATTTAATTAAACCAGCACCGATAACAGAATTCCTAGATTTTTATTAAGAAAAGATTAATTTTTCAATGAATGTCTTTTAGTGCCATAAGAAATACTACATGTGTTGTAAAGTCTCTCAGATGGAATACTAGTCCTAAGTACACAAAGATACTTTGCATTAAAAAGACATAGTTTCTGTTGTACAGAAATAATTTATTTGCATTAACTTCTCAAAAACTGATACATATTTGCAACTGCATAATTGTGGTTTAGTCTACTCATAAAACATTCTTCATTTGCAGTTTATAAACTTTTTAACTTGTACATTTAGCTTGTTTTCAATTGTTTGTTAACGACCCATTAGTTACGTAATAAAATACACAAAGCAATTCAATGCTTAAACTAACACACTCATTTTCTTAGTAAATCAGTAAATTGTGCTGTATTTATCTGCAACCTAATATCTAAAAGTCTTATCTTTACAAAAGAAAATGTTGCCTACCTTGATTTTTTTTGGTCGTTTATGGTTGGGAATATTCACTATGAATGTTTCATATTAATATTTTCCTATACGGAACAACCAAAACACTATGTTAAAGTGCTTCATCTTTTGTTTCACAACTTAAAAACTGCATAGCCACAAAGTATAAGTCTTGAAAAACGTAAGTTCAGTTTCAATTGCAAAAAATACACACGTGCACACATTTGCACAGGTGCACATAGCAGCCATGCTTATTTCATTGCTACCAAGATCTGGATAATTCTACACTGTGAAATTTTTTTCCAAAGTATAATATTTTGCAATTATACTAAATATGCCACTCTATTAATACACCATTCCATAAATTCCGAACTAATAATGTCTGTAAAATTACTTTTATTATGTCATTATGTTTAATAAATTTATATATTTTTTTATATTTAAAACTTAATTATGATTTTGGTATTTCACAACCGCACAAATTTTTTAGTGCCCTATTCTGCCTATTTACAAATGGAGGCTGGAAAATTTAATTACTTCATCCGTAATTATATAAAATAAGATAATTTAATAATATGTAACTATGAAATATATTGATTCACAAATTTAGAAGTTAAGAATGTGCAATATTGTGAGACTTTGTAAATGTTTACAATTCAAGAACAGAAATTCCAGTAGAGTACCAACTTCTTGCGTGCTGCGGCGAAAATTTACTGTACCGAACATTTATACAGAAATGTGATTCATGTCGTTGCTTTACATGGGAAACAGTAAAAGTAATTTACAATATGTAAAGCCCTATATTGTTGCATTATTTTTTTTTAGTTCAATTAAATTAAGTTAATAAATGAAATTAATTAAAAATTAAATAAAAATTAAAAATTTTAAGAAATGTCTTACTCTCCAACATTACAAACATTTCTTTGCATTTCAAGCAGGTGGTATTTTCTGTTGTTTGTAGTGGTAGCAATGCTCTAAATAAATTAAGTTTTTGTTCTTATCTAACTTGACCAAGATGGTGATATATTTATTTATGATGAATTAGATTCAAGAACGTTAATAAAACATAAGATGTGCAAGTTCAATATGTACGGCTGGCACACGTAGCTAAGAAATGCTTAGAGTTCAAAGTATGTAGTAGTATGAAAAGTGAAAAGGGTACGGGTGGATTTTTTAGGTTATGACAGACACTTTCATTTTTCAATAATATCGGCCGAAAATTAACAAGTGTATACTGAAATGCTGTAATGTGAAATGCGTTGTGTGAAATGGCTTCTGCTGATTCATATCGGCACTATATACCCAAAAAAAAGGGGGAGGGGGAAATTTGTTTTTTTTATAATTAAAAGCAATAATATTGAAATCTTTGAAAAAAAATTCATTAATGCAATGCTTATGGACAGATACTATAACATATGAAATTTAAATTTACTTTCTCATTGCAAGAAATTTATATCTAATTCAGCAGAAAATTAAAAGTCAAAAAGAATAACGTCTGTTTGGACTGAAAAGTCATTAACTTAACAGTAGAAAAAAATATATATTGTACAATTTAAATAAATAAATATTATTTAGTTATTTACAATTGCTTAACCGAAATTGAGATACGGTACAAGGTTTTCTACCCAAGAATGGCAAGAATGCAATTAATTTCTTTTTGTGTGATACAAGGATGAGGTTTATATTTTAAGCAGACAATAAGATATATGTAAGAAGACACATTTTAGAGTGTGTTATAAATGTACATACAGTTTAAAGAATTTTTTTTTGTCCATTCACATAAAAAAGGAGGAAGGAGGGGAATATAACATGCAGACTCCAACCAAACACAAACAGCACTAATGTAAAAAAAATATTATCTATAAGAGTATTGATACAGATCCTAACATACATACACAATCAACAGCTATCCTTAAAATAAGACAGAGCCACTGTTAAGAAAAATATTAAATTGTGCACATGACATTTTTTTGTAACATGATTATTTTTAAGTTAATATAAGTTGACAAAAAGGTCTATTATTCTTTCAAAAGGTCTGTTTTACTACTTCAAAGGATTTAATTTGGTAAAACATTCCTAGGGTAACTACAGGAGCTAGGCTATCATTGAAGGTTCATTCACTATAAATAAAAACAATCATAAAAAACGGGTGTATGTACTACTGTGTGTATTAGATGTTATACTTCTTTGACATAATTAAATAAAGAATATAGTCACCATTAAAAGAAATTATTGACACAATGTTAAGACATATTACAGTGAACCAACAAAGGAGTAAATATCACTGAGGCCATGGTTGTTCTAACACAATTTTCTGGGCAAATAAATAAATAAATAAATAAATTTGAAGAAAACCAAATTACAGAAACTGTGTTTACTGGTACCAGGATCAAAAGAAAATGAAATAATAGTTTTAGTTATTAGTTCAATATTAAAAATGTATATGAACATATGTTTTTTCAGTTTGCTTGCTACATAAATTATTTTTCATTAATGGGAAAATGAACGGCTTGTTACATTAGACTTCATCCTGTTAAATTTCCATTGCATGGTGCACCCACATTTCATTGCAGACTGCCTTGAGAACAACTCTGATCGAGCAACACAGATATACACCAGCTTCTCATAGACAATGAAGCCACTGTGACACACTGGCTCTTCTCGAAGAGCCTGGCAGGTGACACAAACGGCTCTTGGGCACGTTGACACTCACCCAGCACATCTGGTTCATCTGGAGATGTGTACTCGTGAAACCAGGTGAGACATCTTTTCTGGCTGAAGGTGACCGAATCATCCACTTTTGAATGTCGTCGCGAACTGAAATCATTCAGCCTTTACAAAGCTCAAGTTTCATTGCAACCAACACGACAAGCAAAGCAAGTTCCTTAACCTAATGCGGTGGCCATCGCACGCTCCCTCACAATGGAAAGCGGGGGGGGAGCATTGTCCTGTGCGGACACGGCTTGTGTGTCACAAGGACACGGACACAAGGTGTTACAGGCACTCGTGCAATCAACGCTAAGATACGTCTCTCCTACCTTCGCTCCCCCATGCACGGCCTCTACTGGCGACCTACTGCCACTGCTATTTATAACCTCATCCACTCCCCGTGAGCACCCTCCCCTCCCCCGGCGCTGCCAGTTTCACCGCAGTGGACGCAAATAGGTCCATCCTCCCGACACAATGCGACTACCACGCTAGCTTGTTTACGCGTGCGGCTGCTCAACCAACTGCTATCGTTGAGGCAGACGTCTTCCAGAAATGCCTGACTGGTCATTGCTGCATGAAATACCAGAACCTCCATTGGAATGGATACAGGTTGGTTAACTATTCACGGTGCCAACAAAAGATAAGCCCGTGCCAAAAGGTGAGGGAAGCAAAACATTTAATATAATATTCTGCCTCTAAACCATTATAGTTGCATAACATAAAACATTACAAAAAAAACACAGCTAACATTATCTCACAGACAAAAATTCTTGATGGATTTAAATGTAGGGGTTATATTTACTTTACATCAACCCTTGACTACCCTACTACCATTAACATTTGTGTGCTTTCTTTTAAGAATATTAGGGAACAAAGAAAAATATCAGTAATTAAGACTGTAGTTATGGAAATATCCATATAAATTTGTCCTCTTCAAATAAATTAAGCACTGTCTAAGGAAATAAATAATGCTTAGTAATTAATCCAGGGAAAAATTATTCATCAAACATATTTTGTCATCGTGGGATGAAGTGTTTCATCAAACTCTTTATAATTAGAATTCAAAGAGAGATAAAAGATAGGTACAGAAAAACACCATATCAGTTTCAACACTTTTTGTGCTATAAATAATATGTTTTAACCTTTAATATATAAAATTTACCTTGCAATAAAGTATATATAAAAAATTAAAAGATTGTTTTCAATAATCATAACATAACAGTCTATTTTAAAGTATTATCACAGTTGAAGTCATCCCCAAAAACAATTTTAATGCTAAATGCCAATACCTTCACCAGGAAAACTACTTACAGCTACTACTTCAGGTATCAGGGGCGCAACAGGGGGGGGGGGGGCAAGGGTATATGCCCCCCCCCTTCTGAAACCTTGAAGTGGGGGCAAACGGGGGCAAAGAAAGTGCTGTGTAATCAATTTTTAAATAATAAAACTGCTTAAATAGCACCATTTTCCACCTTGAAATACAAATTTTCCCGGGGGAGAACCCCCGGACCCCCCGCTTCAATAGGGGGGATTGTTGATTCTTTATAAAAAGGTATACTGCCCCCCTTTGGAAATTTAGTTGTTGCGCCCCTGTCAGGCATCCATTAAATTATATACTACTAGTTAGTTGTAAGGCCCCTGTTGAAAAATGATGAATATAACAAATTATTTAATATACACAAAATATTTATTAAAATTTAATTTTTAATATTGTACAAATGAAAATTATTTCTGATATATGACGATAAAAAAGTATTTGACAAAATATTGTTTTTAATGAAGAACCTCTTGAAAAACTATATTGCATGTGAATCATCTCATTCAATAATCTTTAATAAATAATGACATACGTAATCTAAATTGATTTTCAGTGATAAATTGAATATTTATTTAATTTGCGAAGTTAATTATTCAAATTAGAAAAGTAAAAGAATGATTAAAATCTCACAAATTAAATAAAAATAAAAGCATTTCTTTAACTTTAAATGCTATCTTTTGGTGAAAGATTCAGATGCACTTGTTAAAAGATATAAAAAATATTAAAGTGTAGCTGTGTGTAAAACAGCAAGTGCGGCTACCTGCAGAGTGCCCGCCTCAGACTCCTGGTGGGATTCTGCAGGCAGCGCTGTCTCACAGCGTTAACCGATCATTAAGTCAGTGATGAGCGTAACTATATATAGGATGGTTTATAATAGCTGAATATTGAAAACTGATAGAATATTGACTATATATGGACTAAAAACTGCCGATACCAAGATGGCGCTTTTGATTCTTATCTCTTCTCCTTAACCAATGTTTCAGTGAATCTGTAGTCTGTATTTAATAAACTGAAATAAAAACTTTTCAACGCCCAATTACTAGGGATAAGATTATATGATTTGTGATAAAACCAAAATGCACTGCAAGGCATAACAATACACCATATAACACACAAATGCAAGTTAGTACACTATTTAGTGCACAAATGTAACTAAAAATAGTAATCGGCAATTTGACAAAACTTTACTCATATTAGACAAGTTTTATCTTTTATTGTGGTAAATTCATTTAATGTAACTTATTTATCATGAAATTATCGGAAAGATTAATATTACATTGTTTGATCAAGCATCTCGACAAGTTTTTTTACATTAATGAGATGGACCACTTTTTCAAACACTTGAAAATTTGCCAATTTATTTTTCTGAGTATTTCTGTTCTAGACATGCTTATTAATAATGATTTTAATGTATAAGTGCATCATGCTTTACTTAAAATGAGACTATCTTGGTGAAAAAAATTACTAAAAAATATTGTAGTCTCATATTTGTTAAGTAATACCTTATTTTTATGAATAAAGACAATGTATAAAATAAAAACCATAACATAATTTACCTAAAAATAAAACATAAAATATTGTCCCTACAGTTACAGAACTATAAACTAGTGATGGGTCTAATCCCTATTTTTTTGAATACTAACCTTGAATTTGAATCCCAAAAGGTACCTCAAATATAACCCTCAAATCAAAATCTAGGTGTCTAGGGTCAAAATTAAAATAACGTATAATAAATGAAAAATATTAACTATGATGTTGAAAGATTATACCCTTTAAAAGGTTTTTTCATGAACTTAAATTTCTAGAATCAACACATATTGTAACTTTTAACATGTCATTTCATAAATAAAATTACATGTTAAAAGTAAAATATCTTAAGGCATGATAACAGAATAGGTACAAAAAAAATGACTTAGAAAACTTCCTAGATTAACAATGTTGAATTTTAATTAACCTTTTTTCCTTTAATTTTTTTCTTTGAATATTATTCCTCAAATATCAATCTTTCGAATACTATCGATATGATAGTATTAGGGTTTAATTGGCCCATCGCTACAAGAAACTTATGCTGAATGTTATTGTATCTTACAATTAAACAACTTAAAAATAAAGCAATACATACAAGCTGTCAATAAGAAAATGACAGATGCAGTTGGCATTTCAAACAAAGAATGACTACATATAATAATCATAAAGGCTAAGGTTTAATAACGTTTTGCATATTTTTTTGCTTATTAATTTTGTTTAGGAGTTTGATTACTGTTCAAAAGCACTGTAGCCTACAAACTATTTAACTTATGTCAGTGCAAAGGTCAAAAAAATTAAAACCATTTTGTCACTGGGAAAAAAAAACTGAGACAGCAACAGCTAAGGTAAACTTGCATTGGCTCCCAGCAACTTCAAAATTTTCAAGTGCAACTACAGATAGTAATAAAATTATATTTTAATAAATAGTTATAGTTGAAATACACACTTTGCATAGTTAGTGAACATTATGAAATCTAATTCACTTAATCTTTTGCAAATATTTTATTTTGATAGGTTTTCAGTGGCCACCACCAGTCATTGTCCTGGATATCTTATCTAATCTAAAACTGAGAAATCAGAACCATGCAAATTGCAACACAAATGGTAAATCAATAAGACATATTTGCGACATTAAATTATATAACACAGTGTTTTTCTAAATGCTTCTGCTCTCCAGTTATTGAATAGCTAGTGAGGCTAGCACACATACAGGTGACATACTGTGTTAATATTCTATCTGTGGCATAGCATGTAGCCTACTGCGCAGATCCTTAAACACATAATAATTATTTTAATAAAAAAAATTGTATGTATGTTTTTTTAAATGGACTTAAAAGTATAAAATAACATCTCCTAGCCCCATACATATTGTCTTGAAAATTTGTGATTGTGATTTTTTAATACCTATGAAAATACTTGTAAGATTTAAAACTAAAAACATGCGGCTAACGCAATAGATATAATTGATGCATGAATAGTTCACCCAAGTCACTATTTTATTGCAATGCAACTGATATGAACTGTTGAGAGAGTTTTTTCAAAGACAGCTATTTACTCCCTGCACTCCTTACTATTATCTATTGAATGCCAACCCCCCCCCCCCCATGTTTTTTTTAGTTTTAGATCTTACAAGTATTTTCATAGTTAAAAATTCACAATCACAAATTTTCAGGACAATCTGTATGGGGCCACGAGAAGTCATTTTATACTTTTTAGACCATTTTAAAAATGTGATATATTAATTTATTTTATTTAAATAATTATTTCCTGCCTTTTAGTCTTGTGTTTGCAAACATACTTTTGGCAAATTCAAATTATTACAACTCAAAGTAATAAAATAAACCAAGTTGGAGGAGAACCAAGACAACGAATAAATGCAATCAACTCGTCGAGAGCTGTTAAGTTATTTATATGTATTGTCTGTCTGTTTGCCATCCAGTTTTTAGCTATGTTCTGAGCTATCTCTAGCTCATTGGGAAATTAGTTTAAAGTTGATAGCACAATTTTTAAACAGACAAGAAAGAGAGTTATTAAAAAGTGGTAAAATAGGAGACCGGGAGTTTCTCTCCTGGTAAAAATTTGAATAACTTAAACTCAAAATCTTATGGAGTATGCATTTTTTTCACACATTATTTCTGGGTTTAAGGTTTGCACCATTTTACTTTTAAGGATTAATATTATAGAATTTCATTTTTACAAAAGATGATGCATTGCCAGTTTTTTAAACATATTTTTCTTTTTCTGTTGCTGATAAATGCCTACTAGTTTAGCTGGAAGGCCTAACAGGGAATTAATTTCAAACAATCACATTATTCATCAGTTAATTGTAACATGATTTTTACAAAATAAAAACTAATAATATTACATGGTGTTCTTGTAACGAAATTCTCGTGGAACAGATTTAAGTTTATCTAAGCAGAATAAAATCATCAACTCATAGTTTTTCAATTTTAAAAATGGCATTTTTTAAGTTTGGACGTAGCAAACATTAACTCATTTCATTCTTATTGCAAGCTATGGTGTTATTGAAGAAATATTCTTAAATTAAAACAATATTAGACATGAAAAAACTACCAAGTAACAACACTATGATGCAACTAAGCCAAAAAGACAGGACTGCCACACTCTTGTGTCAAATTAACAAACATAACTAAACTTCATATATTGAAATGATATCATACAGACATATACATACAATTATATAAATAAAATTGGATGTGTAACTTATACAAAATACCTATCATCACTGTCCATAACTGCTTTAAATTTTCATGTTTAAAACCAAACACAGAAGTTAAATTGAAAGTGAAGTAAACAAACAAAGTTTTTATTTTATATACATAACACCATTCTCAATGTAATTTAACAATGGTCATTTTTGTAACTGGGTCACATGACTACTTCAACAATACTAGATTGCTATATTAGAACACTAATGCAGAACTAATTAAGTAAAGTACCTACACAACTCTTGCCATTATCACCAGAAGTTTAGTGTGTGCAAGATATCACTACAAACTAATGTGGTGAAGAGAAAGGTAGAGCGCTAAGTGAATGCAGATATGGGAATGTTTTGCCCATGACTCCTGATGCTGGCGTACAGTGATCTTAACACAGGATGTCCACACAAATATGCAATATATTTTCCTGACTTTTCCATATCCCAAATTTCAAATTTCCCAGACTAATTTTTCTTAAATAATTGACCTGTTTTGCAATTTTATGAAAGAAATAAGAAATTCCAGGTTCCATCATCCCCATTGCTGGCCTAGTTCTCTCTCCACTTCTGTTATTACAAAATGAACCTTGCATAAGCAATTTTATAGTGAGTATGACTATGCAAAACCCACCATTGGGTTAATGCAGAATGAATCAAACATTTTTTACCTCCAATTACTATCAATGGTGAATTCTCATGACTTCCGGGGCATTCCATGCCAGATCATCCAGCCCAGATACACATTGTCCACCCCCATATCAGATTTTGATGAAATTTGGTACATGGTATCTTCACACAAATATAAGAACCCATATTTTTAATTTTTCGAATATTGGCTTTAGTTTGTTTCTGTTCTGTTTTTTAATCCGCAACCAAAGTCGAGTGACACATCTTGCTTCAACTTACATGTGTAATAACAGTTATAAATGTAGAATCATGAAATTCACCATACTTATTCAGAATTTTACATAGATTTCAAAAATCACTCGTAAAATGTAATTAAATGCCCAGAAGTATGTTCAATTTATGATAGAAGTGGAAAAAATGATTTACCAAAAATTGTAAACATCAGTTCTGTAATCCTATTATAACTTTTTCTATTATTGTTATAATCTCGGGCTTGGTACCATTAGAAAGAGCACAAAATTTGCTCAAAATTGTGAAATAAAATTTGTGGATATTTATTTACTTTCTCACCCTCACCCCACCTAAAGAAATGTTTTGGTGGATAGAATTTTTGTTAACTGTACATACTTACAGTACATAAGTTTATATAAATAAAATTACAGAATTACAGTTGTCAAGTTGGGCCTGCAAGCTGTGCTCATGAAAATTGTATTTTTTACAATACCAGTGTCACTTTATGTTGTACATACCTGAAGTAGGTGTACTTTAAATTCTTTATCAATGTAATCTATGAAGAAGCTAATTCCATTTTGACCATTTTGACCATTTTGATGTTATTTTTCTCTCACTCATGGATGTCAGTTTATAATGCACCCTTCCAAACTGAGTTTCAAGTTCCGGAACATCAACAGTGCAAACAATGTTGACTAATAGCACCCAGCATGAGTCTTCCTAATCATAATTACAATGTTCTGGCCAGTGAGGATGCATAAACTTAATTATTGCATCTTCATCTTCTTTTTCAAGCATTAACCCAATATAACACTTATCATCATAAAATAAACACACATACAAATTGTTTATAATTTTGAGGCTCTCTGTTTTTTCAGTCAAAGATTACTCTAATAAAAATTTCTCATCAGAGCTAATTTGTTTAGCTGCTATTATAGTTTTAGATGGTTGAATGAAATTGTGCAAGGACCTTGTTTCAGGCACAGTTTTGAACTCTGAGAAATGCTTGTTAAGTTTTTCTTCCACTGCATGAACGTTGTTTTCTTTGATCACCTGAAACTTAATTTTAGTAAGGTATTCATTGCAAAACTGAAACATCTACTCAGTTGTCAAAATTTGATCTTTATACTGTCTTTGCAAGCTCACTCTAGATATTGTCCTTTTAACACATCCTCCAACACCATCACAAGCTGTTTTATCATGACTTGTTGCATGAAAGGTCCAAGAAGCTTTTAAATCAAAATCTTCCGAATGATAGCAGAATTTAACCAAACTTTTAAAATTTTTGTATTGTGCTGCACTACCGTCTGTAATATACTACTCAACTTGATTAATGTTAAGGAATTCTTCATGAATTAGTAAGCTCAATCTTCTTTTAATCTCATATACAAAGATAACATCATGGTTTAGGTAATCTGAGATAAACCACAAAGACACATAACATGTTTCTCCATCCTTTCTGAAGTACAGAATTACTGGATGTAATGTGCAAGCAGAACGCACCCTATGATGACTGTATTTCATCTTGGATAACAAAATAATAGTTTACTGCAAAGTCCATGAAAACTAGTATTTCATTTGGCTGAATGTTTCCTTTCCTCTGTTTCACATAGTTTGCTGTTTAGAGACAAATCAAATGAGTGTGGTGTATAAAAACTGCCAGTTTCTTCAAAAGCATATCAATAAACTCACATAAAGGAAGGACCAACGTTTGTAAATTGCTGCAATCAGAAGTTACCCATTGTGAAAACTGAATTTCATCTTCATCATCAAAGTCAGTAAAAAGTTTCCTACATATTCTTGTACTTTTTCAGAATTTTGACAGTTAAGACCTATTCTTAACATGCAATCACAGTTTTCACTATCACATACCAGTAAACTGATAAGGTCCTTTAGCTTTGATTTTTCTAAATTTATAGCACTTAAAAGAATTTATTATTGGATTCTGGTGTTTTGAGCAAACACAGACCAAATGTGTACCTGGCTGACCAACTGTGACATACCATTTCAGCCGCAGCTCACAGAATTTAGAAAATCTTACTTTATCACAAGGAAATTTCTATCTGTATGCTGTGTGTAGTTCCTTAAGATTGCAGAGTATTGGGCACTTTTGTTCATAAACAGTTTTGTGTACACTAACCTTATCTTTGGCACCTGGCATTGGTCTGATGTTTTCATCTGCTTGATAAAAAGAGGTCTTATGCCACTTTTTATAGACATTTAGTGTTTCTTTGCTGGGTCACAATATTTTTTAAAAGCTTCCCCATAATATTTAATGGGTTATGCATAGTGGTGTGAACATATACTTGAATTTGAATGCAGTTGTGAATCCATCTATCCTCCAAATCAGAATTTATTTTTCTTTATCAGGAAGTTCAGCAATATTAAGAATTATCTTCTTGTCTGTGTATGTATTTATATGACACACAGAATTAATAAAAAGACCTACACTACTCTTTTCATATAAACTGATAGCAATTGCAGATTGTAAAAAAAACTGTCTCTTTTACCCACTTGTCAGAAAATACAAAGCAAATAACATATCAAATATAAATAAATAAAACCAACTGCATGTCAACACTCAAACATTAACATTATAGATTACACAATCCCAGACAACTTGTTGAAGTGCACAGAAAAATAGCAGCTCCTAAGACTCCCACACACTGGACAACCTGTGACTAATATATTCTATGAGATCACATTTAGATGATGCAATATATTACATTATCTACATTTAAGCAAGAAGATGCAATATTATGTATACTAATTGAGTGACCAAACATTAATTGATACATCACTTTTCTTCAAACATTTTCTTCTTTTCATTTGTATTTTTCATATATAGGCCTACAGTATATTGAATGTGCATTTCCAACAAGGCTATCATTATTTCAAACAACTCTGCATTAAAAATTTTACTACATATTTGCTTTTACATGTACAAATTATTTTGTAAACTTAAAACTGATATATAATCAATCTTCTTAACCATTTCTTTCACAAAGAACTTGCTTTTTTTAATTGTTATGTAACTGACCATCATACTTTATCAACAAAGGTATGCACTAAATTGTTATCCAGAAGACAACCCGAATTTTAAAGTGAGAAAACTAAGATTTACACCTGTGCATTCCGAGGCAATGTTTTTTATGTTCACTAGTTTTTTTTTTTCTTTCTCTGTTTACCTAAAATCTACATTCATTTATAGTGTATGAGCAGTATTTGGTAGGAAGTTTTATGTTGATGGTTAAATCATTGGTAATTGTGTAGGAAAGTCACTTTCCTGGTAATAAAAAATATAAATTCCAAAATGTTAGTAGGTAGGTAGTTGAGTATTTTACAAGTTGATAGGTTAAGTGTAAATATTAAAAATTTGTGATATTGTGAGAATGATTGGTTACGTTAGATACATTAAAAATACTTTTAAAATTGTGGACGGTTGGATAGCTACATACAAAATATTTTAAAAGAGTGGACAGTTCCTTAGGTTAGGTTAGCTAAGTTAAAAAAATTGTAAAAAAATGTTGATAGTTGGTTAGGAATTAGCCATTTAAAATGTAGCTAACTGATGTAACCAATTGCCCCTTTTATTGATATTCTATGTTACTGAAGTTGCATAATTATTTATTCTACAATTGAGTCCTTGGTGGCGGGGTGCTGTCATAACTTAGAAACACACAACTTAGAAACACATAACTTAATTTTCTAAGTTATGACGGTTCTAAGTTATGACTTTCTACGTTACGACATTTCTAAGTTGTGTGGTTCTGCGTTGCGTGTTTCTAAGTTACGTGTTTCTAAGTTATGATCATTCTAAGTTGTGTGTTTCTAGCTTGTGATAGTTCTAAGTTGTGACTTTCTACGTTACGACATTTCTAAGTTGTGTGGTTCTGCGTTGCGTGTTTCTAAGTTACGTGTTTCTAAGTTATGACTGTTCTAAGTTGTGTGTTTCTAAGTTGTGATAGTTCTAAGTTATGACTTTCTACGTTATGACGTTTCTAAGTTGTGTGGTTCTGCATTGAGTGTTTCTAAGTTACGTGTTTCTAAGTTATGACAGTTCTAAGTTGTGTTTTTCTAAGTTGTGACTTTCTACGTTATGACGTTTCTAAGTTGTGTGGTTCTGCATTGCGTGTTTCTAAGTTACGTGTTTCTAAGTTATGACAGTTCTAAGTTGTGTGTTTCTACATTATGATAGTTCTAAGTTGTGATTTTCTACGTTATGACGTTTCTAAGTTGTGTGGACCTTGAATTGTTAACATTCGGTGGCTAGTTTGTGGCGAAGGTTTTCATACGGTCTTTCATGCAGTCCCTACATAGTTCTCACTTTGCCCGCTAGATGGAGATGAATACCTTACCATCTTTACCAGGACTGCTTTCTATTGGTTACTTTAAATACTACATTTTATAAACTTTTTTTATTAACAATGGCATTTCCACAAAGTACGTACATTTAACAAAGAACATCTGTGAGAAATAAATTTTATGTATTATTAATTGTAGAATAGTAAAAAAATGAGCTTATCTCCAATTGAAACACAAAGTTGAACTATGGTATAAAAAATAGCCTAAATTATTTGAAGCGCAATCTAACAAAAAATTACTTCAACTGAATTAAAAAATAAAGTTAACATATAATTACCAATATGATGGAAATAACGGCCATTTAAATTAGTTAGCAATGCCTAAAACTTGATGGGTAGTTTTGATTGCATGGTTTTAAAAATTAGAACAATACGATTGGTTTATTCTTTGTAATAGTGAACACCAAATAACTCTTCGTGTTTTTAAACTGCGTAATTAAAAGAAATATTTTTAATTTATATGTTATTTCGTTTTATTGATAAAGCTCCGCTTTATTGGTCATTTGTGAAACGGAAAAATTAATTCACAGTCCAATGTTCAATAATAATGTTTGTTCGCTAAAGTATTACGTGTAATAAAATACATTAATGATTACGGCTAGTCGACGTCTTATAGAAAATGCATAATCATCCCATACAACACAGAAAGTTAGCCAATAAATTTACAGTGAAACATTTTTTTAAGTTTTCATTATGTGCAATTCACAGTTAAATAGTATTATTTTAGTTTAAAAATTGGTCTAATAAATACATACTTAGCAGACTTACGGGTCTATATTTTGACAAAAGTTTTAAATCAACATATTTCATATGCTTTTTTTTGTTTATGTAAATTTTATTATTTACTGCAGGGCTTTATAATCATGCAAATTAAAAATATATACTTGATAGTTCAATGGTTTCATTACACGTTACAAGATATTACTTCAACCATTTGTTATTTGTAAGTAAATCATCTAGAGTTTGTGTTGTATGCCAATGGAAATGAGAAAAAATCTTAGCGACATAGTTTTGTACTCTTCAAACGGATAGTCGAATAGAGTTTGATTGTGTATTGGATTATCAAGAAAACAATGCCAAAAACACGTACAAAGTTTATGAGTTGTGTTTCGAAATTATATTTGATACTGCTGTAGCGACCAGCCATCCTATCTTATTTTAACTCAATAACGTTAATTGTTTAAGAAAGTCTTTATTTTAAGAACTAATTTTATAACCTTACATTAATTCCTACTGTTCCTGAGCTTACTTTTACTATCCATAATTTATTTGTGTTAAAGCTTAATAGGCCCCTACTTCAGAATTCTATTTTAAAACGATTTCTCTAGACTCATCAAATATTAAAAACTTTGTTTAAAATTTTATATGAAAAATTAGCCTGAAAACAAATTTAAGTATTTATTTTTTCGTAACCATACAAAATATTGCCTGAAGATATTTCCCGGTGGACTGATTCATACTGCTGTATTTTTTAATTGTACTTGGCTTTGGTTACCAAAATAATTAGTGTAACTTCTGCAGTCACAAAAATGTTGTCGTAATTTTTACCAGTAACAAAATTCCTTTTAATTAAATAAATAAGGAAAGTAGCATTTAAACAGATATTTTCATGTTGGTTAACTTGAATATTTTAACATTAAAAGAGAACAAAATTACATAACATTTTAATGGACTAACAAATTTCTGAATTCTTGCTAGTAGTAAGGTCTGACGAGTCGAAAACATAATTTAGAGTTGTTATTGTTGTTAGAGTTGGGTTCTACCCGACTTAGACGTATTACTTTGACAGAAAAATAACAGATTAAATAAAGTTCCATAACTCAGGTAGAATTTAATACTTCGAGTGAAATTTGAATCCTAGATTCCAATTTTACCTAGAAACTGAAAGATTCAAATAAAAATTTTTTTTAATAAATTACAAAAATTATGAATTCTTTTTTCATTCTCTTTTCTTCAGACAACTATTTATAAATATAACTTAAATTAAGACGTATTTGAAACCAGTCACATGAAAAAAAATTATTAGTGTCAATTAATTCAATTATGGTATTTGAACCTCGGGAAGACAACAAAAAATCCACCGCTGTCTTTACACTTCCAAGCCCATTAGGTGACTGATCTCCTCCACAGCAAGCAGGAAGTCTTTATGTTCAAATACTCTTTCTATTCTTTAACTTTTCAATCTCACTGAACATGTCATAAAAATATGAATAATGCTGGTAAATATTCATACAATTAAAAAAAATTAATGACAATTATTCTCATATGATGAATTTCTTTCATAACTTTTAATGCAAATAATTATTTTTAGAAATGTTTTGAAACGTATGGTATATACATAAAGAGTCATTTAAAATATTTTAAGGTAGCAAAAAAAATTAAACGTCATTCTTTCTTGTACTATATTTAAGTGAATACAGAAATACCCATTTAACAAAAAAAAAATCAGATTTAGTTGTTGCTTAAAGAAGGCAACGCAAGTGTCATGTAATGTAACATCATTAAAAAAATTGCAAAAGTTCTAACCAAGAAGACGCATATTTTTGTTTATACAAATCAATAATTTTTAAACGCCTTATTTTATAATTGGATTAACTTACAACATACAAAAGTGCATGCATTTTATGGCAAATTTGACTGAATTTTGCGCGATTTGTAAACAAATTCACGATGTGGATCCACAAGCAGTGCGGAATCCCCCAGGCCTTCAGATGATGCTGGATCCCGCGGGATTGCGGGATTCTACTTAGCTGTATTGCAATCCCTAGTCTCAGTGCCTTGATCCTGTCAAACTTATAAGCCTATAGCGTTACAGTCTTTCATTGACATGCACCTTATTAAGTAATGCGATTGTAGTCTCGTCTTTATTTGCTGTCAGCCACGCACACGGAGCTCAGAAGGGAGACGCTAGCCATCAGTGTGTACCTAACTATGTTTTGCTAACTAATCAAACCATCTTTCTTTACAATAAATATATTTTAAAGTTTCTCTACTTTTAAGATCAATGCATATATTTTAAACCCTGTTTTGCTATGCATTTTTATCAATTCTGTCAATTACAATAATAAATTAGTTTTTCTGTCTGTCTTTCGCGTTGCTCGGAGACGTTAATTTGTTACATAGATTCTTCTGGAAGAGTGGAAAGGGAAGGGGGTAATTTAATAAAGTTTCCTTTATTTCATGTTAAACGATCTTTACGCCATTATATACACCTCGACAACGCGACAAATCCCCTGTTTCATAAATTGTAAAACTATTATTTTTAACATACTCCCCTCACATGCCTCTTCTGCATATATTAAGTTTACTATATATTATATTAGTATTTTTTTCTTCATATGAACTTTTTTTTAATTCAGAAATTCCTTACAAAACACTTAAAAGGTTTTGTTTTTTATCAACAGCATACTTATTTTGTAGCATGACTTTTAATTTTACAGATTTTTAGTATAGTCTCTATTACGTGTTATTCCTACTGACCGCAGCTATTGCATTGTCGATGCTTTCTTCACTGCAGTCGTGAAAGGCCCTTAGTGTATTACACACATTTCTCTTTAGAAACAGCCAATAAGTTTTAATTATTCAAATTCCTACTCGGTTCAAACCTTGGTGTTTTAATTAAATTGGCTTTACAACAAATATTTAAGTAGATTTACATTTTTAATATGTTTGTTGTTGTAAAATTATGTGTAGTGTTAACATTTCAGTTTCGATTTAAGTTCGGAATAAAATAATTTGTATTTCATACTTTCTTGGTGATATTTTTGTGTAGAATCAATTATGACTATTTAAAGTGTTAAAAAAAATTAATTGATTCACTTACTATTTTATTACTGCATGGTTGCACCGGAACGTGGCGCACACGTGCTTTTGAAATATGATATATTATAATTCTCACAAGTTAACATCACTTTTAAATGTTAACCCAGTCCATCTGTTATAATTACCACATTTCTACAGCAATAATTAAATAAAGTTGAATTTATAAACGAAATATAAAAAATTGTTCGATTTTTACATTCATTTTGATATCAGTTATTTGTACTGCTTCTTTAAAGAAAACATGCTAAATCTGATCCAACCAAACAACTTACTTAGTCCCACACCTTTTTCATTAGAAAAATCTGGTCTAAAAATTAAAAAAATAAAGAATTATACAACTAATTTATTAAATAAATGTTTTACAAGTATGTTTATACTTCACTTAAGATAAAGTAAATTTCTTAGTTACTCGTGTCAAAAGTAATATATTCAGTGTAATTTGTAGCCACAGCGTCAGAAAAGCATAGTGTAATATTAGCCTTACAACTGCAAGCGTGCAAGGAAAGAATATATATATACATATACACACACCTAATATGTGTGAGTGTTTGTGTTTGTATGTACATGTGTGTATATATAAAACATTTTCAGCAGTTTGTAGAACAAGAAATGAATAAATGATACATAATACATTCATTTCTTTAAATATAATAAAAATAATATCCATCACATTTACTACTTCCTAGCTTTATCCCACGGTTAGCTCGCGTTTAAGTAGATTCAGGTTGTCGGTCGACATAGGAAGCAAAACTATTAATTTCAATTAATTAGTAATATAATTAACTCATTTAATTCAGGTTGTTGTTCAATACGGGTAGAGGTTAAATATTTACAAAAGAAAAAAAACTACACAATATAAATCAGGGTTAAGTGTTGGAGAAGGAAAGAAATAGCGGAGTTTGTGTTAGTAGAGTAATAGGTTCTGCCTTGTCGCGAATTTAAGATTTCACTCCATATTAAATTTTACCTACAGTTAATTAACATCCCTTATTAACTCCGCTTGTAATCTATATCTTACATAGTATAAAACAAAGTCGCTTCCCGCTGTCTGACTATCATTATGAATGCTTAGATCTTTAAAACTACGCAACGGATTTTGATGCGATTTTTTTTAATAGAGAGATTGATTCAAGAATACGGTTTATATGTATAAAACATGCATAATATAGTAGAGAAACACTGATAATTTTAGAGGTTTAGAGGTGTATGTTGTGATGAATTGGTAGAAAATCACCACGGCAACGGCTATTCGTATCTATGGCAACGACTATGTCATTGTTAGTGCAGTCCTCATCACCGTTGATATTTTGCGGGGAATTTAAATATAAAAAATTGTTCTTTTTTTCCAAGTATATAGGTATCCTACAGACTTGAAACTTGACAGTAATGTTCCTTATGTTACTCAGGATGACGTTTTCCGAAAATCAGCTCCCAATGGTGGTTAAGCCCGTGCAACAGTGGTTACTTCGTCTCCATGGCAACGGGCATTGCTTTGTTTTCTTTTTCCATTCGAGGCGCTGCAGTGGCGTACCCACGAGGAGGGGCATGTAAAATGAGCGGCGTAAGAGTGTACTGCCTGCAGACTGCCGAAGCGAAGTACGAGTACACCAGTTGTACGTTGCGTGCTCGAGAGTCGGGAAACCATCGGTGCTATTCGTTTTCTCTCCGATATATTAAAAAACATTGTAATAAATTAATTGCCATGGTATTTCATTTATTATTACTGTAAATGGGAGATTTTGTCTTCTTTTCCCTGTAGTATAGCCGTGCGAAGCCGGGTCGGGCAGCTAGTATATACATATATAAATGATGAAATTTATTCTGCTTTGAGGTGCAATCACGTAAAAACGATTAAACATACCGGTATGGGACCATCACCATTCGAAGCGGGATCGCATGTTTGTGGTTCTAGGTTATTCATTTTTTGAATTCCGTAGACCCTTTCACTAATTTTTGTTTAGATTTTTAAATTTGATAAGATTTTTCACCAGTAAAAAAAATATACATACAATTTATGTTATGGAAATTTTTCTCCGTGGTAACGGATTGCTCATAGCAACGAAAAATAACTACACCCAGCGATATATTAGTTAGATTTGCTGTTAAAGTTTTCTTTTAGTTTATTAAACTATAATTTATTCTTTGATGAAATATATCCTATGTCCTTAACTGTACCCCTGACAATGTGTATGCAAAATTTAATGATGGTCGGTTGAGTAGTTAAGGCGTGAAAGCGTAACAAACAAACAATCAAAATCAAATTTGCATTTATAATATTAGTAGGATGAATGAATAAAAGTGCTAATTGAACGGAACAGGCCTGTGTTTATTTTTCATAGTTTTTTACCTATATTTGTTTAAGACATTGGCATTTCTTTCAATGAAATTAGATATGTGCCTCCCAAAATCAGATACTAAAATAAAAAAAGTTAATTTAGTTTTGTTTATGAATAGGTTGAACGAATATTTATGCTTGTGTATACGAGCACAGCTACTGCTTGTTGTCGACGGAAATGTTTGCAGGTTGTACTGTATGGCTTGTCATTGTGATACCTCAGCGGGGCGCCTGAGATCCCGGACTCAAGGTCGTAGGGCCTTTGGAGAAGAATACCTGAAATGTGCTGGGGTGGGGTGTGGCAGGAAACCCGTGCGTCACTGGGGAAGGGGAGAGAAGTTGTCAGGTGGTGCGGGAACAATTTACGGGCAAACGGATTCTCAAGACAAAGGACAGAATGAAACTTACGCAGATTGTCGTGCTGGTTTGTATGAAATATAATTCGATTATTCACAAACACAAAATATTTAAAAAAAAACGCAATACAGTCTACTTGAGTTCTATTGGGGAAATTAATTTTTGTTTAGTTTAAGTGTTCCAAGTTATTTACAAAATTAAACCTTCACATTAAATAATGTTATGAAAAAAATCTGAATTTTTTCACTTTTTACAATAGTATTCTAACACATAAAAATTTATCACCCTTTCAGATAATACAACGAGCTTTGAGAGATGCACGTGTACACTTACAAGGGGCCATCCATAAATAATGTCACACGAATCATGATTTTTTGCCCCCCACCCCTACCCGGGACTTGTCACAGATGGTGTGACGTCACAAATTTTCCAACTTTATATATTGAACTAATTTAATTAAAACAGCAGTTTTAAAATTATTTTTACTTTCATTAAAACTATGTTTTAAACAAAATAACATTAAATCAAACATTTCTTAAAATTAACAAAACAAGAAACTACTTAAAGAATGATAAACTAATAATTATATCAATGAAAGATACAAAACTCAATCCTCTTGTGTCCATGGACTCTGAACCCACTCCTCTATATTGCTTATCACTGACATAGCAGGCATTTCGTTCTCATTTTGGGGCCATTTGTCGTTCAACTCTGTTGAATGCACTTCTTCCCGGAGCATTTGTGGCAATGTAAATAGCATCCAAGTCAAAATCTTTAAAATATTGCACAGCTGATACTATAAATCGCTCTAATTTCAAATCTCGAAAACTTCTTTGAATTTCGCATTCAGGAGTTGATTACCTTAAATCGTATAGGCGTATTGATATGTTGGTAATATTTCTAAGTTTTTCGCTTACATTTAAAGTTTCGCATTTAAATATTTTATATTTGGACAAGTGACATCACGAAGCTTATGCCGCCTCCTACCCCTTGTCATACGTCACACTTCGTAGACCACCTCCCCTCCCCTTAATGCGTGGCGTTATTTAGGGATGGCCCCCAATGAGACCGAGTCTTATCAGTTTCAGTCAAGAAACTCAAGAAAAGGTAAATAACATGGTTTTCAAATAACCTTTAAAAATCACACAAGACATCTTGCAATTCTGTCCTCCATATTTAATGTAACGTGTTCCGAAAACACTGAAGATATATGTATGGAAGCTAACGACTATTTTTATTACACGCTTCAAGTTTTCACTTATGAAACTACCAAATAGTGAAAGCACATGAAAATTTTTAATGAAATTATAAAGAATTCCTTACTTTGACATAAAAATTAACAGTAGGTACTTATAGAAATAAGCCAAATGTAAATTGTTTCTACATTTGTATGGTTTCAAGTTGCAGGGTCGGCGATGTCTAGCGTTTGGCGTATTTTACCTATAAATTGCCGCAGTTTTATTGCACTTTTGCATGTAGCGTCCTGTGCGTTTGTTTTTCTTGCGAAGTTTATAACATTATAACATTAGCCTTGTAGCCAACTAGTGAATACCTTGCATGCAGCTTGAAGAATAACCTGTGTTAATCACGTGGAGCTTACACACATATGCGACTGACACGGTGCTACTGGCATCGTGCAGCTCAAGTGCTAGTCGCATGCAGCGTGCAGCACCACAGGAACCGATCGGTCGGTGTTTTTGCGCTGCATGCAGCGTGCGTCTTGAGTTGGCGCATGCGCAGAACACATTTCCAAGTCGCATGGCCATACGCAGACAGCCCTGACGCTCTCGTTCCCACATGTACTGCGTTGACAAGTGCGGAAAGTCACTTTTTGAATAGCTTGAGTTTGTTATTAGTAATTTGTAATTAAATAGTGAATAAAATTGTGTGAATAGTTTGTTGTAATAATTAGAAATACCTTTTCCGGAGGACGAAAAAACAAATATTGAATTTGTGTTAGCTGTGGAGGAGACTCCAATACTGTATAGTTTTAAGTTGAAAGAATAGAGTAACAGAAATGAGCAGGACATGGCAAGGAGACTTCTTGCATCGAACTGAGCGCCAGAACGTCCCCACCTCTCTCACCTGGCCACTAGCACGTGCCACGACCATGCAGCCTGCATGCATCTCGCACAGTGCTACTGGCATCAAAAATGCTAGTCGCACCGTGCGAGATGCATAAGTGTGTAACCAGCCTAAGGTGTAGCCAAATTATACTTGTTGATTTTATTTAATTTCAGGTGCCCGTGGTCACTTCTTAAACATAATTTTCTACAGTTACATCCAATTGTTAAATTGTCATGTATTTCACACTTCTTCCACGTGAAAAGTGCCATGTATCTACCGCTCAAGCCCGCTCCACAATGTGTAATGGGACTTCAAGAAATTTAGGTTTCAATATGCGTTCGCTGCTTCTACAGTGTGTGAAAACTTAACAAATGGTAATGAAGTTATTGAATTTTTCCGGTTACGAAAAAAATAAATTAACTGAAATTTTTTTGAGTTACGATAAAATAACCACGGTCATGATTTACACACACACGCCTACACTCACACACACATGTATATAAACATAATTATATAATTAAATATGATTAAAAAACAAAGTAACGATTCTGGAGACAAATTGAAAATAAGGTCTTATAATAGCGAACTACATATTAAAAGTTCTCAAATAAATTCGTTGAAAACAACCGCATACTCTGTTTATTAATTACTGAAATCAAGCGCTATTGGACGTCTACACATTCAACTACCATGATTCACAACTGTGTTTGCTTTACGAGAACTTGCAAAAAAAAATCAGTGTAAAAACAACAACCCACATATTACATACAGGATTAGCATAGGCCTATATGAATGACCAGATGTAAAAAAATCATATTTTCAAAGATATTATTCTATCAGTGATACTGAAAATAAAAGAAAGAATTTCCAATTTCTTATAAAAAATCGTTCACTTCACGGCAGCTTTACCTTAGAACTCAATGATAATAGGAAAAAAATGATGTGTTTATAAACCAAGTATACATGAAAAGTTAATAATCAGGCATTGATATGTATACATATCATGACCTAACTTTGTATTACGCTTCATATTCTAGTAATTTCGTCACTGTAGATCCACAAAATGTACTAGTACTAGGCTCCAATTTATATATGGGTCAACCGGGCATTCGCCCAGATTTCCAGTTTTTGAGTGGCGAAAGAATTCGTGGTACGAAAAAAATTGGTGTTATCTTTAAAAGATTTGTGCAATGGGAGTGCATGACTTGATGTAAGTTTTTGGACATACGCCATTGCTAAGCAATGTCCAAAAACTTACATCAAGAAAAAAATTGGGCATAAAGGTTTGAGGGGCGAGAAATAATGCCTAAAAATATAAATTACTCAATAAAATAATTTAGAAAAAGATTTAAAATTCGTTTAATAGTATACTGTAACTCATATTTTATTACGGTACCTATAACAGCAGTATAAAAATACTACAAGCATTTATTAAATAAAAAAATACACACAGCCTTTGTCTTTGAAAAACATTAGTATTTAGTTGCATAATATGCTGTTTTAAAACTTATTATAAATAAGCTTGACTTTGAAAAGTTTTATTATTTTTGCGGGGAACTTGAAAGAAAGGGGGGCGGCTAAAAATTATTTTCCCAGAGCGCTGGCTCCTGAAATCGGGGCCTGGCTAGTACATAATACAAGAGCAACCAAATTACTAAAATAGTTTAAGATGAAATGTACTTATTTTCCACTTTCCTTCAACCAATTCTATAGATTTTGGTGGAAAGTCAAAATCATCCTCACAAGGAATCAAGTGAAAGCTTACCATACGAAAATATCTTAAAAGAAATGTTTTGTACAAATAAAACAGAAAGGCTGTTTGCAAAACAATCTGTTATTCACAAAAGCAAGGCTACGCACAGTTAAAACATACTTGTTTTTCCAACACTCAACCCACTTAGTATTAAAGAACATATACTAAGAACTAAAATTAACCTAGCCAAACTTAAGAACTAATTATTCTTAGATGACGCTGTGGGCACTATTCATTTCGTTAGAATTCTTATATAAGGAGTATAAAATCTATATTGTAACACAAAAAATTAGGATAGGTTCCTATTATGGTAATTTTATAAAATAGCAACTTCTTATAAATAAGGATAATACAAAACCGTCAAGTGGAAGATTCGTTGCGTAAATTCAGAAGTAGTAATATTTATTTGGTACGTAAGTAAAACTTTATACGTAATTAATAAAGGTAACCTAACTAACCTTTAACTTTAGTTACTATTCAAATTGTTTTCCAGGAACCGCTACTCTGTAATTCTCCCCTAAAACATTCCAATGTGGCATACAAGTATTATATAAATGTATGTCCGGCATCTGGTGCCAGTACATTGTGTGTGGTTGAGGTCCATCATCTTGGATTGTGACTTCACGGTGGCCATCTTGCATGACCTTGACTTTGACCTCGGCCACTTTTTATTCCTGACAACATTTTGTTGGTGTTCTCTCTGTGCTCCTGGTTATTCCTGTCAAAACTTGTGTTGAATTTCTTAGCGTGCTTCTGGTTAATCATTAAAAAGTAGGTAATCATTTCAAGCATTTTTTCGATATGAGACATGCAATTGTATTCAGTTTTACGTTTAGTTAGTGAATTCCTGTTACCAAATTACAACTACAAATTAAATCAGGTGAAACTCACACATAAATTAGATTATCACTGAGTCGATTTCTATGTATTAAAACAGCTGAGAACCACAGCATGCAAGACTATTCTCCTTCTGCTTGAGGTCTAACAAAGCTCTCCTATTCCGATCGTGAGTGAGCATCCCACATATCGCTTAAAACATAACAAATAACGAATGTTTTATACTTGCATTATTATACAAGGTAAATTGTACTAGATGGATTCAGATATATTGTTTAAATTACGAACACTGTGAGCAATTACATGAGCAGACATTTGTTGGTGAAAAGCAGATCTACTTGGATATGAATTTTTCAACAAATGTAAAATTAACTCTAGCTGATGGTTTACTGAAATTCCTAATTGAATTTCTGTTTTAGTTTGGAACACTCAGTATGCTTCTGACCACATTCACAGAAGCTAGTATGGATTCCGTAGCGATGTCTGTAGCCGTTATCGAACGGACACAAGTGTAGTTATTGCAGCAAGAAATTTACCTTGCAATAAATGTTAACCGTCATGAGAGAAGCGAGTGTATTTTGACCATATAAGTTACCTATTTGATTGACAAGTGACAATAAACAAAGGGTAAAATTCTTGGGTCGCGGCTTTTCCGTAAATAAAATAATAAAATTCTGATAAAACATTTGTTAAACACTAATGATGTTCCTCTACTTACCTTGAAAACGGCGTTTCTAAATTTCTACTGGTTTCCGAGATATTGCAGTTAGATATTACAGGATCATGCCATCAGGACCAAGATATTAACTTGGATACGTGATTATGGAACTTTTACTACATTATCAATTGGTAGACAAAACAATGACAAGCTTGTGGTCAACAGAATAAAATTTATGTAAAATATTAAGTTTAGGTGCATCTGCCTTGCATCGTACGTGTGCGCTCCGTTTACTCGCCATATTTCAAGTAACGGCCGTTCAAAGCATATTAAATTTACATGTTCATGAATATAATATCTTACATATACATTTACTATTTACAATACTATTTACGTCGTCCACCAGCACTTAAAATTGGGTTAGGAAAATTGAAAAGCCAAATTTATCTCTCGCTGTATGAACGCACATTATACATTTACAAAAATAAAATAACAGTTTCTTACGTGTGGAAAGTTAATCCACCACAACTGCCGAATCTATTAGTGCAACCAAAAGCTGCACAAGCTTTTACCATCACGTATATTCAGCGAAAAATTAAAACGGTGCCATTCAAAACAATGAAGCATTCACGTTTTTGCCACCTCTAGCTCTATCCTTGTCTTTCAACATCGTCTGCTAGGATATTTCATGTTTGATTATACGCTTCCACTCCATAGATCATAGTCAAGGTCATTCAAGATGGCCGCCGTGATGTCACAATCCAAGATGGCGGACTCCAAACACACCACGCACCAACTTCAGTTTCCGGACATACATTTATACACTTCTCACACGGAATGTTAGAAAAAAAGTTTATTTTGAATGCATACTGGCGTGAACTTCTTATTCATTATAAATACTTTTTTTGTTAAGAATTCTTTAAAAATATATCAAAAGGAGTTTTGTGTGTTTCAAGGGAAAGGACCTGCTGTTAATTTCAGCTGAAAAAAAAAAAAGTCAAAATATGACAAAACAACACAAGTGAATAATGTTCAAATTACTAGTTAATGGAGTGTAGCACTATAAGGCAAAAAGCCACAGACTGATATAATGTAGGTCTACACATAACATAACCAACCACAGACATTCAATTAAGTAAATGTGTCACAGCATTTTTCTCAAGAAAACAATTAGTTAACTCATTTGTGAATAATGCCTCTCCACTCACCTACTCGCACTTGCCAATGAATTAGTGAAAGTGTTAATTCAAAGTCGAGTAAATAGTTATCTGGTTGCAAGAAATAGAGCTTAAAATATTCGTCCAAATCACCTTACACAGTTCTTACTTTTAGAGTAAAGTAAATAAGAAAAGGGATTTTTTTTTTCATAGAACCATTAAAATACATAATATTAAGTTTTTACGTTTATTGTGCGAAATACGAAATCAAAAATAATGTAATCATTAATTGATGAAAAACCGTATATTGTTAACACTTTACTATAAAAAAAAGGGGGGGGAACTGCCGTAGTACGTACATTTCAACTTATTTACTAAGACATTGGAAACTTAAAAGTCTGTAGACATAATACGCTGCAATCTTACGTGATGGAAGAGAAAGTCCGCGAGAGATAATAAAATTTCTGATTTAGACGTAGGGCATAACGCAGGTCACACCGAGCAGATTGACCCACATTTTCAGCTACATGAGTCACGCTGAACTAAACTGTTACTAATTCAAAGTAATGATACATATATAAACGGAAAATACCTTTGCAAAATTGTTATAATATTAGTCAAAGATTGTTATAAATAACTACGGGTAACTCATTCAAATATATGAATAGGTATGTTAAACGAAAATAGTTATCAAATTTTATTTTAAAACTATGAAAATAGGTTACGCAAACAATAAATAAAGTAACAAAGAAAAAATTTGTAATAAAATATATACTTTTAAATTTAAAACCTTATGCCCATAAAAATACTACATTATCTCACATCAAGTAATGAGAGTTACTCGGAAATGCACTACGTATAATACAACGACGTAGCGCAAACGCGAAAGCTCAGGTTCGAAATCATTTCATGAATCTTGATTTTTTACCACCTCTCCAATGACCTAGCAGTCATGTTGGAACCAGCTGTCTGGCCAACCGTTTTCTGCATCCCCAGTAAACATTGCTTGTGCAGTATTGCCCCGGAAATCAACAGAAAAATAGAACCTTGATATAAATTTTATGAAATGGAAAAATTAAATTTTTATGTTCCTCATATATAAAATTTGCAACGCTTTTTGTCTAAAAATGTTTTAAAAAGATTTAATAACTACCCTGCGTCTGAACATTAATGTTTCTGCTTTCTCTACATTACGTGATTTCTCACTTATTAAAATTTTAACGATTACTTTACATACATTCTGTATTTATATTCTCAAGATTATGTTTAACGCTACATTTAAAAAAATGTAAAAATTTTATATTAAATAAATGGCACTAATGTAACCTTCGAGTGAAGAACACCTAATGATGCTACAACGAAAGTACATAAGATAATACAAGTTTTTTTTATATATATATATATATATATATATATATATATATATATATATATATATATATATATATATAAATTGAACTTGTATTATATATATATTTCGTTTTAAATTTCCGTCAACAGTGACGTCATAGAAACCGGGACAATTAATTCAATTTTTTCTTCTTGGTTTTACTTGTAGTTATTTAAACATGTGAATTTAGCCCAACGCTAATTATGTAATCAACTTAATTTATTATAGCTATACAAAAAAAACTGTTTTACTAACACAAATTAAATCATAATCATTGAAAACAGGAATAAAATAAATGTGTCGTTCAGATGTGGCGAGCAAACCATTAGCTGAAGTCAACTTAGCTCTGTGTGGAACTAACAGCGCCATCTATACAGAGAGAACCAAACTGAACGCGAAAGTAACTATTTAGCCACAAGAGTGCAGCTCTGAATGCAGGGAGTGCAAACAAAAATATTTCTCACTACAGTCCTTTCAAAATATTTACGCCTTCTCATTCAAATTCTAAGTAACATGATTCGGCGTTATGTGTTTCTAAGTTACGTGTTTCTAAGTTATGATCGTTCTAAGTTGTGTGTTTCTAACTTGTGATAGTTCTAAGTTATGACTTTCTACGTTACGACGTTTCTAAGTTGTGTGGTTCTGCGTTGCGTGTTTCTAAGTTACGTGTTTCTAAGTTATGATCGTTCTAAGTTGTGTGTTTCTAACTTGTGATAGTTCTAAGTTGTGACTTTCTACGTTACGACGTTTCTAAGTTGTGTGGTTATGCGTTGCGTGTTTCTAAGTTACGTGTTTCTAAGTTATGACAGTTCTAAGTTGTGTGTTTCTAAGTTGTGATAGTTCTAAGTTGTGACTTTCTATGTTATGATGTTTCTAAGTTGTGTGGTTCTGCATTGCGTGTTTCTAAGTTACGTGTTTCTAAGTTATGACTGTTCTAAGTTGTGTTTCTTAGTTGTGATAGTTCTAAGTTATGACTTTCTACATTATGACATTTCTAAGTTGTGTGGTTCTGCGTTGCGTGTTTCTAAGTAACGTGTTTCTAAGTTACGTGTTTCTAAGTTGACAGTTCTAAGTTGTGTGTTTCTAAGTTGTGATAGTTCTAAGTTGTGACTTTCTACGTTATGACGTTTCTAAGTTGTGTGGTTCTGCGTTGCGTGTTTCTAAGTTACGCGTTTCTAAGTTATGGCAGTTCTAAGTTGTGTGTTTCTACGTTATGATAGTTCTAAGTTGTGATTTTCTACGTTATGACGTTTCTAAGTTGTGTGGTTCTGCGTTGTGTGTTTCTAAGTTGTGTTTTTCTAAGTTATGATCTTTCTAAGTTGCGTGTTTCTAAGTTATGATCTTTAAGTTGCGTGTTTCTAAGTTACGTGGATTTTTCCAAGTTTTCTAAGTTATGACAGTTCTAAGTTATGTGTGGTTCCCCTTGGTGCTGTTGTGGCGATGATCGTAGGTTATATTCAAACATAATTGGTCAGTTCCAAAAAGAATTCAAACCTAACATTATCCTTAACGAGCAAACACTATATACTGCACACCATCTACTGAACAACATTTAAGTTAAAAATTTACATAAATTATTGCTTGCCATAAAGAAAAGTCTACACAATTCCTAGCATTGATACATAAAGAGCAGCTGCCTTCACACACTATAGTTAAACAAACATTAATAAGACCATGTAGTTATATATAATTAACCAGGGGAGAGAGTTAAGGGATAGTACCACTCTTTACTCTTTATTATTTAATAAGGAAAGGAAGCAGCTAAACTTGTTGAAGTTCTTGGTGATACTATATAAAATATAATTTGAATTGTTTAGTGCCGATAATAAAGGTTGACATTTGACTGTTGAAAGGGGGGAACTTTAATTTACTTACCAGCAACGAAAAGAAACTTTAAAAAAAATCTGGACCACGCACGATGACAGTCATGGCACTCACCCCACTGTGTTCCTGAAGCGCTTGGCGAACTGTCTGTCGTCGTCTTCCAGGCCCATGTCGACAGCACTGCGCCGCTTGCTGCGTGGCATGACAGAGGGCCCGCGCTGCTGCCCCCGACGCCCAACGAGCGCGACCTGCTGCAGCAACAACGATGCTCCAGCAACCTCCCTGCTAGGGTTACCAGACGTCCGGCAAAAGGAGGACAATTCCTCCTTTTCATGTATTTTTTTACGTCCGGCCGGATTTTCCTTAATACTCCAAAATGTCCGGCTTTTTTTATAAAGTGGGATAATTCCTGCAGTTACACTCTGAGTAAAGCGTGCGGTGCGCGCTAATGCGCTGTCCGCAGTCACCCCACTAGTAAGTAGTTCTATGACAGCTTGACAGGTAGCAGCACATGCAGAAGCACGTGTTTTTAATATGCTGTATATGCGTAGTTTGTTTGATTCTTTATACTGAAACTGTATTAAATGCCAAAACATTGTAAAATATCGTACTCCATTGTAATTAATTCATGGCTTTTTTTTTAAAAAAAAATATGCTGTCCTTTTTAGTGAAATTTCCTCCTTTTGCGAGGTGAATGTCCTCCTTTTCTGTTATCATGTCTGGTAACCCAACTCCCTGCTCTCCGCCCACATTCCCCACACGGATTCCATCACGATTTACAGACAAACATCAAAACTTCCCAGAGTTACACTTCATATTTCCACGACCGTTTCCATTTTCAATGTGGAATATAAAAGAACGGCACAATGAGCAGCCCACATAATACAATCTACTAAAAGGCCAGGTCCATCTCAGTTAATTTAAAAGTGTCATTCTCTGCAGTATGAGAACGATTGGAACAGCTGGATAGAATAAAACATTACGTGTGATCACATTCTTTCCAGGAATCAACATGAAATTTGCAGGCAGGTGCTTTCAGTTCGTTACTTGCTAGTTCTGGATTAAGAAATATTTTAAATGATGAGGATTTTAGAATTGGTAATTAATAATATTTTTAATTTATCAAGGCTTTAAAATGATTAAATATGGAAAAAGAAAACCACTAAAACTAAAATTATCACATAAAAAAACATTTCCATGTGGCTGGCAAAACACTGAGCAGCAGAAACCAAGAGAAAAGCCACTCGAGTATTCTAGTTGGCAAAAGTTTCATATCAAATATCCAAGTTTATCCCTTGATCCGATGGCATAATCCTCCATAAACATTGATCATGTGGTACATGAAGCTTGCTGTTTTAATTTGGTATGCCGAAAGATCCTGGACATAAAATTTTTTTGAAAAAAAAAAAAAAAAAACAACGAATAATTATCGTTAGTTGAATATGAAAGAAAAAATTTCCACAAGACCTGATATAATTTGTTTTTGTTGTGATATTTGAGTTTTTGTTTGGCCAGGATCTTTCGACGTGCTAAATTTAAACAGAAAGCATTATGTACCACAGGATCAATGTATACAGGATGCCTTCAAGATTAAGGGATAAACTTGGATAAATGTTACGGAACAGTTACTGTCCACGAAGAGGTGTAGCAAAAGGATTTGCGTGTGACCATGCGTGGCTGTTTCTGAAACAAGCCTTGTACATAAAGAAAGCATTACTTGCAAAGTCATGCAAAGAATGTTCAACAAAAAAAACTCACAAAAAATAAAACAAAAATGGGGAATACTTCTTACAAAGTACAAATATTCTGTGAGTGGAATGGGTGCAGTAGGTGCTTATAAGCAAAATTGCACGCAGTCATTTCACTGATGTCAACTGTGTCAGCAAAAAATGGGCACTGGCAGATGTAATATTATCAAATCTTGCCTAACATCTCTCTCAAATGCAATGCAATGCTGCAAACTATGTATTAGTCTCTTGACACACTTTTATTTTTTTATTTGAGTAAAAGAATAACAAAAACTTTAATGATATTCAAATACAGTTAAAATCCATATTCGTAAAGTTTCCTGACATCTGAATGACATTATGAATGGTGTTACAAATGATGTCATACAGAAGTTTATCAAATTTCGTTACATTCTGTTTAGCAGTAAAATGCACTCTATAAAAATGCTGTACAAGTATATTATGATCACACCTGTAGTGCACAGATTTTTAAGATAAAATTTGACTACCATTCTGCAGCTGTTTAGTTTAAAATGGACCACATCAATAAATCTCAGAGAAAATACATGACATAACCATCAGATATTCAAGGGAGTTAATGGAAACACTTGTGGACCGGGAGTTGTAAATCACAATTGACAAAGCACAAGTGAGCTTGTGACATGTCCCCAACCAAACCAAGGCAGTGTCTGCTTTGTTTGGCATGCTAGGAAGAGAGCAACCCCAACAATACCATACAGCAAGTTCACTTTGAACAATGCTACCCAAGTTAAACATATTGAGCTGTTTGTACATCTTTCAAAGATAAAGTCATTCAGCAATCAACAAAATATTCCATATTCTATCTTGAAAAGTAAATTACCCACTTCTTAATTAAAAATTTTATCTATAAATGTAAAAATTTTTTAATTAGTTTTCAGGTTCATCTCATGACCAAGTATGAATAACAATCTTGAAATAAGAATAATTTACATGTTGCAACACAAAAAAAATGTGTACTCAGTGCAACAGTAGACTGTCACCACTTTGTTCTAAAGGCTAAACATGCTGTGGCCTACAGAAGAGACATTTCAATAGCCGTAAACTTCCTTAAAGAAAAATTCAGCATAATGATGTATTCTTGACGAAAAGCCTAAGAATATTGTTTAAAACTAATAAGTTAATTATGATTATCCTTACAGATACAAAACCTATGATTTTGCTTAGTTGACAATAATAATAATGTCTAATATATTAACTACAATAACAATTACACCAAACAATTTAAAAAAAAACTCACAATAAGTTGAAAATTATACATACCAAGTCTATTATAAATTGTTTGCTAACAGAACACAATCTAATAGTGTATTCCAGCAACTGCGCGCTGTCCGAGTGCCCCGTCCATGAGCACAAGGTGTAATGACTCCCCGTGTCCCAGGAGCAAAACGGCACAGAGCAAGTGTGCAGGTATTTACAAGCAATATAGCAGATAATAATCAACTATAAATACAAACTAGTTTGGAGTTTAAAACCCTTCAAAGTTTCCCTCTGGTGGAATTATTTATTTAACCCGCAACCAAAGTCAAGTGACACATTTGCTTCAACTTACATCTGTAATTAATGTATAATCGTGAAATTCACCATACTTATTCAGAATTTTACGTAGATTTCAAATATATTCATGTGTCCGATGCATGATGCATCAGGTTCAAATTATCAATCATAAAGGGCAGTATTGTAGATTGCTTGATCTTGCAAGAGAGATTTATACCAAATAGAGATTAAATGAAATGCAAATTAATGGAATTTTGATTGGTAATTGTCTAATGTGTCAGGGTGTTTGGGATGCTATACAAACCTTACCAACGATTCACTATTTGAAACTTATTTAAAAGTAGATAACTTAATCAACAAACAACCACATTTTAAAATATTTTTAATATAGCTAACCTAACCGACAATTCTCACAAAATCACAAATTTGTATTATTTATATAAAACCTTAAAATTAAAATGCTAAACCACTAACATTATATGTAATTTTTATTTTTTTAATTTTCAGAAGTGAGGTTTTCCTTCAAAATTACAAATCTTTTAACCAATTAGCATAAAACTTATAATCAAATACCCCGAAAATGGAATTCCAAATTCAAATTCTCAACATGTTGATTTCAGGTAAACAGAGATACCTAATAAAAAAAACTGAACCTGCACAAACACGACTTCGAAATGAACTGATGCGAATCATAGGTTTCATGCTTATGGGTCTGTGTACGTTTTGGAATACTTTAGTCAATACAGGTATTATATTAATAATGAAAATAGTTAATATTACGTGCTATCGCAAGTCACCCTGTCAAGGGTTTATGCTTGAGTTTGGATACACAGTAAAGATTTGCTATTTATTTATGTAAAAGCTAAGTAAGAATTTTAATGGACATGAATTAATTGGTTTTCGGGTGTTTGTTATTCTTTTACAGTAAACAATTAGATACTTTTTAATTCATTTCTTAAATATTTTGTTAGAGTTAAATATATATTTGGACCATAACCGCTATTTTCATGGCTACACAATTATTAAATTTTTATTAACATTGTCAAGTAGTTTGTTTCATGTTTCAAAGCAATTTAACAGAAAACATATGCAACTAAATGGTGTAGGTAAAGATGAAAATATACATCCAAAATGAAAATGTTTGCTTGCAATTTATTATTTTTGTTTGAAAATCATTATTTTACACTATCTTACACATTGTACACATCATGCTTCTTATAGGTTAATATTGTTCATGACAGATGAATATGGTGCATTCTAACCTGTCTGACTACTGAAGTTCATCTGGACTCTCAATGTTCTGTCGCGTATGTCTGTCAACAAGCCGAGCGATTCACAATCAATCGCATGTCCGTCAAATACTTTATCATTGTAATGCTGCCAACAGATCAAAAATCTTATAAATACTAGTGAAAACATGGGCGGATTTAGGGGGAGGGCATGGGGCACAAGGCACTTAAAAATTAACACGGAGTTTAATACAGTCCCACAAAAAACTACGTTCAATATGACCCTCAAGCTACCTCCCCCCCCCCCCCCCCCCCAACACACACACACAAAAAAAAGTGCTTCCCAGAAAGAAATCTTTCATCCGCCCTTGCGTGAAAATTTATCTTGCATAGATATGTTATATTGAAGATCATGAAAGTTAAGTATGTAATAACTAAATTCTATTTATTTTTCTCTATTTATTAAAATATTTTCAGTTTAAATCATGTTCAAACGTATGTTAAAAGCATTTAATTGAAGCAGCTTAACAAATAAACGTACTTAAAAACCTTATAAGACAATTAAAGTATGTGACAATAGGGACCTTACTAACATTTTGGAGGTTATTTCATCCATCAGTCCGTCAAAGTCAAAGCGTGGAAAGATTTTGACGGACAGACTGATGGATATTTTTTTGACCATCTGATTAGCTGCAGGTCATGTGATTGACGGACGGATAACGAACGGATGAGATGGATGATTGAGAGTCCAGCTGAACAGTTAGCCAGCTCGGTCAGACAGATTTTCTCCAGTGCATCTATGCCATCTGCACCTGATGCAATGTGTAACGTGAACTAATCAAATACCATATTCGCATTTGCATCATTAAGTTCCGACACATCAGACATACGCGACTACGCGAATGTGACAGTTGTTTTCTTTGCCATTATAAAAAAAATTTTTTGGTTGTATGGTGAAAGTGTGTCATACCTCGCTATATTGTTAATAGAGTATTAACACTTCAAATAATTATCTGCTGAATATTTACTGTACAGTAATAGAGATTTATAAAAAATCTCAACAGAAAATAACAATACATAAAAACGGGTTGGTCAAAATAAGATGGTGGACATCAAAAACACTTCTAATTAAAGACAAATATAAAGGTTAGTACACGTTTATTACGTGCACTCTTAACAACTTTTCAAATCAACGTTAAATGAATAAAAACTTTAACGATTTATGATGGCAATTGAATTGAATGGTGTATAATAATCAAGTTCCATACTTAGCATAATGCATGTAGATGCATCTGCTCTTACCTCGATCTCCTTTTTATATACTAATAGTTTTCCTATTAAACTTATAATCATTAACCTAACTGTTCACAAAAAATATATTTTCCATGTAAAGATCTTAAGTTCATGTGTTTGCCGAACGACGACAGACATGTTCACGACATGTTTTATTCTTCTTTTTTTACTTACAAAAATTCACAGAATGGCCAACCACTTAATATGTCAGAAACGTTGAAAGCATAGCGCAAAATCCATTAGTCCACACTAGTACTGGCACTTCAGGTGTTCAAAAAAATTACGCAGAAAATAGGCAGTTACGATAAATTATAATTTCAGATTTTGAAAACAAAAAATTTAAATTGGCAAAAATCTAAATTTTAGAACTAAAAAGAAAAAAAATCAAAAAGATTTATTGATCTTGTTGTAACCAAGGCCTTGAATTGTAACTGTTAATACCATATATGGGTAAAACATATTGTTGATACTGTTTAAAAACTAAAGACAGTAGTTTTTAACAGATATTCTCAACATATTATTATGATTTAAAATGTCTATCTTACTATCATAAAAATCAGAGCTAATTTAAATAATATAATACACGAAATTGTGTTATACAAGCTTCAGCATTTAAGTCTTACGACAAAGTTGCTAACGAAAAAAAATGGTACAGAGAAGAACCAATTTATGGAGATTAAAAAGTGTAGTTAAAATGCATGGTCTTATATAACGAGGTGTGATAAATGGACGGCTTTTATATAAAAAGAACCAAGCGCCATTTTTTATATTTTTGAGATATACCCATAACTGAATGCATGAAACACACTAAATTCTTTAAAAAAATAGACCTAAGTGATATATAGGCTGTGCTCCTATCTGTGAGCACTTGAACCAACAACCATTTTACATAGAGGTTTTCTACTTTTATTTAAACCGAACCAAGTGACATTTGGCGGTTGGTTCTGTTTAAAGAAAATTTAATGTGTATTTTCTTTCTTGATTTAAAAAGAACCAAGTGATATTATGTTGATTGTACAGTAATAATATTGTTAAATCAAACACTGTTGGATTCAATTTGTTTTTAATTCAATGTAGATTTTGAAATACTGAGGGTACAAAATTCTATAAGTTAATATTAGATTTGTTATTGTGTTTTTTTTAACATGATCATGATGTATAGGCCTATTGTCAAAAGGATCATACAAATTATGATGAAGACTGGGATGATAGTGTTCAAGATCCAGACTACACTCCACATTTAGATTCAGGCAATCAAGGTGAATATAGAGAGACCAAAGACATAAAGGAAGAGAATGAATATAATAGTAATGTACCTGAAAAGTAAGATGGACAAACGACTCAAAATAAGAAAGGAGGTAGACCTAAAAAGGGGAGAAAACGAAAGCATGTCAGTCAAACATGTCAGTCATGGAAAAAACTAAGACAGCAACAAACCTCATTTCGTAGTTAAAGGTACTTACTGTAGTCCCAAGGAATTCAATGATTTTAATTGCAACTGCTCCAAACGATGCAAAGACAATGTTAATATTGATTTCAGGAAAAAAATGTTTGAGAAATTTTGGGATTTAGGATCTTATGATTGCCAGACTGCTTTCATTGCTGCACATATTCAAGAGGTATATGTTAAAAGAAAGAGGTCATCATCTAACAAACGACAATACACTAGAAAATACGAACTGGATAAAGTGAATGTCTGCAGAGAAATGTTTAGTAGGTACTCATACCTTTGGAGTATCAACAAAACGAGTCAACACATCACTGAACAAAATTCGCTCCGATTGTGTAACTGACTAGAGAGGAACTCAAGAAAAGGTGTACCTCGAATTTCTCCAGTTGAAATTAAAAAAATTAAGGACCACATCAACAAGTTTCCTAGGTATAAATCACACTACTGTCGGCGGGTGAGTGGTGATACAGAATACCTATCTACAGAACTTACAGATTTAAAAATGTATGAATTATACAAAGAGGAAAATGAAGGAAATGGAGCAGTAAGTTTTAGTTGCTACAGAATTATACTTCACAGATATTTTAATATCAAACGAAAAAAAGCTCAAAAAAGATACATGCAATGCATGTGACAGATTTTATGCAGCAATGCAAAACTGCAACATCATTGAAAAGGAAACAATTATGAATGAGTTAAATGTGCATCAGTCAGTAGCTGAAGAAGCAAGAGATGCAATGAATCGTGAACTTAAGACTGCAAAGGAATGTGAAAATGTGGAAACGTTAAGTTATGGCATGGAGAAAACATTGCCTCTGCCTAGAATCCCAAAAAATATAATTTATTACAAGAGGCAAATATGGGTTTATAATACTGGGATAGACTCTGGGAAAGAATCCAATAGTTAATTTTATGTTTGGGTAGAAGGCACTGCCGGAAGAGGTGCCCAAGAAGTGGGTTCCAGCTTGCGAAAGCATGTTGTTACTCATGTCGGAAAAAAATTTCACAGACATCATTTTGTGGTCTGACTCGTGTGGGGGCCAGGATAGGAATATCAAAATGGAACTAATGATGAACACATTGTTTGGTGATCTAAACCCACTGAATTCTGTCACACTTACCTCCCGAATGATTCTGATTTTGGCGATGTGGAATCTGCCCTAAAACAACAGCGACTATATACTTTGGAGGACTACATAAATGTAATGGAAGGATGCCGTAAAAAGAGAAAATTTGTTGTGACATAAATGCAGAATTATGACTTTAAAGGGACCAGTGAAATAGAGAAAGAGATCACCAACAGGAAGATTTACACAGAAGGAAATAAAATTAACTGGCTCACAGTTCGTCAAATTAAATTGGAGAGATGTAAACCACAAGTTCTTCAGATGAAGACCAGCCATTCTCAAGAAACTTTCATTGATGTTAACATTAACAAAAACAAGCGACGAGGGAGACTCATATGGATTTCAATCATCTAAATTAATTTCGCTGTGGCTTGAAGGAAAGCCTATAAGTAAGGAAAAGCTTAAGGATATTAAATCTATTCGTCATCTTATACCTTAAGGAGTCTGGCATTTTTATCAGAAATTTCAGTCGAGTACAGAGGTTGAAGATGACATAGATGGCTTTGGGAATAACGCAGAATTCACAATGGAAGATGAATAATAAATTGCTTATGTGTTTTATGCTGAAATGTGTAAGTAATAGTTTCTCGTAACCAACTGACTTTTAAGAACATTTTTGTAATTTATTTGTCATCTCATATGGTATAAGTTATGCTTTCAATGTATCTGGCATTTTTAACACAAAGCTTATATCCGACAGATGAAGAACACTTGCCAGATTGTTTTAAGACCGATTATGTAGATTTACAATGGACAATTACTGAACAATGGATATTGAGGTAATTAAAATGGTGTATTATTTGTTTGTTTGACAACGTGACCATGGCATTCATGTTCCATTATACTTGGTTCTTTTTAAAGAAACTCTACTTTATTTTATTCAAAGAGAACCAACAGACATTTTTACTGATTAAACTATGATAGGAAGATAATTCACAATGTTATGCATAATAATAAAGCAGCTTATTATACATGTTAAAATATTTTACAGTGATTTTTTTATGTAGATGTTTCATTATTTTTTTGACATATCAATACTTTGAACAGTCTTTTCTCAGTTGTGACTGAATGGCGCTTGGTTCCATTTATATAAAAGCCGTCCAAATAAAGGAAGAAAAGCAACAACACATATTGACGTCGACCCAAGTGTCGAACCAGCTCGCACAGCCCGTTATGCCACGCCAACGCCTTCTCCTGCCTTGTGTTGCGTGTGCGCCGATGAGCAGTGCGGCTAGGACAGGGGGGAAGATTCGCACGCTAGGGGAAGTTTACTGTAAACTACATAAGAAACATTCTTATTTGTAAATTGTTTATATTATTATTTGAAGGGTCGTGTTTTCTTTATTATAAATGGTTTATTATATTGTATGGAATGTTATGTAAAATTAGTTCTCACGTGTTCACCGGGCGCCAAGGCCGTGGCTTCCGCCTGTGACCAATCAGCGTGTTCCGCGGGCTCGCGAGGAGGGGTGGTACGCGGGCGCTGGGTCGCGCGAGGCGGGAAGGTAGGCAGTCGGCAGCTGGACGCAGGAGGCGAGAGACGTGGCTACGAGAGCTCTCCGAGGCGGTGAGAACGGGCGCGGTGTCTCGCTGCAGTTAATGCAGTGCCGAGAGGAAGCGATTCCTCTGTCGCAGTCGTGTGGTCAGTTAGGTGTGTCATCGTGTCATTCAGTCGCGGCGTGCAGTCAGGCACTACTTTTGCGTGCGTGTTTTCTCCGGCAGTTTATGAGTCGCGGAGTTCTTTTGCGGGCTGGATTTTCGCTTTCGTTTGCACGGTAATTTTCGGGTCTTGCTCATCACGAACGGGACATCACGTATTTTTTCATACAGCAACAGTGCGCGGAACCGGGCTCCGCCCTACAGGATCGGTCACAGGCGGGAACGCGGTAGCCCCTTGTAAAGGGTTTGTTTTCGTATATAAAGAACCTGGAAACCGTCTCTGAGTGTATTAATGACTATCCTGGTGACTTAGTCCCTTGGCCACGCGGCCCGAACCCTCTCTACCGAACCCTGAGTAGCCGGATAAATACTACCATTCAGGGGCTAGTCGACCAGGCGACGACAATATCATCTAATGACGAGGAAGAATTGTTCGGTAGTCCGGGGATTATAAATTAAAAAAGAAAATTTTTTAAGTCATGAAATTATGCTATTTAAAAAATTGTCATAACTAAAAAATACTACAGTGCTGATAGAAAAATTAATTTTTTTATAATAATTTTTTTCTGCAAAAATAAATGTTTGACTTACATTTGATGCCAACCATCAGTGCAACTCTAATCCAAACAGGTCGCTCTGGCACATCGCTGCCTTGCATGAACATGTGTACCAGCATGTGCTACCAGTGGCGGATCTAAGATTTTGGTTTGGGAGGGGCTTGACCCAGCTAAGGCTAGGCTTTATCAAGGCAAACACTAAAACAATATTGGACTCAGATGCTTTTGGAGGGGCCTTGAGCCCCTTAGCCACCCCTCTGGATCCACTACTGTGTGCTACCATAATGAGCTCCAAGGCAACACAGGACAAGCGAGTCAAAAGCCACAGATGCTAGATGACACCAGCATATTGAATTTCACCCGAGTGGCAATCGACCAATGTGTGTCGTCATCTGGATTGTCTCGTGGGTAAAGAAATTAAATTTTTTGCCCAGTGAGTTCTTCAATGGGATTCTTGGCCATGTGGCAGGAGACAGCAATGATAAATGAAAGAAAGAGATACAGACTGAATTAGATTTAATACTTAAAAATACACTTTACATGCACTGAGCCCGTCACGTTATGGCACCCGAACACAGACGTGCGTACATGTAGAATATAAGTGCTACAGTTACGAGTTGGTACAAGAAGTTAACTTTTCAAATACAAGGCCAACGGTATTTTGAAATTGGAAAAATTCAGATCGTATATACACAGTTGCCGTCGTCCGGGGTCTCGGGTTCGAGTCCCGGTGCGGTTCCTAGCGGGAGTGGCTGTTGCAAATGTAATGAGTCCGGGTGGGCGCCAGACTAGCTCTGGTGCTAGTCGGTAGTTGGGTCGTGGGATCGATTGCCCTGCGTGGCCCACTAGGACAGTCGGCGATGTTGCGTGGGTTTAAGGAATTCCCTACTCGGCAGTGATTGGGGATAGCAGGTTTAAAGAAGCAGACGCTGAAATGAGGTAATAAATGACGGGCGTCATTTATTCAGGCGATGGTGGCTCTGGTGTAACTTCGTTGGTTACACGCCATGTCGTACAACAGGTGACGTCACAAGATACAAAAACTACACAATTACACGCAACTAAGTCTGAAAGTTACTTAATTAACGTGGCACAAGTTTACAAAAGGAATGTTACACGAGGTTGCGTTACACAAGTTTACGAATGTTACGTGGAGAGATGCGTCGCACAAGTTTACAAAAGAAATGTTACACGGGGTTGCGTTGCACAAGTTTACAAAGAAATGTTACAAAGTCACTAATTGTTCCGTATTATCGTGTCCCTAGGCGTTTCTGAGCCTGGCTGCTCAACGAGGGGTGAGGGTGATTGGAGGCGGCCAATCCCGTAAATCTGCGTATCGAGGAGGTGCTCGCGTCCACGGCAGTGGAGCGCGGACCGCAGCTAAATTCGCTCAAAAGTTCCCTTACGGGGAGTGTCAGTGCCGGAGCGACTGAGTTTAACCAAAGTTCTGTCCTCGGGAGACGGCCCGTACCGGATACTGAACCTACCCCGCGGACCAAGTTTGTGCAGGGGGGGGGGGGGTTTAGATTTATGCGGCCGGATTAGGTCCTGGACCGAAAAACTGGACCGGGTACACACGGAGAGATTATTAAAAAGGGGTTTTAAGAATGACTATATTTACCAGAAATGAACTCGGTGTGGACAAAGAATGATGTCTCTCTGTGGGACGTGCGTCCGCCCCGGTCCACGAGTCGCGCTGTACTGGCGTCATGTCATGGGGTCCGGCCGAGGCTCGGTGGCCCTCGCGCCAGGGTTGACCTCATTACGTTAGTTTCTGATATGATATGTTAATAAGAGAATTTAATGATGTTAAATTCTTACATTAATTATAAAAGCTGAATCAAGGTCATTCGTCCCTTCTACAAATGAAAGTTATTATATTTAAGAATTATTATGTTTGGATTTTTACGTCACACCAGCGACTGTTCGTCTCTTGTCGGATTGCTCTGGTGGGGTTAATGACGCAACACAAGGTTAGAATAATTATGTCATAAGGTCTGATTGACTGATTCAGGCAGAAGGCCGCCAGGGGAACATTCACACGCGTATTGCTGTAGTTACACACGTGAGTGCCCGGGCACTCCTACGTCGCACTTTCGTTGACCAACTTCAAATAAATACGTAACACTGTTTAATAATCTATGTTTGTTTTTTAACATGGTTGGTTTTAATGACGGTCTGTTTATTTTGGGGGGGCCGGGTTCTACCTTGGTTGCTGGTGGCTCGCCTGACTCGGGTGGGCCATGGCTAGGGGCGCGTTCCGTTAGCGGGGTTGCATACTGGCGGTTGCAGGTCGGGCTTTAGGGTGGCCTTCGGTCGGACGACGTCACAGTCATAGAGTATGTTTAACTGATAGTTTTAACATTTCATTTTAAACAGAAATTCGCTCGGCAGCATTAGATATACAAGACAAGATCTTAGTATAGAATATAGATATTGTGCACGCGCGAGTTATCAACAACCAGCTGAGCTCACAGCTCACGGCTGAAGACAGTGAGGAAAATGCGAACAAGGTTGCGTGGAGTGATAGTGCTGTGTAAACAAATGAACTATAAAATCGAACTGCAGGTGACAGGTGGCGCACGTACACGCCCAAGGCCACAAAAGAGGTAATTTTTTTCAATTTTTCAATGATCACCCTTTGGCAGGACAATTAGGCGCCAAACAAAACTTTACACAGATGCGAGAGCATTTTCAATGGCCTGCGTAGTACGAGACACTCGAAAGTATGTACAAAATTGCGAACATTGCCATAGGCATAAAGCCAGCACAGGGAATAGCAACAAACAAGCATGACAAGCCACATAACCGTTCAAAACTATTGCGAATTACCTAATGGGCTCATACCCGAGGTCATAACAGGGCAAGACATATTACTGGTGGTGATGAACTTGTTCTCTCGATGAGTGGAAGTATATTCGATTCTTAATGCGCAAGTAAACCACTTTGTAAACAGCTTGAAATGTAAGTTTGTTTTCCATTTGGGGTTAGCAGGAATAATTATTGTCGGATAACCGACATACTTCACGGGACGCAAAAGGCGCAAATGGTGCGAGAAGTTGTGAGTCTGCCCCTACACAACCCCTATTTACTATTCTTGTGCAAACCACATTGAGAGAAGAAGTCAGGACCTAAATGTTCAGTTGCATCTTAGAGTCAGTTAGAACCACTCCAATTGGGTGGAACATTTCCCCACCATACTCCTGTATCTGAGACAATGGGGAATGAAGCCATTGGCACATCACCTGTCACCATTGTGCTGAAACATGACTGTCCTACGCACAGAAAGTGTTTTGTTTTATTTAAATAACATTTTTAGTGCTTCTTATTATTATTTATTGACATTTGATGTTTTGTTCTATGATTATGTATTTGAACGTATCTGCAAGTACCGTTCTCTATGGCGCATCTGAATGACGCCGAAGCTCAATTAACGAGACCCCTCTAGGGAACATTGGACTTAAAACGGCAAATTGAACTTTTTATTTGTAATTTGTAAAACAGATTTTCCATTGTTGGAAAATCCTATTTTAAATTTAAGGCATTTTGATGTATTAATTTGTTTTGTTAATTGTCTGTGAGTGATTTTGAACGTGTAATTAAGTCAACAATCTTAGTGTTTCAGCCAATCAGCGACGGTGTTACTTAAGATAAGCGTCACTACAGAATTAACGGTAACGAGTCTTGAATTAACGGCGATGATGGCTACATAGCCTGGGTTTAAATCCCCTCAAAAATCAACGAATATAAATAGCTGGGTAGATCATCCTGCAACCAGGATGCTTATTACGTCGTATAAGCCTAAAGTATATGTTATTTAATTAGGGCACGTCATAACTGACGTGTATTCAGGTGTGATTTACCGTGAGTAATCAGCCGATTCATGATGCTATGTTAATGTAACTGCTTTCTACCTACATACATCGTAATATTGCCGACGGACTTTTAAGTATTAAATTTCATTGTTGAGCGCGTTAAGAGACCTTGATAGATAAACATTTTGTAAAACAATCACGCATCCTGTTTATACATTTGACTTTGTTCAAACACCCAGAGGTGAACTGAGACAGATGTCTCAAAATGCTCTACCGCAATTATTTATTGAATTTAGCAGCGGAATATAAAAATCAATTTTAATAAACAACACTATAAATAAATATTATTTTCTCACGCAAAACTTTCGATTATAAATTGAGATTGCAACAGACGTTATTATTTTGGAACTATATGAACTTTTGTTTTTATGTTATCATGTGTGCAACCTAAATCCAGCAATTTTAGAATATATGAATAGCATACCACTGGACCAACTAGAAACTAAGATATATATTTATTTGATTAAAGAATATTGGTGTTAATCGTATGTTTCTTGGTTGTCAATTTACAGTGTATGTGTATGTGTCCTTTATGGTTTCCAGTCGTCTGTTGTCTATTCTCATGTCTTGTGAAGATTTTAAAGTGTGAGAATATTTCAATTTTCCCTTATGTACCATATTTCATTAATTTTGATCTATTAAGGAATTTTAGTTTGTGCATGAATCTTGAAGTTTATTTTTACAGAGCCATAAATATACACAGAAAATTATTTATGATTGAAACTCTGATAAATAAATAACACCATTCCTACATCCATAGATTATATTCAGGAAGTGATAATTATACTTTGTTTCTACCTAACAACACCACACATTATCTGTGTATAAACAGTGCATATAGCATATAGTATAGCAGCAACACAGAAAAGTGGCTACCACAACGTGGAGCCCAACACACCGAAGAAGTTTAGCAGCAGTAGATACCACTACACCATCTTGCAAAGATGCCAGTTGCAATTACCTGGTGAACATGCAATGTCAACGACCACTGCAGGTTGTAAGTCCAACAGCTGCCAGCACCAGCGCCATTAACATGAAAAAAATGCTCTCCGAGGTCAAGTATATACAGGCATTATACGTCAACAGCGATGTTCGATGGATAAGCACATGTCCGAAAAACACCACGGACCCGCAACACTGCCAACCACAGCAATCAACAAGGGAGTGAGCAAACAACATCAAGCAAGGAGGGGCGCAATCAACCACATATGCATGTGGTTTGCTAGTTCAAGGGTAGCAGGAGCACATCACTCTGCCGTCGTCCGGGGTCTCGGGCTCGAGTCCCGGTGCGGCTCCTAGCGGGAATGGCTGTTGTCGGTGTATTGTTTCCGGGTGGGCGCCAGACTAGCTCTGTTTCTAGTCGATAGGTGGGTCGTGGGGTCGGTTGCCCTGCGTGGCCCACTAGGACCGTCGGCGGTGTTGCGTGGGTTATGAGGAATTCCCTACTTGGCAGTGGTTGGGAGTCGTATGGTTAATTAATCAGATGCTGAAGTGATGCAACAAATGACGTGCGTCGTTTATTCATGCGACTGTGGGTTTGGTGTAATACCGTTGATTACACGCCACGTCGTACAGAGGGTGACATCACACAATACAGAAGTTACACAATTACACAAAGTTAGTTTGAAAGTTACGTAATAAGACGTGGCACAAGTTCACAAAAAATGTTACGCGAAGGTGTGTTGCACAAGTTTACAAAAGAAAACGTTCTAGATTCAAGGCGTCGCACAAAGTTACTAAATATTACGTATTAGCGTGGCACTAGGCGGTTCTGAGCCTGGTTACTCAAAAGAGGGGTGAGGGCGATTGGAGATGGCCAATCCCGTATATCAATGTCTCGAGGCGGTGTTCGCGTCCACTGTAGTGGAGCGCGGACCGCAGCTAAATTCACTCAAAGTTCCCTTATGGGGTGGTGTCAGCGCCGGAGCGACTGGTTTTAGTTAAAGTTCTGTTCTTCGGACAATGAATCATCCTTTTTCTTGCGCGCAGCCGGCGTTCATCGATTTATTAGACATCACATCAAAAAATAAAAAATAAAAAATTTTTTTAAGCCCAACTGGAACTTAAATTGCAATTGTTTTGCTAATTTATAATAACAATTGTTGATAGTCTTATTAAAATTTGAATAAATAATGTTCATGTTACGTAATGAACTAACGCATGTTCCTACCTGCACTTCCCTATGGAAGACTACAGGCATAAGACTTTCACACTGTTCATTATACAGACAAACTCTCTCTTTTATAATTACAGATTAATCCAGAGATTATCTATAGATCAACCCAAACATAATACAGGCAAAGTACATATTAAGATGTAAATTAATTTATTCTCAACTTAATTTGAAACCGAAATGTTGGCCATCTCACATAATGATAGAGCATTGCACTAAAGAAAGAAATAAAATGTAAAAGTGAATTATGCTGCACATACATTTTTACAACTAACAAAGACAGCGACAAAACTTTGCAAAGAATTTTACAGTTGTTTGACTCTCTACTGTATTTGTAAGGCACACGGAATAATGAAGGTTATAAATTTGCTATAAAATTTATTAAAAAACTAAATCCTCCCCACTTTGAGAATTTATGTATCAAATTTCACGTCTATAGACGTTACCGTGTCCGTGCTACTCAAAAGACAGACATAAAGAACCTTTTTTCATTAATAAAGACTATAGCTAAAGTACCCTGCTGTGGAAGTTTACATGCAGAATAATCACATACTGCTCATTATAAACAGCAACTCCCATAACTCAACATCAAATCGATAGCATTTGAGATTTAAATAAAACTATGTTGAGGGGGTTGTATGTTATTAAGCTCCACATTCAGGGGGTCACTATATGTCCCTGGAAGTTGTTGGGGTATTTATGATAAATATATGTTCGTTGAATGGTTTTAGAATGGGGGAGATTTAGTTACAATGTTTTTTGAAAGTGCGCCATTGCTGGTTAGACTATATATCATAAGAAACCTCAATTAAGAAAAAAAAAAGGATGAAAAAAGCAAAATCAGAGGATGTCAACAGTTAAAAAAAAAGAAACAGAGCACACAAAAAATTCAGGAGAAAGAATTAGTGAGAAAAATATTACAGTAAAGACAGTGGGGGCTGATGACAATTGCAGCAAGAATAGTAAATAAAGAAAAAAAAATTATCTTGGACAATACAGTGACAAACAGACAAATCAAACAATGATACTAAACAGATAAAGTGGACAACACAATGACAACACAGACGAACCCAGTGATGTGACAAAACAGATACTCTGGACACCACATTGACGAAGGCACAGATGAACACAGTAGGCTTCCGATGGCAAAACAGTCACTATGTTTCGGGAAATGAGATCTGTAGCGACGAGTGTCAAATGCGTGCTAGGAGTCAGAATACAAGACTCTCTTCTCTTAGTCATGACACCACCATGTGGCGAGAAGGCGGCTGGCAAAAACATAGGCAAAATATCCTGGGTGTTTTAGCCCCCCAGGGTGCTATGAAGAACAGAAGTGTTACTGGCAAGAGGTGTTTATTGTTATTTGGTACATGTTGTCTTTTATACCTGGCACTTATTTCGACTCGACTGCTTGATTAAATATTTAGTATTCCGTTAGCTGGAGTTCAGTCACCAACATGCATCTACTATCCAACCACAAGGTGGTTCTGGACTTCACGTAAACCAGTTGCAGTTGTGCCGTTAAGCGTTTAGAACAGTTATACCAATTTTTTGTAATAAAATCTCCCTAGGGCATGTGGCGCAGTGGCGCGTATTAAAACTCCGTACTGCGTTCACCCACGTGTTACTGTGGACCGGCGTGTGGGGGACACCTTTAAATGCCCACTCAGTAGCGGGCCCGGCGCAGAGAGCAGGCCAGGTCCAGGTGGTATTTGTAATTGCAGTAAGGAGGACATGAGTCACGTTCTCACATAGGCGACATCATGCCCAGAGGTTGAAGTCTTTACCGAGTCCGTAACCCTCAGACACGGTGGTGTTCATTAGTCGTAAACAAAAGCCAGCTAATCCCTTGACCACATTAATTCAGTGCACAAACTAATATCAATATATTTATTATTACTATCCGACAGACTAGTATGTGTGTGGCATATACAACTGCAACAGAGTTTAATTTTTAAATTGGTAAGTTTTTTACTGTAATTATACTTTCACTTACAACTACAGTGTCCACAATTGATCGGAGCGATTTCATGAGGTTGCTGTGGGTGCATTTGTCAACATATCGCGATGAAACTTGGTGGTCATCTGTATAAACTCAACAAGTTTTATTCTGTGTTGCAGATTCCCGCCTTCCTCGGCACATAGAACAGCATCAGAGAGATGGAGGCAAACGACAAGAAAGCATACGCCGTCCTTGAATTTCATGCAAGTCGTTCAGTCAAAACAGTTCAACGACGATTCAGGACAAAGTTCAATGCCGAACCACCGTCTGCGAATTCCATACGGCGATGGTACGAACACTTCAAAGCTACAGGATGTCTTTGTAAGGGAAAGTCAACGGGTCGTACACCAGTGGCTGATCAAACAGTTGAGCGTGTGCAGGCTAATTTTCTGCGTAGCCCTAAAGTCTACGCGGAAAGCTAGCAGAGAAATGGATATTCCACGATCAACTGTATGGAAGATCCTAAGGAAACGTCTGAAGCAGACGCCATACCGCATGCAGTTGCTGCAAGCGCTAAAACATTGTATTGTCATTGCCCATGGTCTCGGCTGGAAACCTGGGGTAGGCTTAGTTGAGTGCTGGTTGAAGGTGTTAATTGTCTAACCGAATTTATGCTGTTTGTGGGTCGTCAGCACCAGTATCTTTCGCTAGGCTCGTAGGCCGTACATTACTGAATAGAAATAACTAGCTGCTTCACAGGTGCACAGTCCCTCTCCAGCATAGTATGCTGATTCCTATTATTGATAATGACTGGTAAATAACTTAGGACGATTCACAAGACACTTAGATTCATTCACACATATTATTCTACAGTTGTAGCTCGTACTGACAGTTATGCTGCTGACTCTTACGCGAGAAATACACATTACACTAATACACTACCTAGCGGCAGTCTTAATGAAATTCTGACAGGAGGTGACCAATCCCTTAAAATTTGCTCGTTAGTGATGTCTTTTATGCCGGCAGACATATGCATGACTTAGTAAAAAAATACTTTTAACGTTGGAGTCGACCAGCCCGGTTAAAAAATTAACCTCGTTGCGTTGTCACATGGTGAGAGTTCAAGATGGTCTGGTTACACCCTGAACCATAAATTGACCCCAGGACATGTGGGAAGTGATTAAAAAAGATTTAGGGTTGATAAATTATAATTACCAGATTGAAAAGATCAGTAGCACAAGGTTGAAGGCTCTCCAACAAAAAACGGTAAATAATTTTTCATGAAAACTTATAAACTAAACACATTACAATTCCATCACAATAATTTCTGTATGGCCAACAGCTGACTAAAAGCCCACAAAAGCTAAATAATTAGTTACAAAATTTTAACCAAGTTGGTGATTGTTTTGTTTGCTGTAACTACTAGGTTTGTTATTATGTATTTGTTGTTTTTTTTATCACAAGTGACTCAGATGATGGCAAGAATTAATTAAGATCCAAAGCCGCAAGGGGAATTAAGGGCATTCATAAAGCACGGAGAACTTAAAGGGCCAACACACATGTCTCACGTCGCACTTTCCCTTGTGAGCATTACCGAGTTTGTATTAATTTGGTTACTTTATTACTGAATTGTTCGGTCAACGAATTATAAGGGGTGGTAACAAAATAAAACTGGGCATGCTATTAGCATACTGGCACTGGGGTTCACACTTGACTTGCGTGGGCCGGGTGAGTGGATTGTCCCGCCAGCAGGGGCACCAGCTATTGGGGAATGGCTTCACTGCCACAGGAGGTACGGCATCATTATAATTGTGATAATACTTGCATGTCATGACTTTCTCACCTCACGTGAATTTAACACAGCCATCAATTATAAAAGTAAATTGAAAAAAAAATAATGATAGAGCATGAAACACTATGTTACATAGTATAAATCACATTACTTTGCCTTACTTGTGTGGCAAAATTAAAAAAAATAATAGAAGTGATAATAATTAAATTACTGAAAATTAATAAAAAGTACAGCATATTAATAATTATAATTATTTCTTGTACACTTCAATTGCTTCTATTTACTTTTAAGGCCTGGCCACAATTAACATAGTACATAGTAACACATTGATGGTCATAGCGATAAGCACTTTCATAAAACCAAACAAACACAACAGCCTGGTTACAACGAATATTAACTTAAATTTTTTTCAGATATACATATTTTCTCCTCCTACAGAAATAGGACAGTGTGAACAAAAACAAAAAATAAAGTATTTGACACAATCTAGTCTACACAGACATTTTGACTTTTATTATTAGGAATAAGTAAAGTTCTCAAATGATGATGTAGTAGGGTGTTCAGAGCTTCTGATTCACTAAAAACATATCTCAGTTTGAGTAACAACATAGTATTAAGCAAGAGTTAAACCTAGAGCGAATTCTACTTATACTAATACCAGGCTTGTGTAAAACTTTTCGCAATGTACAATGGTAGCTAGTCAGATTGAATTACATGCAACTGCTGTGTGTAATACTGTGTTGTGCTTGTGAAAAGCTTATGTTGATTGTGACCAGGCCTATAAACATAGGCTACATTCACAATAGTAGCACGCAATATATAAATAGCATAGTTGCACACGCACAGTACAGAAGTCGAAGCTACATTCGCACATGACACAGAAGTTTGAATCATTCCACCAAACGTTTTAATATTCTCAGTTATTATTTGCAGAAGCAGTTGTTTACCTAAATCCAAGGACTTAATTTCATAATTTTGCTGTTAACATTTAGGAATAGTACGTTTAAACTTTTGTAAATAATAAAGTACAAACATTTCCTCATAAATACAAACATATGTATTTGAATAGGTTTCACTCTTTAACTTTGAAATACTAATATCAAAACAAGTCAGTTATTCTATCCGGTGATGTAGTGTACATTAATTGGCCACAGACAGAAATGGGCGACAGCACAGAGAAAACTTAGTAGTTCTGCACCAGCATGTGTGCGATGGTGCTGCTTCCTTTTGCTTCGGCAATCATCGGACTTATTTGGCTACGGCACTTCATGTGCCCTTCTCCATGCTCCTTCCGCTTACCTCCTCCTGCACTTGTATTTCGTTCGTATCACCCCTCCCCTGAGTTCGGATATCCGGGCACATGCGGAATTAAATTTGGAGCTGTTACTTTTTAACAATACTGGTGCACCACATTGCTCACCCTTATATGGTGTCAACTTCCAACGAATGTACTAGTTGTGACGACAGTGCAGCGAGGCCTGATCGTAGACACAAGTACCCTTGTACACAGTACGGAATGACAATATCATTTCGATTTACTGATTCAGAACCTGTACATGGTTGATTCAGTGTTATGAGACTAAGTTTGTTAGTCAATACTTTCCCTTGAAATAATTAGCTACTTTAGCCTAGTTAGGCTTTGACTAAAATAGCTTTACCTGGATCTGCGGATTGTATAATCAATACCTTGTCATCTAATGCCTGTCACGGCAGTTGTTACTGATGTTGATAAGATGCAGAGGGCACAAACTATCATGTCTATAGCTATCCTGTGTGCTAGTTCACAGGGCGCTTGAGATTCCTGGCTCAGGGCATGATGTCGCCACGTGGCTGGTGGGCAGTAGACGGAATGGCTCGCCAGAGGTACCACAGGGTGTTTTGCTGCGCCGTGTGCTATTTTCCAATGTAGCTGCTGCTATCAGTTTGTATACATTCAACGTTTGTGTTTTTATGGCTTTGATTTTCCACTTCATCTTGACCATTTCAAAACTTCTGGACCCAATATCACACTTGGTTTTTACTCAGAGTAGCATCACCGAACTGTGCTGGAGTCTGTTCAAAATTTCATTCGATTTCACACCTTCGTTGGCGATAAAACAAACAATAATGCCTTGTGCAACTGGCACTGTTACTATCATAGCGATACTTCTCCCGCTCTCGACAGCCCTGATCTACACTCTACCACTATGCATGCCTCAGGTAATTTGTGGACCTGGCCAGTACCTGACACGCCGCAGGAGAGTTCACCACAAAAATGTTTACAAAATCCGAACAAGAGCAAGAGCAATTTTGAATTGTCCACTGAGAGTTTCGTATTACATGAGTAACATTTTTCCTCTTAACTTAGAAACAATTTCCTATGCAATATTTTTATATTGTTACAGAAGAATATCTCTAATATTGAAGTGATTATTATTTTCTTCATCTTATAATTTTGAAATGTTTGACATGATCTAGGTATATTTGGTCACATAATCTTTTGTCTGACGTTGGGTGGTATTTTGCCTCAAGGTTTCATATGTTTTACTATACATGTACGCATGAGGTTGCACTCGTCTTTTGCGTGTTTTTTGTAGGTAAGGTTGATTAGATGTTAAACTTTTGATATAAATATTGTGTTACAGAGTATACTACTCAAATTCTTGAGTCATTGTTTACTGTATGTTAATAAATTTTGCCTTGTCCAGTAAGCCTGTGAAGCTTCCTGATATCACTACTAGAAGGGATCTCACTGTTTAAGTTGCTATGTCTATGTATGTATCTTCGTAAGCGGTTTGAAACCTCCTCTGATGAAGATACCATCACCATATGTTTCAGTTCGGAAACTTTCTGCGCAACAGGCGCATGCTGTTTTGCTGCGCCGTGTGCTATTTTCCAATGTAGCTGCTGCTATCAGTTTTATACATTCAACGTTTGTGCATCTAGGCTGTACACATGCTATTGCGAATGTAAACCAGCTCTTACAGAATCTTCATAAGCTAAAAAAAGTTGTACACTGCACAATTTATACTTACTCTTATATATACTTAATCTTGACAAGTAAACAGTTCAGAAATTATTGTAGATGTAAAAAAAGTTGTTGCACATATGAAATGGTCCCATGCAATAACAAAAGGAGCACTCTAAACAAGTTCATTATCTCCAAGAATGACCAAACATTCTTAAAAATCACATGCAATTAATGGTAATACAGCCATCTGGCAAGTTTGGCAAAGGATAACACTCATGTTTCTTCAAGGCTAAACACAGGCACAGGAACCGAACACATCTGGCAGATGTTTCTGATGGAGACAGTGTGTGTTGAAAACGTGTGCTCTTGAAACTGACGTGGCCCGGCTCCAGCAGTTATCACTGCGGCACGGGGTACCAGTCCACGAACCTATCCACGGCTGCTCTCCACTGGGCCATGAGTGGCTCATACCTGGCCGCCACTCCCTCCGTTGGCAAGAACTCATCCGCCACCTTCATCAGCTTTACCAGGTCCTCCTTGGACTTCCAGACACCTGGACAATGATTTTAAAACTCATAATTTATAAATCGCTGACAAGCATAAAACATCAGACCAGTCTCTTTGCATTGACAGAAACTTATTTGCACAAAACATGGTTTACCGAATTCTTTTAAGACAGTTTGTAATGTTCAAGGTGGCCAAATAAAGACTTTCTGAGTAAAAAATTCGGTAAAAACCCTCTTCAGAAAATCCCACTTAATGAAATTTTTTGCATAATAAGTTTAAAATATTTGGCACTTGACTTATAAATACATGTAATTTTACCCTTTTAATATAATTTTGTCAGTAAATCTGAATTTCTAAGTACGTTGAACTTCTTAAAAGGGATTTACTATACTGCACAGTGAAACACTCTTCAGAATTTTCTTTAGGAAACAAAAAGATTTTTGCTCATAAAAAAATTTTTAAATGTGAAATTAGTCTTGTGTTTATAGTTAAGTATTATTGAAGCTGAGTCCTTTACTGCAATTGAAAAATAAACAGCATTGTGATAGGATTGTTTTAACACTTTTTGCTGTGTAGTTTGTCATATCAAAAATTTTATAAAGTAAGTGCGCCAAGTACAGCCAGTATAGTACTTTATATCTGTTTTTTTGACTCAACATGGACACTTGTTATAAAAACATTTTTATAAACTATGAAAGTCAGCCACTTTCTGGTCATCATCTAGACTACTCCCCTATTGCACCAGCCTTTCCCTGCTATCATCTGCAGTAGTGCCAACCTACATTCAAGACAAGTATAACTCGAATCTTAAAATAACTACGACTTTGAGAACGTTATATCATGCTTCCTGGCCTTGAGCCAAAAATTGGTATTTTCTTGGCTCAATTTTTCAACTTTTATTTATTAAAATATTTCTACCTTCCCATAAGCTAGAGTACCTCATCAAAATTTATTTTCTCATCTATACCACTCAGGGCTATACATATTAAAACTTTACTAGTGGGTTTTAGAGAGTCTCAACGTCTCAGCAGAGACATGCAGACGCTTAAATGCAGCGTAGGCTAGCCGAGTCAATTTTATCTCACCGGCATGCAGGAACAGACATGATAACTCTCCCTGCCTAACGTGCCTTCCGCCTTGTTTCTCACGCAGGGATACCTACCTCGTCAGGCGAGCTTAGCTCGCTTTCCCAGGCTCGAGGCCCTGGCGAGCAAAGCGGATGTGCTGGTCTCGGCATAAAACAAGCACTTCCCCGCCATCCCTGGCCCTCTTAGGTTTTCTGATATGCTTCCAGGAACCATGACCAAGGCAAGGACCATGCCCCTTCCCTCGTCAACCCCTCCTCTCCTTTAGGAACAAGCCACGCCTATGCTTGCGCTCCACGCACGAGGCTTGTGCGCGATCTCTCGAGCACAACCGAAACTAAGCATGCTAATGTCAGTTTTTCCCGCTAGGGAGCACCACCTTCCAATCCCCCTTTGCCTTAGACGGCATACAGCAACGCCACCGCTCGGTGCGCTATCTCATGGCGCCTGTCCCAAATAAAGATGGCGCACATAGAGAGTATTAGATTTTTTTTGTGGCACTATGACGCCCACAAGCCCTGACCAATCCCAAGGCACTTTTCCTCCCATGGCCCACTTAGCTCCGCCCACTCTGTTTCTCTCTTCCCCCCTCCCCCTTTTCTGTTTTGAGTCCATGCAGGAACTAAGGGACTCTCTCAAGTAGAAAGAGTCGTCAATCAACTGTGGTACAGGGAGCATCCTACATCTGCCGCGCTACTTCTACCGCGCTACTTCTACCGCGACCGCGTCTCTCCTCCTGAGAAGTCGGACATCAAAGATTATAGGATGTAGTCACGATGACCAGGGGAAAAACCCCTTACAATTTTAAGTTTATATATCATATTAGTGTTAGTGTTTTTCTGGTGAATTAAGTGCATGCAACCGCGCTAGTGGACGTCTACCATCATGGATAGATAGTACCACCGACCTACCCCACAATTTGGTGAGTAGAGATTTTAGTGCCCTTTTTATTTCCTGTTTTCTTGAGCCCTTTGTGGCTGAGAACTTTCCCGCTGGCCATAACCACTTAATAACACTGTGCGAACTTTTGTTTTCACAGTGGGGTTTTCCATCCCCAGTGATGGGTAGACAACCACATCTACCCGCACTGAGTTCCTGATTTTGGCCATCTAAATTCCACGCATCGTGCTGTCAACTTAAGTCCGCGATCCGACCCGTCACGCCTTTCGGATGTCAGCACTTCGCATGCAGCTAAGTCTATGTTTGGAAGACACAATGTAAGAAATCTTAAAGTATTAAATTCTCTACGAACAATTTGCGAACTATCCAACTACCATTTAAAGAAAAAGGTATAAAATATAGTAATGAAAAGTACTTGTCAATCCAAACAATGGAAAATTGTTTATTTTTGATTTTATTACTCTGAAACCTTGTTTGTGCAACTTGCTTTAAAATAAATGTAATCTGTAAAGTAATTATCAAAGTATCCGCGGCCGGCCTGCGCGTAGTAAAATTCAATTCTATTATAATTTAATGTACTAAACTTTGAGTTTACTGAACCTGTGGATTTTGATAAAAATATTTATTGTCACTAGTTTGTAAGTCATTAAAGTGGTGACCAAAAGTATTAACTACCATACCTACTATGATAAATATGGCTTGTTCAAAATAAAATAAGTTAACTATTAAAATAATCTAGAAGTAACCAGATTTCATTGTTTTATTTATATTTTTATATATTATGATCCACCTTAACACCCACCAACCTTTGGGGTGTTAACTCCTAAATTCTTTGTATTTTACCTGTGTTCCGCCTCTGTTCACTTTTCATATGTCTTCTTGACGTATGCCATAGCCCGTACGTTTCTAGGCCATTTTGTTTTGAAGTACCTACTAAGTCTACAGGAACACAGGTTTATTACAGCCTCATACAGCCAGTTAAATCCCCAAGTCAAAAAAGAGGTTTGTACATAAATGGCATCTAGTGGCAAACAAATTCTTGTCAGAGCACAGTGAACAAGTGTTAGAAGGTCCTTATTATTATAAAAACCTACAGAGCAGTATGAATAAACATGTTTTCACATGCACTTTGCATATCATAAAAGCAATAAGTGAAACTTGTTTACTAGCAGAATTACTGTATTTAAAATGTAATATTAAAACTGCAATAATGCTATTTTTTTTATTCTAGTAGATGAATTCAACAAGTATACAAGTACTCAACTGTGTACACCAAATAATATCTTGTAACTTCCAACTGATCCTCACTATAAGGTCACTTCTGACATGGGCATAGTAGGGGAGGAGATCAAAGGAAACTGCCTGTGCATCCCACCCTCCCCTCCGCAAATCCAAAGTACTAAAATAAAATCTATTAATCCCACCAATAACAAATGGAAACAATTTGAAAAAAAAATGGCGGGCAAAGTGATTCTCCTCCTCACCCCCGTCCCTTCAAATGAAATTCTGAATATGCTCCTGCTTTCTCATGAACTGAATCATGTATTGAGACAAGGATTCACAGGACCAACCAGAGTGCAGTCCCGCCAGGAAGCCAGCTCCCAGCACCGACATTTCCGTCGAAGCAGGCCGCTGCACCTTCACCCCGATCAGGTCCGAGAGCAGCTGGCAGATGAAGTCGTTCTTCGACACTCCGCCATCAACCCTGGTCCATAAAGTGTACTATTCTCTCATGAACACTGAGAAAAACCCTTTAATAAAAATATGGTATTTTGAATAGCCAGTATGCTATGGCAGTCGCTGCAAGAATAGAATATCTCCTGGGCTGTGTGTTGCGGTTGTGGTAACTAACTGACATCGTCCAGAGGCTAAAAATAGAGCTAAAAATAGAGTTAAAAATAAACTGTCTGTTTGTGTCAGTAGCGGATCCAGAGGGGGGGCTAAGGGTCTCAAGCCCCCTCCAAAAGCATCTGGTTCCACTATTGTTTTAGTGTTTGCCTTGATAAAGCCTAGTCTCAGCTGGGTCAAGCCCCTCCCAAACTAGAATCCTGGATCCGCCACTGGTTTGTGTGTGTACGTTCTGAGAGTGTGTGTGGCCACGTAGCAGGCACTGTACACGTGTTTATTTCAACAGGATTTTAAGATGCAACTTTGACCCAACATTATTTTTTTACGTGAGATTTCTCAGCTTTAAAATGCAACATTCGATGACAAAACTTCACCCATCATTGGTGCTTTGAAAGCAGCTATTCAAATAACGGCTTTTTACGTACCTCCAATTCCCGCTCAAATTTCTCGCTAACTGTAACATGGGTGCTAATTTATATAAATATAACTGAAAAGAAATGGTAGTTTGCTGCCTTTTTTTTACTTGGGAAAAAGATGTTCCGAAAGTAAGTTTCGTTATTTTTTTGAAAAAGCAGATGGTAAACCAGGTGAAACAAACAATCACCATAAGAATCCATACCCGTTGCTGGTTCACAATGGAAGTAGCGTCAGCGAAAGAGGAATGACGCATGCGCGGAGGGCCAAAAAAAAGAGAGTAGCAGCAAACCGGCATGCCTGAGATTATTCGAGTACAAATCATGATGGCAGACAGATGTGTACGGACAACGTGGTCGCCAATGGAAGTGCGTGCTGTTATCCATATGAATGGGCATGTGGGACTAGTGGGACTTGTGGGTCCGTCATTCTTCATGAACGCTTCATGAACCAGTGTATGGTGTAGAGGTCAAGTCTCGTCAAATGGTTGGTCGCTAGTGTTGCAGGTTCAGTGAAGGAAGGCAGAGTGTGAAGGATGAAGGTCGAATTGGGCGTTCCTTCACATCCACGAATGAAAACACCATTGCTAGTACAGGATATGGAGTTAGCAGATAGGCGCATAACGGTGTCAGATGTGGCATTCTAACTGCATATTGGTCATGCTCAGGCTCATCACATGCTCCACGATGTATTGGGTTACGGAAAATTGTCTGCAAGATGAGTGCTGAGAAACCTGATGCTGGATCACAAGTGTGCAAGAATGGGAATCAGCCTCGATCACTTGATGCAGTACGAGCGAGAGGGAAATGAGTTCCTGTTCAGAATCATCAAAGGTGATGAGACAAGGATGCACCACTTAACCCCACAAATCAAGGCTGCCTCCCAGTTAACCAGTGAGGAAAAAATTCTAAGTGTCACCCTTCGCAGGAATTCTTATGGCCATAGTGTTCTGGGACGCGAAAGGTGCGATTCCTCTTGATTTCCTCCATCAATGGACTTTCAATGCAGTACGCTACCGCGACACCTTCACCAAACTCAGGCCCGCCATTCAACGAAAGAGACCAGGGCTCCTGAGTGAAGGTGGTGTGCTCTTGGACGACAACACAAAACCACACTCAGCAAGGCTCACACACTATCAGAGTTGTCACTTCGGATTGAAGAGATCGGATCACCCGGCCTACAGCCCTGATCTTGCTCCATCGAACTTTCACCTGTTCCCTGCATTGAAAGCCAAGCCGCACTCTCGGGACGTCACTTACAAAACAATGCTGAGGTGGAGCAGGCTGTGCAACAATTCCTTGCATCGCAGGGCACTGAGTTTTACCAGAGTGTTTTCTTCAAACTGATTGCGTGCTATGACAAATTTCTCAATGTCAAAAAATAGTGCAAGGTTATAGTTCATGATGCCATGGTGTATTACTTTTTTGGCAATAAAGTTTCCATGTGAAAAAAAAAATTATGAAACTTACTTTTAGAACATCCCTCATACGTAAGCAGAGAAATTGAAGTTATATCTCTGTGAAGTTTATAATAACAGTCTGTAGCTACAACTTTGAAGGAATGCAGAGGCAAGCACACATGTACTGAGCACAGTGGCGGCACCAGACACTTGAGAAGGGGAGGGCAGGTGCAGAACCTATTGTTTCCTTATATTAAGTCTAAGCTGTTGTCAGAAGATAGGGGCTTCAGCATCTCAATCCCTTCCTTGCATCTACCTCTGATGGTGCGATTATTTTTGAATTACAGTTTTTTTAAGGTATTATATGAAAAATTACCAGTCAACAGCCAGTGTCTAAAATAATTAGGGACAAATTTATATGGTTAATTGCGTTAAAATTTAACTAACACCACAGAGAATGTCAATACAACACGTTACACCAAAATGCAAGTGAATACACCATTCTGAACACTGAAATGTAGCTAAAAACCTGAAATTTGACAAAAGTTAAATAAAACCACCAAAATGTTATCTTTTACTATTGTATATTCATTGAATGTAGTTTTTTTTAGCATGACTTTTGTATGAAAATGAATAAACTAAAGGGATTGGAAAAAATTTAATATGATGTAGTTTGATCTTGCATCTCTTATAACAAGTTACATTATCTTACATTAACCATGTTGTTCTTTTGAGACATGCTTATTAAGAATAATTTTATTGTATAAGTGCATTATGTCAAAATGAAAATTTTGGTGAAATAAGTTTTAAAAAATATTTTAGTTTCATATTTGTTAAATAATACACCATTTTAATGAATAAACATAAAAATAAAAACAATAACACTGAATTCTCCTGTTTTAAAAATAAAACCATAAAATATAATCTCTAAAAGTAATCCATTTGATGTGTTTCAGAGCAAGTACGAGACGTCCGGATGTTCAGCAAGATAGCACGAACCTGATGCTCAAAGGCTTGCACCTGGCTTCGTCCTGCAGAGTGCGGTACAAGTGCACCACTTGGAACACGACACTCTCTAGCATGGCTCGGGTCATGTGCTGCTTCCCGGTGGTCTGCTTCAGCCCGATGAAGCCAGCAGACGCTTGGAAGTTTTTCACCGGCACCTGGACAACAGTTCATCACCTGGTCATCTAAGTTTCAATAACTATTTAATCTATACCAGGGCAATCGAGATGAAATAAGGGTTCAAAAATTTAAAAAGGGTTAAAGACCGTAAAAAATTACTGTGGCCATAACCGTGAATGTGAACTGTGAGTATTGCATAACCTGTCTTAGCAATAAACTTGAAATTATGTACTGTGAGGGTCATTCAAATATAAACTGAAATTCTTTATACAAATAATAATACAAATGAATTACCTTATTTTCTACATCCATTTTCTCTACAAGCTATTTGATCCCTTCATGACAAAAATAAGATGGTTGTCCAGTAGCCAACTGTGCAAGTACCGTTCGACCGCAGCGTCATCTTCAAATCTTTCCCCTCCTGATGCCTTCTTCAATGGACCAAACATATTGCCTTCCACAAGCTCACACACTGTCTAAGTATTTTCTTCATTGACGCTGGTCGCAGAACACCGTTTATGGCTTTGATTTTCCACTTCATCTCGACCATTTCAAAACTTCTGGACCCAATATCATACTTGGTTTTTACTCAGAGTAGCATCACCGAACTGTGCTAGAGTCTGTTCAAAATTTCATTCGATTTCACGCCTTCGTTGGCGAGAAAACAAACAATAATGCCTTGTGCAACTGGCACTGTTACTATCATAGCGATACTTCTCCCGCTCTCGACAGCCCTGATCTACACTCTACCACTATGCATGCCTCAGGTAATTTGTGGACCTGGCCAGTACCTGACACACCTGCTGGAGAGTTCACCACAAAAATGTTTACAAAATCCGAACAAGAGCAAGAGCAATTTTGATTTGTCCACTGAGAGTTTCGCATTACATGAGTACCTAACATTTTTCCTCTTAACTTGAAACAATTTCCTATGCAATATTTTTATATTGTTATAGAAGAATTTGCAAATTTATTTTAGATCGAAAATACACTGTTTCTAGCACATTCATGCTCAATACAATAGAATAGACTACACTCCTTTCAAACCTGATTTGTGTTTGTACAGGACTCAAATCTCTATACATACTCAAAGCGAACCCAGTCAGACACCTATTCGCTCTTTATTATGCTAAAAACACAGGGAATAAATTTGCCATAGTGTAGGTCTTTGGCCACCCAGGACTTGAAAACATTTAGCTATAAAACCATGAATTTAAGCGCTGTCACACTACTTATAGCTAACACATGATATTCTTCAAATATTTCTTTTAATCTTTTTCCTAATATATTTTAATCAACTTAGTTCCCTGAATTGTAAGTGCATTTCACTGCATTATTTTTTTACCAATCCTTTTTTTAGTTTTACATTAAAAACACTAATAATTTTAACAGTATCTCACCCTTGTCATCAATTGTAATATCCTTTAACATTCAAAAAGTTGGGTAATCCAACAAACTTGATAAGTATAGCATAAGGTGTACATAGGTACTTTAAATCTTTTGCCAAATGTGTGTTTTATGATAGTTGGTAGACTTACCTTTCATTGTTACCATATTCAGAAAGTGGATGCTGGAGTAAGTTGTCGAAAAAGCAAGCACGGTGTTGGACGTGTCTTCTATGTGTCATGTCATGATTTATAAAAGCAAGTTGGCCTACTAGATCATTCTTAAATCCAGTCGTTCTTCCATTTGTGAGTATTTGATGTTTCCCATGTGTTTGTTCTTTGTCTATCGAACAACACTCATGTTTGCCATTACAAATTAATTACAGTTCACCCACACTATTACCAAACCCCTTATTTGGTCAATTGCCTTTCACACTAAACTGTCCATTACATATTACACATCACTTTACATATAGGTACATATCACTGATCATAAAAAATTTGAATACAATTCCTAAGAAAACTATTGTTACATGTGTACAGGAGGCGAGGCCACGACACATCATGCTAGGTACCTGAGCGGCGTGGCGGCTCTGCACAACCACTGCACGAGCGCATACCTTCGGGGATGAGGGCGGCCCGGCCTTGCTACCCTCCTGCCCCCACGCCCTCCATCCTCAGCATTGTCATCCAACCCTTAGCAGCCTGGCTTACTGGCATTGCCACGTGGAGTGGCGTGAATAACGCACCGTTGTCCTGGAACCTTTGAGCTGTGACTGCACTTCTTCGAACAGGGACGTCCCTGACACTCTGGATGGTCGTTACAAAATGAAAAAAAGGAAAGAAAAATATTTATACTTATTTTATTTCCCGAAGAAATAAATGCCAACCCGAACAACACTCACGATTCAAGTGCCGAGCCAAATAAATTAACTAGTAGGGAATCTAAATGCAGATAAATACGTGAAAGAAAAAAATTCACATCAAAAGACTTTAAGTGGGGTAGTAAAGGCAAGTAAACTCCAAATTAAAGCAAACACATTTTATGTGTCGTTAAAAGTTATTACAGACAACATACATTTACACCTGACTTGATTAGCTTCCTGGAAATTTCTTATGAATATTTATATTTCTTATTAAATAAATAATGTACAAAAATAACTATTCATTTAAAGGATTATATAAGTAAAAATAATATTAAAAATACTTATACAAAAATTATTGGCCATTATTAAGAAAATTAGGTGCACAGCTGATATCAAACCAGAATCATAGTAAAATTTATATTTTTATAAAGTAAAAGTTCAACAAAATGGGAGGTGAGTGATTTATTTCAATAGATAAAGTTCCTAAAAATCGTCACGCAATAGTTCATATGTAGGATCCAGATTTTCATATTGATGACTATTTGCACAACTGTGCGTCACTCTTGAAGTTGCAGTTAAATGGGCATGAACAGCGCACAGGACTAGGCACAGCAATGTACTGATATGCTGATCGCTATGCATGTGGTAAATAAATCATGCCTAAACAAATTCACGTAGTGTGGCGTTTCAACCTTTATCTTTATAATTATACGCAATCCAAACTAACAAGTAAAAGTACCTACATTATCGCTTAGTAAAAGTTTACACTTTTTACTGTCTCATTTACTGAGGGCTGTCTGGTAAATCTAGCGAAAACAAGCTAGGTAACTGAACACCAAACCACCGTAAATGTTAAGTTTACTGAACATGGCAGCAAACTTTTAAAAAATGTGTAACTGTCACCAATGTTCGTAGGCATGTTAAAGTTAAGTTCATGTACTTTGCACTGTCTTGTTAAAGTTACTGGCACCTCGAGTATTATGGTTATAGGTTATAGGGCATTATGCTGCCTCTCTTTACCTTACACTGTGTAGTTAGAGCCTTCGAAATAATGTAAGTATGCCCGTGAAGCTATCATCAACTGCGAAGCGCCGGCCAGCGTGACCGCCTCGTACGAGCACTAGTGTGCACGGTGATGTGTCGCAGTGCCGCCCGCCTGACATCACCTGCCTCGCCACTCGCACTCCCAAGAGGAAGTGCCATGCAACATGCACTTACAAATGTAACTAAATAAAATACAATACTAAACCCTCTATTTTATGGTTACAATAAAATAACGAATTCAATAATGACTTTAAATAAAAATATGAAGGAAAAAATGTTAACATATACGTTAAACAAAGAATTAAAAGGGGAAATAGGTGTTAACAAATCTGTCGGTAAAAATTAACTTGTACACAAAATGGCCGCATGGCCACAGAGCGTCGGATCAGCCCGGGATGATGTTACACGTCGCAACCACTCCAATCCATTTCAGAATGATGGCCAACAGATATCAAAGCGGTAACGCTGGCCTCCACGGGAGTTCCAACAGGCGAGTCAAGTCAAGTGCGAGTTCAGCGAGTTCAACGAGCGGTGCAGACGCGGAGTGACAGGACTGTGCATGTGTGACTGAGTGGCGCGAGACTGTGTGTGTGGACAGGTGTGAGGTGAGAGGCAAACCATTGGTGATTTTTGAACAGACATTACGTGTAGTGACATAATTAGTAATGTAAATATTAGTAGCAAATAAAACTGTATAAAATTAATTGGGCTATCCTTACAAACCCATTTTACCCACTCGTAACAATAAATACATATATATATATATATATATATATATATATATATATATATATATATATACATACACACACACACACACACACACACACATACATACATACATACATACATACATACATACATACATACACATAATACACACTATAAGTTCGTAGGAATGTAAACACTGCAGTGACCAACCTGCAAACCACTGAAGGCTGGGACAAAGTACACACCATCAGAGTCTTCAACAGATCTTGCAACATCTGAACACTCAGCAACACTGTTTATAAGACCTGTAAATCACAATCACCTTATGAAAATGGACGGGCTATATAAACATTATAGGTATGTACATACGTTAAAGTACTAAAGAATTAGCTCAAAGCATGCAATAATAATGACTGTCGTAGCAAGTTAGTTATAATTTTAATATTGATAGCTACATTTCTATTCCTCAAGGGGTTGACGTCAGCCGGGGCTTCGCCCCACGAGCCTGATCATCCTCCGTTCCCTTTCCCACCACCTTTCCTACCCGGCATTTGTGTAGTGACGTACGTAGCCGTGTGAGATTCAAACTGCGCGCCACGAACTACAGCAAGAGGGCGCTTAGCTGCAGTGCGCCGCACCCCTAATAGATATTAATTAATATTGTAATCCTTTTTCTTTCCGCCCCAAAACAGTGTAACGATGGCTATGCATGTGAGTGTCTTTTAATTAATAACATCATGATCTTTTGTATTTAATAAGTCCAAGCACGAACAAGGACGCTCCCTAGCGGGCGACGGAGGAACTAGCATGCAACTCATTTGAACCCTGTTTTATGCTTATAAGTAATTATTACAGACGGTCTGGACATGGAAGTAATTTAATAATTATTGTAAAAGGATTTATGTATTTTCTAATAGTAACCCGGGGCACGCTACAGCAAAGTTGTAACGGTAATTGTGTTCGGCGCGAAGGGCGCCATGAGCTCATCCCAGTCTCCTTCTACAGCCGGCCGAGAGCGGACGTCTCTGCGGACACCCCGAGGACATCACCGTTGGTTCACCGAGTAGTAATTCTGTAAATTAATTTATTCAAATCGCTTTCTTTTTTCATCCTCGGGGCCTCTCTCGGTCGGAGAGACTGCTTAAGTAATAATTATTCACTCTTCGGAGTTTTTATCTCATCGGTGTATTAAGTAACGGCTTGAGGCGGCCACGTGTGTGGTTCGCCTCCTCACCTAATCTAATTCGTGCCTCGGGCGTTTAAAGCTGTATCAACGAATGATCGTGTAAGGACGTGTACCGTGAGTAAAATAAAAACCAATTAACTGAGTTACGTGTTTTGTGTTCGGGGGGCCACGTGGGTCCTTAACCTGGTCAGCGGCGTGTGGGACGCCCTAAGAGCCCACTGCGATAATTAGGAGCGTGCCCGACGCTGAGAGCGGGCCTAGTTAGGGACAGGTGACGTAAAAAGTCAGGAGGGCTAATATCTCGCCGCACACGGGCCACGTAACGCCCTGAGTTAAGAGTTTTCCAGCCGGGTCCACGTGCCCACTCACGTGGTGGCGCCCATTAATCTCGACCGATATTCCCATCTCAACACCGTACGCCCTCAGGGTGAACGTACGCAAATTATATATTTGGGGTCATGGGTTCGAAACCCACCATTACCATGAATTTTAGAATTTTATAACATTATTCTAGCAACCCAATCTACTGCGCTCCTCACTTTCTAAATGAGTTTATTAAACATTTATTAAGTTTTCTGATCATATTCAATGCTTCGTTAGGTTTTCTGGTATGATGTAAATAACAGCTGTTTATTCTTTTAAGAGTAGTTTGTACATTTGCAACATGTTTTATGAACATAATTTCCATTAATTTAACTTTTTTAATATTACTGATGGTTTGTTTACTTTATTGAGATAGTCACTTAAAGCTATTTTTAGCTATTTGTTCTAACTCATTTACGTTTTTGTGAACTTTCATGTAATTGTTTTGTATTACTTGCTATTGTTCTTTGTCTGAAAGCAGGATGGTGCAACATTTCATGAGAAGGAAATCAGGATAGAAAGAGACAGTGATGATGATATGAATTCTATGAGTGTGAGAAAGACTTGAGAGGTGGTTGAGATGCTGTTGCTATGTGCCTGTGATTGGTTGATATTTCCATGTGTGATGATGTGTCATTGGTCGAAAGTCGCTCTGTGGTTGGTTGTTGATGGCATCAGGAGCGCAGTTTTTCCCAGTGGGCGAGAGTGGTTGTGTTGAGTGGTGGCTCACCAAATTACTAATTAATGAAGTGGGGAAAAGAATTTCATGCCTGTGGTTCGGGCCACGCCGTTTTCAACATTGTTTTACACATCTTTAAACTAGAAGTTTACGACCCCAGGTGCCAGTGGAGCCTTTTTAGTGAATTGGTGGTCACACCGAGCAGACAATTAGCTCTTGGCATTTGGTACTGTGGGTTGTAAGCAACCATGGGATTTAACTGACGAACAATGCCTAAGTAATGAACCAAGTTGTTTTCACAAGTAGAGTTGTTGTTTTTCTGTTTTTTTTTGTAGTGTATATCTTTTTGTGGTTGCCATTGCGACTTAAAAAATTTTGTGGAAGATAATAAAAAGCCGTAAAAACGAATAACAGTTTTTGTCTGAGAGAAAGTCATTAAAAGTAACAATTTTTTTTCTAGAACTTTAATAATATTTAAGTAATCGAAACCTTTTAAAGTGTTCATGTATGTGTAATCTAGACCTATCTCAAGCTAGCCAGAGGTCTGGATTGTTACATTGTGAGAGGTCTTTAATTCGACACATTCAAAACCATGGCCGAGCTGCGTTAGCAATTTTGGAGAATTTTTTTTTTAAATTTATTTATTTATAATTGTGACATTTATACCTATGACAAAATGCCTTAGACGGTAGGCACAAATTGAAACACTAATAAAGTAACCAAAAACCATCACATAAGAACACATACAAATAGTTACAATTAGGGATGGGACGAATCCACATTTTGGTCGAATCCGAATCCTTGTTCGAATCCTCAGTGTTTGTCATCGAATCTCGAATCCCAGTCCCACACTTCGCTTCACCACATGTTATTAAAAAAAATCACACATTTATTTTAAAAAATTACATAGGCCTATGTATTAAAAAAAATCACATGTGTATTTATAAAATTATAAAATAAGTGCATAGTGTATACACCTGATATAAAATAGAGACAAATAACTTCAAAAACCACACACGTAAGTTTGCATCTGTCTAATTCTCTGTTAAATTAATCCTTCCTATGTTTTCAATAAAATACGTTTGTATAACAAACACCATTTAAAAAAAGTTACGTTTTTTTCTGCAATGTTATATTATTGAAAGTTGGAAATGATAGAGTAGTTATGCTAATTGACAAAATGCAGCGTAGTTTATCTTATGTTTGTGCCATTTCCGTTAACTTTATAATATAGTTTAGGTATACCTACAATTTTCTAGAGCTGGACGAACCTCAGTTCTCTGGTTTCGAACCGAGCCGAACCGAACCTCATACAGAAATAATTGTTTTCAATTAAAATGAACCGATGACCAGCATTTTGGTCTTTAACTGAGTGGTGAGAAAGAAAGGTTCTCCATCCATATGTAAAATTAAAACATTATATAGCTTAGCTTATATATATACCAACTTTTAATTCGTGAAGAAGTTACATCTAAATTTCAAAAAGACTATATTCCTTTTTAAGTGTACACTAACCTTCATTTTAAAAAAATATTATAAAGATGACGAACATTCAGCATAAGGCCACATAACATATTTTTGTGGTAGACATAACCTAACATTTTTAATAAGTAAAACTTTTTAATAGGACATAAAAAAAAAAGACGAATGTGAATTAAGTTACCTATCCACATATTATTGTGGTAGACATAACCTAACATTTTTAATAAGTAAAACTTTTTAATAGGACATCAAAAAAAGGCGAATGTGTGAATTAAGTTACCTATCTACATTACAAAACCCGCTGTCTGCAGTTGCTGTTTTCTTGGAAGAATGCTGCTCGTTAGAAGAAACTTTAGACGGTTTTTTTGGGGTGGTTCTGGGTCATCCGGGTCGTCATTATCTTTTCTCAATTTGTAAAACTTCAACGACGTTAGCCTGCTCATCGCAAATCACCTCAAGAACAATAGTATTGTAAACGTAACGTAAAAAGTGTGGTTATAGAAATTTGCGTCGGAAAAAAGAAAACACGAGAAATAATGATGGCTGCCGCGACTACGCTAGTCAACTTAGTACCGTACTGTAACATTTACTGGACCAGTACTTTTAATACACAAGATTATATTAATATTTTCATTACCTGACTGTTATGACCAAAAAGGCCAAAGAAAATAAATACATCCCAGTAATTTAAAATACGTAATTTACGTAATCATTTCCTACCGCATTTGTCTTGTGTTAACTTGATCACGTTAGTTTTGCCGAAATACGAGAGTTCTCGTACAAGCGCTTTAGTTTAACGTATGGGGTACGCAATGTTTGGTGATTTTACAACACTTCTCGTATACGCACTATAGCTAAAGGTATAATATACAATACCTTTGGCATTTGTACGATAGTTTATATTACGTAGTACGACAAATGCATACAAAATTCTCTAAAGTAATCAAAAAACAAAGCGCGCCCATATGAAAAGATGCTATGCGAGTTATGCGACGATTAATAATTTTATTTTTATTTTGTCTGCGCTTGAAACTGTTGAGGCGACGATTATGCGATAAAAGTCGGAATATTACAAGTAATAGAATTTTGTTGAGCTGTTTTGTGAATGGTCTCAAATGGGGGTTAGAAAATTAGAAAAACTTATTTTTTTTTTAAACGAACGTTCGGTTTTTCGAATATATTTTAAGAGGTTTCGAACCGAACCGAACCGAACGTAAGGGTTCGGTTCGGGTTCGAAATTTTCAAACTTCGCCCAGCACTACAATTTTCAATTACTACCTAAAACTCTTAAAAACCCACCTCGAATCCCACCTCGAATCCCACCTCGGATCCTACGAATCCTCGAATCCATAGGATTCGGTATATTCGACGAATCCAAGATTCGAAAATCCCATCCCTAGTTACAATGACATAAATGCTAAACAATACTACACAAAACTGGACAATAAATAACACCAACTGGACCATACATGTAACTAAACACACATAACTATATCATGCATCATCTAAAATTGATCTAGGGTAGAGAATTAAACTGTTATACTTGCTAAAGTTGATAATACCATATAATAAATCACTGGAATCAAACTAAGTCAATATACGTAGTGACGTCGACCCAAGTGTCTCCTCGGCTCCTTCAGGCCGTTATGCCTCGTCAACGTCCTCTCTTGCATTACTAGTGCAACCTAAGTGCAGTGTCTACGAACAGGGACGCACCCGCGTGCGCCCTGGAACGTCCAAAGGCGATCTTGTGTCTGGTAAATAACTTCTAATATCCTATATTTATTGTCATTATGTTCCATTGTAAATATTCACGAGTGTCTACGTTTTAGTTGATAAATTATAATGTCCTTTTCTTTTTAATACTTTGCATTTAGAGATTTCTGTATATATTTTTAAGTGCTTATGCTGTGTCTTTAACATGTAGATCAGCAAGCCTGGCACGCCACGCGAGTCGCGTCTTCCCTGCCGGCCCGTTTCCCCTTCCTCCCCTACGCAGCCCGCGCGGGCTGGGAGTCGCATGGGGCAGACCTGCTTCGTTCCGCTCCGCGAGAGGTAGTACGGGGTCCGGGTCGCAGCGTGGATGAAACGTTCGTCTACCGACTGTGACAGGATTTCTTGCAATAAACCTCGTTAACAAGATCGCGTCTTCGTAACTTCGCCATTCATTCCGTTCGAGACGCACGCAGTGCACGTCTGGACCTTCCTACGTCTTAATCTGTATGTATCGTTATAGAGTCGTCTACGCATACGTCACGAGTCGCGTACGTGCTACGAAGCACCGCTGAACTGTCGTAATCGGTACGATTCGCTACGGGACCGCATTCACTGTTCCGCCGGTTCTCATTTTGTCTTCAAGTGTTTGTTTCCGGGAGTCCGGGTCGCGGCAGAGGAGGACGCTCATTTCGCGACGTGCCGGCTAGGCTGCGACAGGATTCTTCATGGAATAAAGGAGCTCGTGAAGACGGACAGCATTGTATTATCCTTGTTACCATCTACCATTCCTTCTACATACGCAAATTTCCCTCCTGGTCCCTTACTTTCCAGTCCCGGCCACGTTGGCCTGAACTCACTTCCTCACCGACGAGAGCTACATGGACAAATCAGGATAGTTCACAACAGGGAATTAGGGACCATAGGCCGAGGGACATCAGTAGTTTTAACTAGAATTTATCTAATTGCAGTTCTTCTTCCGAATAAATAAATTCTTTAGGAGGACATATACAACATTACTCATTGCCAAAGGAAGCATTAACACTGAATTGTACCATACTCCTAGTGAGTGGACTGTGCAATGTGTCAGTAGCCTGTTTTTTTTAATAAAAAAAAAAAAAAAAAAAAAAAAGTTTTTATTGTTAAAATCATAACTTTTAGCCACATGTACCGAGAATAAAAAGATACCATGGAATAGTATATTAAATGTTGTGTTACCACAAAAATTTAAGTGTTAACACAAAGTGATGATTAAGTTTTAGAGAAATTTTTACGGGAAATGCATTTTTCAGAGTCTTCTAATGGAAACTTTAAGATAATAAAATATTTATTGTAATATACACTTTTTTTAAGTAGATAGACGTCTCTCAAATCAAATAACATTCAATGGTAAATACAACTTTAAATTGAGAATCAAAAGAACAAGCATAAAAATAGAATAATGCCCAGCTTTAAAGTAAAACCGGCCAGCACAAAGTCCATTTTCGGTGCCTTGTTGTTATAAAGTTAGAAGTTTTACTAATGCAACATAAAATAATTTTGTTAGCGACATGTCTTCTGGACAAAGTTTACCAAAGACAGGAACATTTATGTTTTGTTATTGCAATAATATCCTCTTATTTTCGCCAGCCAATAAAGCAATAGCCTTACACAAGGGGAATAGAGGGATAAGTGAGATAAGCCAGTAAGACTGCTGACAGTCAGGTCATCTCTACCAGCCCGGGGAAGAGAGGGACGAGTGTAGAACAAAGAAGCCATTGTGCAGAGCAGTGGTGGCCCTAGACTACTTTGAAGATCGTTCAAGAATTAAATACCTGCAAAGCTGCCAGCCATTGTTACGAGTACACTAGAGACGAGGCCACGAGGAAGTCCAGCGACTCAGCAATTACAACAATGTTTTTGCTTATTTATCTCATAATTTTGATGTTCTTTCATATTAAATGATCCTCCAATTAGTTTTATAAATTCTTACAATCAAATTATGGTAAAATCTCATCATAATAGGAGGCAAAAAAAGTCTTTATAATACAATTTAAATTGAAATAGGTATTGATCAGCACTTTAAATTATACATGCTAATAACAATTTTAATTTTTTCCCCCCATTATCGTTCAGATTTTTAACAGAACAGCGGGGCCCTGCTGGATCCCGGGTGATTGCCTGACTTGCCCAGTCCTAGAGAGCCTCTGGCGGGCGCACAAGTGATGTTACTGGAGACAATATAAACACCAGTGAATGCATTTTTTAAATTTATTAATTTTTTAATTTCAATTTTTTAATTTACTGGGGTAAGGTAGCGACAATAAAAAAAACCCAAAATTAATCATTGCTACCTAGAAAAAAATTTTTCCATTTTGAGGCTACTTCTTCCATTTTCGATGGTACTTCAAATGTTGAATCCACAGAAAAATACAAAATGTGAGAAGCTTGAACAGTGCTGGATTACTACAGAATTCGCTGAACCAGGGTATGCAGGATTTTAGATCTTTTACTGTCGCTTGCAAGTCACCAAGCCTGCTGGCGTAAAGTAAGAATGTTAATTTTTGAGAATGAAAAAAAAAAATATATGTAAAGTAAAATTATGACATAGTACTATAAAATAGATTATTTAATTATTAAAATAAATGAGCTTTAGAAATGAGACATAAGTGCATGCGAGTAATGTGTGAGGTATAAAGTGCGGGACCTACCGATGTTCTGTGCCCACTGAACGAGTGAGCCTGTGTCGCTGGACGCTCCCTCTGCCACGCACACAGTCTCGTCACCTATTCGCCATGCCACCACGGGGTAGATACCTGCACAGCAAAGTAATAACGTTTCACAATAAATGCACTCCTCTTTCTATTAGTAAATGAAAATTAGCTTGATGCCTTGGCAACACTTAAAACTACAAATAAAAGATAATTTAAAAAAATATAAAGTGAACATAAATACATAAATACTATTTAAATGTAATATAAAAGAGAAAAAAAGACGCCCCAAATACAGTAACAACCAAGCAAGTTACAAGTTACATACTTATCACAGTTTGGTTATGCAACTAATCTTTAATTGAACTTCAACACACAGCTACAAGAATAGAAAACTTGTGATTATGTTATTTTTGCAGAACATCTTCAGATATGTAAATTTTTTTGCAATATCTATGACAATTATTTTTTCCTTCTTGCATTTGCTTATGGGCATAAAAATAAGAATAGAAATAACTAACAAAACAGAACAACAGTCTGGAACAGCATTGCTACTGAAAAATTCTCCCTAACTAACTGCTATATTAAATGATTGAACAGGGATCTCCAAAGCTATAGACATTCAAGAGACCAATAAAACAACTAGTTGCTGTATATGAGTATCAAAGAACACACCCTACGGTATCTTCAGCAAAGGAAACACAAACCTGCAACAGAAGCATGGGGTTCATCACCAGTGTTGAGGTTCAAAAAGGTACCGGTGCCCATCGAGAGCTTGACGTCACCCTTCTTGAAGCAGCACAACCCGAACAAGGATGCTGCCTGATCTGCCATCTGTCACAGACACATAAAGCCCCTGTAACAGTGATGTTGGGGGCCCTCCTTGGGATGTGCTTGCCACGCTCGGTTGTTGCTGACGGGCGCCACCACATGAAAGAGGGCATGTGGATCCAGAGAGACTCCCATGCTCAGGGTGTGATGTGGCTCATGTGGGGCATCTCCTTAAAAAATATATACCTTAACCTGCCAACACCTGGTCGCTCTGCATGTCAGACACAGGTACACGCCCAGTGACAGATACAGGAATTTGTTTTGTGAGGGGATCTAAAAAAAAAATTAAAATAATAATTTTTGTATCCAAAAACTTACATCAACAAGGGGTTTGGACAGTTACATCATCGTTCTCAACACGCATCACTGCCTTGGTGTTACATTATCTTCCCTTGCATTCACCGAGATCCAGCATATTTATTTTCATAACTTCAGGGGGGGATATATCCTCCTATCCTCTCCCCCTACCCCCTTTGTGTTTACCACTCTACACTCTGACCTATCTGCTGGTATCTTAAGGGGTCACGTGCACCTGATACCTGGAGGCCACTATCACACGGTTGGAAACAAAGACTTATTCTTGCTAAAACATGTTTAATTCCATACTGTTGATTAAACATCCTTACTACAGAAAAAACATAGGCTATGGATAAAACATCCTTCAGCACGAATCTGAATATTGGAAGTTCGGTCACCTGTAGCAGAACGGAAAATAATTGAGTTGGTTTCAAAGCTCCCCAAGTCGGAAATAATTATTTATTCCAGCTGTCTTCCCCCCGAGACAGGTACAGAGTATGAACATAAAAGGTTTTCAATGATAAAATTATATAAACCAAAGTTACAGATCAATGATGCTAATAAGTCCTTGGGTGCAGAGAGCACGATCTGCCTTGGGGGATGGTAGAATAAGGCTGGGGCGGAAATGGCACAATATGGCTACCTACTGGTCAGCATCTTTGCGCCCACCTCGATGAGTATTAAATTAAATTGCTTCGTGCCGTATATGTTACTAGAGTAAGACATAGTTCAACCCTGTCATTTAAACTACAAAAACACGTTGGAATATTGGTGATCAAAATATTGGCTGTTCATAATGTTACATTCCTTGCGGCCCGGCTAACACATAGAAATGTAACAATACAAACAATGTTCTTTAAGAATTTATGATTACGATGGTCGATTCAGATAATTTTTAGTTACATCAAAATATGTTTTAAATTGGAAATGAAAGAGTTTATTGCATTACTTTTTGTTTATTTCGTTTCAAACCAAAGAAACGATAGTTTTTTCAGTTACATGACAACACAATTCAGACAAATTTGGTTCTAAAGCTTTGTTACTTGCACAGTTTTTGTTCTACAAATTTTTTCGAAGTCCTTGAATTTTGATAGGATGAGGTCCAAATGCATACCATACCAGACATTTTTCTGTTGATGGTCGTTGAGTCTTGTCGCTCACAAAAAAAAATAGAATTTATTACTGTCCCTTGGTTAGCGATGTAACTCAAGGTACGGTCGCGCACTGACCGAAGTCGCGAGAAGTTGGGCCGTCGCCGACGCCTAGGGCCTAAATTTCTAGTTACATGATTCCGAAAAAATCTTTAGGTTAAAATTTACGGCCTGACCCCAGCCCTTAGGCGTGAAATTTTCCCTTAGTGCAACTCCATAATATTGTGCGAGTTGCCGACGACGCGACCGGACTGGACGACAATCGAGCGACAACTGTGTTGAGTAGACGAGATTACCTCCCTTGTATAGGTGAAGACAAGGGAAGCAACCCCGTGGGCCAACCGACCAATCACAGTACAGCATTCATCAACATGCCCAAATAAGGAATTTCGGCCGAGCGCATCACACCACGCCAGGACTCGCCCTGATTGGTTGGCTAGTGGTAGCCTCCAGAGAACCTTCCAGACCGTCGCGAAAGCTATGCGTCCACGTGACGCGTAAATCCCCAACAACGCATTTACAACGAGGAAAATAACTTCCTGGCGCCAGTGTGTCGCGCCTGTCCGCTCTTCCTTCTGGGCTTTCCAGACTGTTCTCGAATTATTCCACTACAATCTCAATAGAATTCAAAATTTACCCAACTAATTTAAATATAATATTAAAATTTTAGCAATTGAAGTTGAAATTCACATTCAAAATTTTAGTTTAAAAATTATGTCCTGTAAAATTATCTTCTCCATTGCCTTAAATAAAACAATTAATGAAATCATATATCAAAATTAGTTATGAGCTGGAGTTAACCCACAAATTAATAATTAAATATCTCGGGAAAATAAGTATTTTAAGACTTTACATGAAATTTAAAAAGAGTAATTAATAACAATTTTTAACATATCTGAACTGTTCTCTATATCAACAAAAAAAATATCCTTCACCTCAAACTTATTCTTAATATTCTTATGACCCATTTTGCAATGCTACAATAATTACTGCAGAGCCAGGGATGCATTTTTGAAAGTCTTAGTCCACTTGGCGGTCAATAAACATGATACATATAAAGTGTTAATACATTCGCTGAACAGAACAAAGACCTTAGGGTTGAAAAAGAATGAATTAATTACAATTATTATTCAATATTTTTAAGGGGTTCATGGCACTGAAGCTACTACACTCTCTCTCTTCTGGAGTTGATGCACTATACAAAGCGACCCGCACATGTCAATCAAAGCACATGCAAGCAACTGCAAAACAGAGCTACGAGGGTGCAGGGGGAAGGAGTGAAGAATCGCATCAGGCTCTAGGGGCCGGCGTCCTCTGGCATATATATAGGCCCCGGCGCAATTCCAGAACTCACGAGAGCGGCCGAGGCATATCGCGTCATTCCGCGCCGACAAAATGGTAGAAATCTCTGGAAAAACGTGTCGGTGGCTCGCATAACTCCCACCTGTCCGGTGTCAGTTACGTGTCAAAGGCAGGGCGCAGCGCAGGGTGTGGTGGGAAGGAGGGGGGAAAGCGACAATCCTTGTTATCTTCCAGGCGCGCGCGGTGCATCTCATGTTGCGGCAGCCGCCAGCCAGCTCTGCACCTGCATGTGTCCCGGCCAATGTCACGGTCGTAACAATCATATACACAGTAGCGTAGCCAGGATTTGTGTATGAAAGGGGGGGGGGGGGTTAAGAAGCATGGTCCCCCACCCTAGTAAAGCGAAGGGGTCTGGGGGTCCTTCCACAGAAAAATTTGGATTTTAAGGTGTAAAATAGTGCTATTTGAGCAGTTTTCAGTACTTAACTTTAAATATTGTAATGGTAAAAATATTATTAATTTTTCAATAAAAAAATTGTTTTAGTGATGAAGTAAGAAATTAATTAAAGATATTTTAATCAATCCAAGTGCCTTGTGCACGTCCACTCAAAATCATAAATCATGCTCAAAGCTCGACAAGACAAAAAAAAAAGGAATAAAAAATGTTTAGGTTTTTGCAGAACTGGCCTATTCCTGGAAACAATTAGCTTTAGCTTGCTTGAAGAGTTACCCAGTCACCACCTGCTTATAATTACCGTGCTGGTTAAATACAATAGGTGTAAGATATTTGAAAACTTGGGACCCGTCACGGCGTCACAACCTTATAGCTTCTGCTCGCGACAGGGGTAGGGGAAGGGAAGGAGAATCAGTAGGGCTCGCTTACTCTTCCCCTCCAGTGCAGTAGCCGGTGATGGCAGTAAGCCTGGGTAGGTTTTGGCTAGCATATTTTCAGATAAGTAAAAAATAGTGGTAGGGGAGGGGGGGGGTTAGATCCCCTAAACCCCTCCCCCTTGGCTTCGCCCCTGAATATACATAATTAATTCCATAAACACACAGACATATAATTACAGTGTGTTGAATAATGTACTGCCTTGTGGGATTTTCTGTGAGAATATTATGTAGAACCAGTGTGCCCTAAGGCATAAATAATTCACAGTGTCAGTAGTAACAGAATGTGACATAATGCAATAATCAAACTTAACAGGTAGGCATATTGATTTTTATTAAAACCATATCATAACATCAAGACAAATTCAGGCATATTCTCCATGTGAAAAATATTCTCCCTTCCCCCCCCTTTCCAAATAACATACTACAATACATTTAACAATTTATATACATGTAACCATTGCTGCGAGTATTAATCACTTGAGTCGGGGCACCTAAATCCTCCAATCGGCGCTCTTTTGTACTCATAACAAACAACCAGGGCTGTTGGGAGGGAGGGGCAGGTGGGACAAGATCCCCGGGGACCAGGAACCAGGGAACCTCGTGAGGTTTTCAAATTTTTTCATGCATCAGTTTACCCTGATATGACAAAAATTAAAAGTCCATTTCCAATAGAATTCATTGGAAACCTTACAAGTTATGCTATACGTGCAGATTACATTTTACAGTTATGGGCAATGTAAAGTTTAGGGTCTTTAGTTTTCGATGTGTAACATCTGAATTCTCGGTATATGGCATTAAGTGGGAGCAACATCGTGAATGCGATGGAAATGTGTAACTGCAAGGAGGGAGAAGTTCGCATTCAATTTTTCAGTACGCCCAACAGTTTGAGGGCGTACTGGTGTTGAGGTTGGAATATCGGTGGAAATTAATGGGCGCCACCACGTGAGTGGGCACGTGGACCCGGCTGGAAAACTCTAACTCAGGGCGTTACGTGGCCTGTGTGCGGTGAGATATTAGCCCTCCTGATTTTCTACGCAACACCTGTCCCAAACTAAGCCCGCTCACAGCGTCGGGCACGCTCCTAATTATCGCAGTGGGCTCTCAGGGCGTCCCACACGCCGCTGAACAGGTTAAGGACCCACGTGGCCCCCCGAACACAGAAACACGTGACTCAGTTAATTGGTTTTTATTTTACTCACGATACACGTCCTTACACGATCCTCCGTTGATACAGCTATAAAATGCCCGGGGCACGAATTGAATTAGGTGAGGAGGCGAACCACGCACGTGGTCGCCTCAAGCCATTACTTAATACACCGATGATAGAAAACTCCGGAGAGTAAATAATTATTAATTAAGCAGTCTCTCCGACCAAGAGAGGCCCCGAGGATAAAAAGAAAACGATTTGAAAAAATTAATTTACAGAACTACTTCTCGGTGAAACAACGGTGATGTCCTCGGGGTGTCTGCAGAGACGTCCGCTCTGGGCCGGCTGTAGAAGGAGACTGGGAAGAGACCAGGGCTTGCGGGAGGCAACATGGCGCCCTTCGCGCCGAACACAATTACCGTTACAACCTAGCTATGGCATGCCCCGGGTTACTATTGAAAAATACATAAATCCTTTTACAAAAATTAGTACATTACATCCATGCCCAGACCGTCTGTAATAATTACTTATATGAATAAAAATGGTTTAAATGAAGTTGCATGCTAGTTCCTCCGTCGCCCGCTAGGGAGCGTCCTTGTTCGTGATTGCACTTATTAAATAACAAAACATCATGAATTAGTTAAATAAAAGACATATACATAGCCGTCGTGACACTATTTTGGGGCGAAAAGAAAAGGGTTACAATATTTATTAATACCAATTAGGGGTGCGGCGCACTGCAGCTAAGTGCCCTCTTGCCGGGCTAGCAACACATGCACACACGCACGCACAAGCGGGAGGTTTGAACAGATGGTGGAGTTTGGGCGGTGGCATATCGGGCTCAAAGGGGCCGCAGGCCCGGACGACGTCAAGTTAACACTGTGCTGCAGCATGTCAGCGAGCGCAAAAATTTCCATAGTGTTTGAAAAAAGAGTGAGAAGGGGAGAAAGAGAAAGGAGACACAGCTGTTTATCGTTCATTCTGCTAACAGTAGTCTTGAACAGTGCAATGCATTGCCACATGGCTTTTCTAATATGTTAATAATAAGTTATGAAATAATAATGTATAATTTATAATATAAATTCAATAATTTTATAAATGTTCTATTAAAGTGTGTGGTGTTTTAATACATAGTTTGTAATACGAATTCATTCCTGGAAGTTATTTTTATAAAGTGAGTATTAATGGTTGATATTATTGATATTAATTTTAAAATTTGAAATTCATTCCTTTTAATGTCATGTTAATTAATCCTTTTAAAATTGGTACCTAATAAAAACTAATTAAGTAATCATTAAACAAATAATTTCCTAAAACTGATGTTTTAATTTACAGGGATGGGTAAATCAAGAGCAGTTACAGGCAGCATAAGCATGAGGAAAAATTTCAAACTCGAGGAGTAGGGCCAAAAACGTTGCTGTAACTTTACTCAACGTAACCAAGAATTTCCTCATTACCGAGGTTGGATGTTACACATCACTAGTGAGTACTGAACGACTTCATCACTTTTTTTATTTATTTAATTTGTGGGGTTTTAAAAGTGGTACATTAGGTAATTGGGAGGAGGCCCAACAAAATTATTTGCCTCCGGGCCCTAAGTGTCTCTAGATGGCCCTGCAACAAACACTCCATCCTAGCTTCTCACAATCAGTAAGGATGATTTTTCCACCTGGTTCAGTAACTGCCCAAGCTTGGTTGAGTGTTCAGGTGAATCATCTTCCACCAAAATCGTTCAGGTTCAATTTCCGAAGAGTTCAAGCCGGCAAGTTGTATATGAGGTGGACAAATGTCTTGAGCTAGTGGGTTTACTTGGAATGCACTAGGTCGCTGCTCCACATACATTACTTCACCACACATTATATCCAGGGGCGCAACAACTAAATTTCCAAAGGGGGGGGCAATATACCTTTTTATAAAGAATCATTGATCCCCCCTATTGAAGCGGGGGGCCCGGGGATCCTCCCCGGGGATCCTACCCCGGGAAAATTTGTATTTCAAGGTGGAAAATGGTGCTATTTAAGCAGTTTTATTATCTAAAATTTGATTACACAGCACTTTCTTTGCCCCCGTTTGCCCCCACTTCAAGGTTTCAGAGGGGGGGCAAAATACCCTTGTCCCCCCCTGTTGTTGCGCCCCTGATTATATCTGATCACCCCGATGTACACTGGACAGCACAAGTCGATAACATGAAACACGGTAGTAACGTACAGGGAGTACGAGCCCAACAGAACCTCACCAAGCAGCGCACCGGCACGGGCGCTCCCAGAACGTCCCGGGCGATGGGCCCGAAGTCTGCTGCGGTGTCCCACACCTCTGGGAGCACGGCGGCCGGTATGCGCACCAATCCCAGGGCCCAGGCGCCCCAGCTCGCGGTGAAGGGGTCGTACATGCCGGTGGCGCTGGCGTTGGAGATGTCGGTGACGTGCAGGCGGCCCGAGGTGAGACGGTGCAGCAGCCAGGTGTCCACCGTGCCGAACATGGCCTCGCCGGCCGCCACCGCCTCCTTCAACCCGGGCACGTGCTGCAGCGCCCACAACAGCCGCATCGTCACCTGCAACCGTCAGGGGCTAGCCTAGGGGGGGGGGGGGACGAGCGGGACCGGAACCCCCCCCAGGGCTAAAAATATTTTAATATTAAATTCATAAAACTGACTTTTATGAAGTTACGGCCAGTATTTTTAGATAGCCTATCAGCCATATTGAACACATATTTTTCAAAATTTTCCCGGGGGAGGACCCCCGGACCCCTTGCCTAGCTGGGGGGTATGGAATACCCCCTAGGCACCCCGGAAAGGCCCTAGCCTTCTGCCTGACCCCCCCCCCCCCCCCCCAGAGCAAAATCCTGGGCACGCCACTGGCGACCGTCACACCCTCGCTACAAGCTGGGCTAGCTTCATGAATGGCTGTCCCACTCCACTTGACCGTTTTCAAGGTTCCATACCCTATAATATGCAACACGCTTTCTGTTCGTAAACAGATGTCTAGTTCACGAACTAGACAGTACAGAGAATTGTAATTTTCAATCTATGTAGTACTTTAGCCATGTTCGCTTGGAGGACAAACTCAAATGAAGGGTGATCTTGCATACTGAACAATCTTGACAGCAGAATGGTTTTTGAATGAAGTACCTACTATTTCAAATTTAAGATGAAATAGACTTTAAGGATACAAGATGGCAATGAGTACAAAATCAGCTTCACTATTAAACCACATCAAGTACAATAAGATCTTTTGTAAAAGGTGATCTCACTACAAGATTTCCTTGAATGTAAAATATTGATGATAAGAAAACAAATACATGGCACTTAAAATTTAAACTGACTGAATGTAATATGGTAGTGAATATTAGGTAACATCCAAAAAAAATGAGTCCCAATAAACTATAGGGCAATGTCTAATGTAAGGTGATCTACAATAAAAGCAAGCACCTGTATCAGACAATTTCTATCATCAGATAACCTCCAAAATAAAAAAAAAAGCAAACTCTGAAATAAAAGAACTCCAACATAAAATAACTTCCAACATAGGACAACCTTCAGCATAAGACAGTACCCAAAAAATCAAAATTTCCAACAAAAGAACAAAAAAATAAGGCATTTGATGTAAGATAATATCCAATAAAAGTGAAGCTTCCAAATATGTTGACATCCATAAGACACCATTGAATATAAGATAATCTTGAACGTAAAATAGCATAGAATATAAGATGTCCTCAAATGAAAGACAGTATAGAAAATATCTCGAATGTAAGACAGAAAATACAATATAACAGGACCTTGACAAAACAAACGCTCACACTCAAGCTGAATAAACTCACCTGAGTGTTCATGAAGCGTAACACACTTCCAGCAAGGAACCTCTTCATGCCTGTTACAGCATACAGGAACCGAGAACCAGCTCGTAACCCCTGCATAAAAATACATTCGAGCAACTAGCATTATTAAAAAAAAACCTCTTAAGAAAATCAACCAAATTATGAGAACTTGTTTCATGAACTTTGTTAACCATATTTTACATTGAAGCTAAGCATAATTTAGAGCACTGGTATTAATGTAAAACTGGCATGAAAAAGTGGAAGTGAAATAATAATAACTATTACTTATGCTTTATAACTAACTTATAAGAGGGTAGAGGAAGCAGAGATCAGACACAAAATAGTATTTTATATATCTATAAGCCCAGGAGCATATGCAGAATTTAATTTTATTAGGGGGAATTAACCACTTTGCCTGCTTTTTTCATTCAAATCCTTTCCACTTTTTTGGTGGGAATGATAGTTATTTTAGGCACCCCCTTCTTGCATATGCCCGTAATCAAGCCTGGAAGTAGCTAACCTACAGACAGTTAAGTCAAGACGTACCAAATATAAACTTAAAAAGGAATAATCAAATAGGTAAGTGTTATTGGTTTAGTCTATTTTGAAAATGTATGGCATAGTTATAATCAGAAACTAGTCCTCCAAGTTAAAATCGCCAAAACCTGAAAAAATGTAGAAAATATCTAGGTTTATAGCATTTTTTTGGATTTTTGACAATGCTGGGTATTGGTGATCAAGGTCAAAAACTTGCATTATATCTAGGACCAATATCATAAACAAATAAGCAAAAAAATCAGAACTACCGGATCTTACGGAAGGTATGATGTATATGGTTACTGGACTACTTGGCCTATTGAAAAAATTCTTTAATGACTTGTGAATTTATTTGTTATGTGGTCAGACATTGTATTGCCTTTATTTGTGGAGTTTTCGTTATATTTCAGCGGCCGGGAAGGAAGAGAATGGGGAGGGGGGAGAAGGAGATGCGACTACCCACCACAAACAGCCCCCATCCTCCAGCCTCCTGGTTTCAGGTCTGTTGGTGCCGCACTCATGATGTGACGCCGCCCTGCAGTTCAGAGCCACACGCGATGGCAGCTACGGCACAAACTGGCAACAAGGAATGGACTTGCCTTCAAAAGGGCCCGGGTTGGAATCCCAGTCCGGCCAGCCTGATCTCTGTTTTTCACGGATTTCCAAAGCCACTACTGGCAGATGACGTGGTAGTTCCTAGCTATGAACTATGAGCCATTCTTTCCCCAATTTCCCTGGCGTAGAATGGTGTGCGTCCGACTCTAATGACAAGACGCAAAATTAAAATAGTAACATGTCTGTTGGAGTGCTACAGGCCTATGTAAATAAATGAACATACAATTGTTTACAATGGCCAATCGCAAGCCAATGTTTCCTAGCTGCGAGCGCGAGCGGTCACTATTTTGCTTCGCTCTTGCACCATGCCGACCAACAAGCAATCCTCAACACCTAACTCAAGTTTCACCTTGTCCTCCTCCTCCTCCTCCTCCTCCTCCTCCAGCGAGGCACTGGGCTTCGTGGTGCGAGGAGCGCGGCTGCGGCACATGTCGCCAGTGTAGGTACCTACTGCGCGAAGGTGGCATGTTGAGCCCAGCCTCCGGAGCCCGTATTGGAGTCCCTCCCACACGACCCGCAGGCCATGCGGCTACTGGGTAGTGACTGTGAATGCGGGCGTCTTGCGGGGCCTTCAAGAGATCTGCGCCAGCCACTGCACGGGCGAGCTGCAGATCAGGAACCAGGCAGTCCGCGTGGCCACTGACCCCGTCAGGCATGCCTCTTTGGGAGCTCTACGAGACTATCCGGTTGTCCGATGCGGCTACAACAGCTGCACCCTGGCCAGGCAAACAGCATAAATATGGCAGCACGCAAACATCGCCGTCTGCTGCCACAAGAAACAAGCGGTCCCAGGCAAAAAAATCAGTGTCGACAGTAGTTTTGACGGCGGAGAAAGGCTCTACTACTGCCCAGCTCGCCACCCCCGACCGAGTCTTTGTCCCACGCGGCGACACAGATGGGCTCAGCTGCACGGCCCACGAGACATCTACCTGCTGGGGATTCGCAGCAGCAGCCACAAACGAAAAGAGCGTCCTGGCAGTGTCCTGCTGCGGCCCGAGAGTTTTGCACATGGGGTTAACCGACACGTCATCTCTGGATACAGTGCTCGTGTTTTCTAAACTGTCCATATTTTGGTTTACATGCATGCAATATGCGGAAAACTTTAAAATATACAGAAAGTTTTCCATAAGACATAGTTTTGACATCAAACCCGTTTCAAAGTCACGCTTTTGCAAGTGCAGGCAGGCCCCCCCGTCAGCGAGAGGCTTCTTAATTCCAGGGGGGGGGGGGGGGGGCATTCATGCCCTCCCCGGGATCTACGCCCATTCATACATTTGTATCGTAAATTATTTAAAAACTGGTACATTGTGCATACTAACCAACTTGCTATGTATTAAAAATAAATGATGCAAATAAATACAATCTAAGTTGAACACAAAATATTTGGAGCAGTGGAATTAAATTGTGATGGCAATATGAGGTGTTGTGTCGGGAAAGGTTTTGGTCTGGTTGGTTTGAAACAAAGAGGGAAGGGAAAGGGCTCTTGGGGGTGCTGTCACAACTTAGAAACACACAAGATAGAATCTTCTAAGTGATGCCTGTTCTAATTTGTGCGTTTCTAAGTTATGATAGTTCTAAGTTACATGGTTCGGCCTTGTGTGTTTCTAAGTTACGTTTTTCTAAGATTATGACAGTTCTAAGTTGTGATAGTTATAAGTTATGATTTTCTATTTTATGACGTTTCTAAGTTGTGTGGTTCTGCGTTGCGTGTTTCTAAGTTACGTGTTTCTAAGTTACGTGTTTCTAAGTTACGTGTTTCTAAGTTACGTGTTTCTAAGTTACGTGTTTCTAAGTTACGTGTTTCTAAGTTACGTGTTTCTAAGTTATGACAGTTCTAAGTTGTGTTTCTAAGTTGCGATGGTTCTAAGTTATTACTTTCGAAGTCATGACGTTTCTAAGTTGTGTTTTTCTATGTTGCGTGTTTCTAAGTTATGATCGTTCTAACTTATGACAGTTCTAAGTTACGTGGATTGTTTCGAGGTTTCTAAGTCATGACTGTTCTAAGTTGAATGTTTCTAAGTTATGTGTGGTTCCCGGGCTCTAGTTACGTCTCTGACGGCAGCCACCACAGCCCCCAACCTTCATGGTGAGCGAGTCGTTCCACTGGCGCACGAGGCGGTCGGCGCGCACGTCCTTCCACGTCACGAAGTTGTGGAAGGGCTGGCCGGTCCGGCGGTGCCACGTCACGAAGGTGGCCCTCTGCGTGGAGATGCCCAGGCCGCTGACCTGGTGCGCGCCCACTCCGGCCTCTGCGGACACGCGCACCCCCCGCCTTCAGTCGCTGCTGCTCGCGCGTGGCTCACGGCCCCGCGTCCATGTTTTTCATCTTTATTTTATTAGTCTTCTTTCTAGCGTTCTTTTTAAAAATATGGACACTATGGGAAAATGAAAATTTAAATTTTTTATTAGCATGTAAATTAAAGTGCTGGTCAATACAAAATTCAATTAATGATTTAGCAATCGAAAAAATTGTAAATGTTTTATTGCCACGTATAATTACGCGATTTTACAGGAATTTTATCGTAAGCATTTAAAAAACTGACTTTTTTTATTAATCAGGAAAGAATAACATTTCTTATGATAAATTGGCAAAACCATCGTCAAAATTTGAGTCCCAGGTTGGCTTATAATTTAGTTTCAAAGAGTTAATTTTGCAAACGTCGGTGATGGGAGGGCCTTCATAAAAGTAAAAAGCCTAGGGCCCCACAAAGTCTAGCGCCGCCACTGGAAATCGGCCATTTCCGACCCGCGGCCTCTTTCCGTACGGACCGTCTAAAGAATCTTTCAACAAACAAATATAACCGTGCACTGTACATTTTTTTTTGCATATACAAAATTTTCGTAAATTGCGGAGCATTAATTTAATGGATCGCAGAAAATGCCAAAAACAAGCGATTTGTTAAAGAACCATGCCAAAAAAGCAAACCTACAATAAATACCGCGCAAATTTGAATTACACGCGCAGCTAACACCCCACTGACTCACAGTTCCACGCAGTCACTGATAAAAACGTACGAAGACCTTCCTATTTAGCACACGTATGGTTGTTCAATAGTTAAAATGTCTGAAGCATTTGGAAGAAGAGAGAATTCTGGTTGTGAGCTACTTGAGTTACTGGAAACAACATGGTTGTCTTTGGAATATACGACATTACATCTTTTTCAACAGAAATAGTTCCACACTGGAGATATATACAAAAAAGTGAGTTCTGAAGCTACGATTGGGGTGCTTTAGAATAGGATGGAAAACTTGTGAACTGCTTACAAGCAGAGCTAAAAGTACTTTAAGATTTTTAAATCTGTACCTCGGAGGCATAATAAACTATGTCCATTTATCGCTTAAAAGCATTTTTAACCATAAACTTGACCACATTTGACGTTTTTTCTATTGGCATACCAGTGAGGCACTATTTAAAGTTCTTTAAACTGCTCTCTTAAAAAATATGGTTTTTGTGACGGTGTCTTATGCTTCCGAGGGACAGTAGCCATTTTAAAAGCACTACGCACCACAAGTGTTTCTTTTATACTGGTCTGGTGGGCGTTCTCTTGGTTTGGTCGGAGCCAACGTATGTAGGACAACAAAACATCGACAAGAAAAGTCGATAAATTCGATCGTGTCGAGTAGTTGTATTGGAATGTGTGTATGGGCCTTTAACCGATCGAAGTGGACGCTCGGTCCTTTCCGTTCAGTATAACTCAACACAAACGTGGTAACGCGGTGATTTGGATGTCTGTGTATTGTGTTTGTCGAGGTCGATCGAATTAAGTAATAGTAAGTACACGTTGAATAGCGTTTCTGTGTGTCAAAAACTGAATAAATATATATATACACATACATATATATGTGTGTATATATATATATATATAAATATACAGGGTAATTATAAAGTCCGTGAAACATTTCATAAAATCGGTACAGCGAAATGGAAAAGAATAACGTAACAAATTATATACCGCTTGAAAGAACAACTCTCAAAGTTTTTTTTTTGAAGCGCCAAAAATCTATTTTAAAAAACAACCGACAGGGGCGCTAGTGCATGTAGTTGCTGAAAATGGCTGCGAACCAGGCAGCGAAAGCCTTTTGCGTGCTTGAATACGCCCGTAGCGAATCAGTAGTGAGTGTCCAAAGAGCTTTCCGTGGCAAGTTTAACAAAACACCACCAGTTTACAATAGCATAATGAAGTGGTACAAGAAATTCGAGGAAGACGGCTGTTTGTGCGGCGCAAAACTGTCGGATCGGCCAGGCGTGTCACAACAGACAGTGGATTGTGTACGGGACGTGATGGTGCGGAGTCCCAAGAAGTCAACTTATCGGGCTAGTGCAGAATTGAACATCCCTCAGCCAACAGTGTGGAAAATTCTTCGTAAGCGATTAAGAGTGAAGTCGTACAAATTGCAGCTTCTGCAAACCATCAGCCACGATGACAAATTGCTCCGACTGCAGTTCTGCATTGCCATGCAGAACTGTCTTCAAGACGATGAATTTGCAAGCAAATTAATCTTCAGGGACGAAGCCACTTTTCATCTCTCTGGAAGAGTCAACCGACACAACACTCGCATATGGGGGACAGAGAATCCACATGCAACTCTCTAACACGTCCGAGATTCGCCAAAAGTTAAAGTGTTCTGTGCCATGTCAAACAAGATAGTTTATGGCCCCTTCTTCTTCCCTGAGAGAACTGTCACTGGTATCACCTACCTCGACATGCTGCAATTTTGGCTTATGCCACAACTTGAAGCTGATAGCAGGGACTTCATCTTCCAACAAGATGGTGCTCCACCTCATTATCACAATGTGGTACGAGATTATCTGAATGAGACGTTGCCACATTGCTGGATGGGCCGTGGGGCGGCCGCTGACCAAGTGCTACTCCCGTGGCCACCACGATCGCCAGACTTGACACCTTGCGATTTTTTCTTGTGGGGATACATCAAGGATAGTGTTTATGTTCCACCTCTACCACAGAACCTTGACGAATTGAGACACCGCATCGTAGCAGCTGCTCTTACCATTACTCCTGATATTCTGGGTTGGGTATGGGCAGAATTGGACTATCGATTAGATGTGTGTCGTGTGACGCAAGGTGGACACATAGAACATTTATTACTAGTTGAAAAAAAACTTTGAGAGTTTTTCTTTCACGTGGTATATAATTTGTTACATAATTCTTAGCCATTTCACTTTACCGATTTTTTGAAATGTTTCACAGACTTTATAATTACCCTGTATATATGTCGCCCCTCAGCAACAAAATACTTGTGTGTTTTCTTGGGGTACTTCCGTTTCCCACCTCCCCCAAAAATGCATTTTCAATTGCTGCTACCTCCCACCTCCCCCTCATGCTCTATTGCAAACCTTAAAACATTCCTTCCTTATTTAAATAGCTAAATTCTTTAATTTTTAGGCTTATGGCATTTGACTTGAGAAATGTTGCCGTAGAGCAACTATTCTGCAAATAAATCAACAAATAACAGTGACGTGGTAGATGCTATTAAATACTAGGAGTTTACTGTTTTTGATGTTACAAATAGGCTAAAGATAAAACTTACTTGACAATGCATCTCTCATCACTTTTAAGATGATGGTCCATAATTTTTCAGGGTCTATCTCTTCTCGGCCGATTTCTGGATACAGTAGCTCAACCTTGAAAACACAAAGCAATGAATTTATCAAACTCGGCGCGACCAGGCGAGAAATGAAGGAGAGCGACTCGTGGGTAAGATGGGGATCACACTTCAGTCGATTTCCCTGGGTTTTTCCTGTACTAGTACTTAAAATATTTCCCCTTTCTCATCGGTATCAATAAATATATTTCAATACACCAATTACTAATAGGAACAATAAAACGTTTTCCTGCAGTTTGCAATGTTATTATTTCCATCAACATTACATATTTTACCTTTCTAGACTGAAATATATATATATGTGTGTGTGTGTGTGTGTGTGTGTGTGTGTGTGTGTGTGTGTGTGTGATCAATTTTTGAAATGATGCGATTGTGATCAGGCAGGCGAACGACTATAGATAATTAACTATGTTTCAACGACGATAGATAATTAACTATGTTTCGAAATAATACAAAGTTCTTAGTATCACTAGATAAGGAAAAAATTACATACCAATTTTAAGACATTAATAAGATACTAAATTATGCTAACCAGTTGTTTTATCCATGTGTGTCGTGAACACAACGCTACGGTGGTGGCAGAATAATGCCACGGCGGTATGCCATTGTGACAGGGACATCACCAGCACCCAGTCCAGAACCCAGGGAAAAAATTTAAAAAAAAAAAAAATCCCCTACCCGGCCAGGAATGGAACTTGGGTCCCTTGGCCCTCCAGCCAGTCACGCCAGCCACTAAATCAAGTTGGCGGACAAGATGCCTACCAATTAGCACGAAAAATTACTCATGTTGTTTTGTAACAAAGATGTTAATCTGCCTGGGTTTTCGAAGGTTTTTTTTTTTTTTTTAAGACGACGCGACGTTTCGAATCCCTGAGTTTTCCCTGTTGTCGCAGATTGTTCCTGTGTGCGGTAACCCTGGTATACGAGCAAAGTGTCCGCTGGTTCAGGGACGACTGAGTTATTGCGCGAGCAGACGGCTCTGAAGAGTGTCCAGAGGGACTTGCGCAAAGTGACGACCGTAAGCACCTTCGTGACTGGTATCTTTTCAAAGCCGGGGCTTTCCGCCTCGTCGTTAGAACGGGCGGCGCAGCCCCAGGTCCGGGCAGCCATTCAGGGCCCCACGCCAGCCCTTTTCATTTTTTAAAAATTTCCCTTGTTTGTCAAGTTTTCTGTCAAAAATTAACGCATTTATTAAAAATTTATTAAAAATTAAAACATTTTAGGGATTTTATTTTTTGACAGTGTTTTAAAGTGGCTTATTCAGATAGCATATTGGTCCCGCCGTCTGACTTTAAGCCAGCCATTCGTTTGTTTACTGTGCACACATTGAGATATAATTATGCCTTTTTTTTCGGGCCCATTAATATTTTTAAACTGGCTACATGTATATTTATACTGTACAGAAACTGACTCTGAACCTTTATGTGGATAGGATGTTCGATTGGGCACAGGAGAATATTCGTTATTTTGAAGTGCAAGATTTTGAAAACGAATCGAACAATTTTATTAAATTAAACAATTGAATTGTTGTTAGTGTGTGATATAAAGTGCTAGTCAATGTCCTTTTGATTGCAACTGAGTTTTCATGATTTCGTAAGAAAACAATTTGAGCGAGTCTTTCAGTACCTACTCGCCAGTACGTCTAACCTCGGTAACAGCAAATTCATGTGTTCTCATTTTGCAAATAAACATATAATACGAAACTCGGACACAAAGTTTAAAGTATAATTCTTAAAAATAATGCCGAGCGTGATAAATATACGCAAATTGTGTTTTCAACTACATTTCCGTACGCGAATCACGCGTAGTTTCCGCACCCGTCGCTCGGATTCGCTGCCGGAGCAGCTACATTGACTATTGAATCATTTGATCAACGGAACGAAATTTTAAACTATATAATGAAACGGCTCCGATAAAAGCAAAAAAAAGACTTGAAAAAATACTTATCCCCGGCATTTGACCTGATTTTATACAAGGAATATTATTAAAATAGTGCCCATTGATAAAATCAATTTAACAGTTAATACTATAAAGTTTCCCTTTGTCTTTGTAAACTTTGGTTACCACCATCCGTCACAGATGGCAGCACTGTGAATGTTACACATTTCCGTTCCTTGAATTCCGCCGTAGTCACGAAATCACTCCCGCCAAATGCCGTAGCTAAGAGTTACACTTAAAAATGAATTTCAAAGTTTTTATTGCCTAATTTTATGACGCAGTTTCACCGGAATTTAATCGTTGGCAAACTTTAAACTATTCGGAATATAATTTATCAGGGAAGAACATCAAAATTTCTCAAGGTAAGTAAGCAAATCCATCGTCAGAATGTAAGGTCAAGTGTGGCTTAAAAAAAAAGTTGTTTTTAAGTTGTTTTGCACCTATCCTATATATTAGGACCTCACATACGTAAATGCTTCCGCATAGTTTAGGGCTGCCACTGTTAGACCGATTAACGATTTGGCCTGTTAATAGCATGGACGTAGACACACCGGGGGAACGGGGAAGCACCTGGAAGCCCCGCTTGCCCTTGCGATTTCGTTACTGTGAAACGGGGTTGGAAGTAATTTTCGGTAAATGCGACAGTTGATGGCTACAATATGTAGTATTTCTTTGAAATCTACCAAAAAGAGCACGTGTAAGGTGCAATTCAAACCTCGACTCGTAAGTATACCGTATTGGGTAAAACGGCAGAGAGTGTGAGAGAGAGAGTAAGAGAGAAGAAAATTTTCTAAAAAAAATATTACTCGCTGTTGAAATACACCATAAAAGATTGACTGTATGTATTAAAGTTTCTTAAAACAATTTTTCCATTTGGAACATGCCAAATCTGAACGAAATATAAGTTCATGACAAGTAGCACTATCTAAGCGGGAAATGCAGGGACTGTTTCAACAGCGCTCTTTATGCTGCAGGTTGAACAAGAAAGAACGCGACCGCGCTGGTACCAAATATAACATTATAAATATAACATAAAACCAGTGGTGTAGTTCCAAATTTTACAGTGCCGGAGCTCTTTGTATTTAAGACCCTTTGGTTCACCCATCCTGCTAATAAAAGCGGGGTTCCGGGGGTCCTCCCCCGGGAAATTTTGAATTTCCAGTGCTAATTGAAGCTATATTAGCAATTTTACTGGCAGAAATAACAAAAAGATTTTGCTAACATAAACTTATATGGAGGTATTAATTTAACAAATATCGGCGAGTTTCATGACAGTGGCGTAGCGTGCCATCTCGGCGCCTGGGGCGGGAAACCCATTTTGCCGCCCCCATTCTATAGGTGCTTAGTTAAAATTAAATTTCACATGCAATGAGGTACCTTTTATTGAAGTTAAAATAGGATGAGTGGTTTTACAAGCGGATTATACGGGCTTTATGAGCAGCGAAGTCAGAAATAACTTTGTCAAAATCAATATTAGCAGCCAATTCTTGTTCAATCGACAATATAGTCAAGTTTGATAGTATAGCGGAGTTATGTTCTTATATATTTTTAATGCCTTTTTGGTAATTATATTTAATTTTCGGAGCTCCGAAGTATATGATCAAATTATAATTTTTCGGGGGTATTGTTAAAGTATTTTTTTAGTATTATTATATAGCTATTTTTTATAAGTAGTAATAACAATGCGTAGTACTAAATTCAATGAGTGCGAAAGAGAGGCATCGACACGGGCCGACGCGTGAAACAAAAGATTTTGTATGAGTAATTAACATAATAAGGAGTGCCGCTCAACTCGGCTCGCGCGCGCCGGGCGGCGCGGCGTGATGCGATGTTGCCGCTCGTATGTAAACAAACAAACGTTATAAAGAGCTCTGTCAGTGATTTCGCAGTTTTTCTTTTAAATAAATATTAAAAAATTGTTGGTGCGCAAAATTTTAGATAAAAATGGAACATTATAGTGTGTCTGACACATGTTATGCATGAATCATAGATCAGATCTCAACCCGCTTCACCGGCGACCCGCCCCCGCGGGCTGCCGCCCGGGGCGGGCCGCCCCCTCCGCCCCACCCACGCTACGCCACTGACACGGACCCGTACATATTGTTACGAATTATTAAACCACAATAATAATCGTCGTCGGAAAAACTACTGGGTTCGTGAATGGATAGCCCAATTAAAAATTCTACCACTAGACAGTTTTATTGATTGCCAATATTTACATCACTAACAAATAATCTTCTAAAAATGCTTAATAATCAATTACACTTAAAAAAATGTTTATTCCCCACTCACTCGGTTTTTACACACCGCACACCTCTCTGGGCCGCACCTCTGGCGCAACTCTCGCCGCAGCACTCCTCGTGGACCTCCATCGCCCCACTCAACCGCCGCCGTCGCACTTCCCTTCGCCGAGGCACCACTCGACGCTTCGCTCGGAACTTCGCTCGGGACTCTCGCCGCACCCGCGGCACTATCGCCGAGGAACTCCTCGCCCAGGAACTGAGCTCTCTCACCGAGGAACTCCGCCGCACCCACGACACTATCACGTAGACTCTCTCGCCCCGGAACTCTCGCTCAGACACTCGCCCCGGTACTCCGCCGCACCAGCGGCACTATCGCCGCGGGAAAACTCCCTCGGAGGCCGGCGTCCCGGGCTGATATGGGCCCAGGCGCCACTTCTAGAAGTGACGAGCGCGGCTGTGACCAGTCGCGTCGTTCCGTGCCGACCCGATGCCAGATTTATCGAGAAAGGCGTCGGGAGCTCGCGCGACCGCAGGCGGAATTCCCACAGCTGCCAGGTGTGTCAGGTTAAGTGCGCCGAAGCAGAGCGTCGCGCCTGAGCGGGAAGGGGCGGGGGGGGGGGTGGAGGGGAGGAGTAGGAAGGGGAAGCGGCGACCTTTGCAATCCACCAGGCGCGCGTATCATATGTCATGTCAGCGGCGGCCACGTGACGTCAGTGGTCGTACGGGGCCGCCAGCCAGCTCCGAACCCGCGTGCGCCGCGGCCCTGCCTACATTTCGTAACAGTATTACCTCGGCAATTCTCAGCTCTTCCTTTTACGTTACTCCGTGCGACCAATAGAAGCTGAGTATTTGGCCGCGGTGGTAGCGATGAATGTTTACGTTTTAAATACGTTATTAATTGCTTCATGTTCAAGAATATTTAGTGTTCTATCTTTTTTTGACGTGACGTCTAATAAATCGATGAACGCCGCACTAAAAAGTGTCTCGTAACGCACACTGTCCCACTACGATGTGTCCTGTTACGCTCATTGTACGCTTGCGCCGCATCTATCTCTCTCCACTCGATTGGAACCACCATCGATTTGACTTTTCAATCATGTTTTCATCGTTTGAATTATTATGTAATTTAACGATCGTCCACCGATTTTTAACACAATCGGTACGGTTATTTAAAAGTAATGTTGAATTTTCAAATACGTTTTTGTACGAACAATGGTGTTTTACAGTTACACATAATAATTCAAATTACACCCGGGATCTTTTGCACAATGTTTTAAAAAATATTGTAAAACATTACAAATAAGTTTGGTGTATTTGGGATGCGTATGCGTATTTGTTATAAAATCGTATTATAAAAACGAAATAATATTATTCCCCTACGGTGCTGTCATCTACGGTGACGGACGCGAACCGAACGAATCTCGCTATCTACCCGCTTCCGCGGCAACCAGGCACTCGTTAATACATATTTTCCTTTGTTTATCGAGAGGGGCGTTATTATTAATGAATTATAAATAAAATTTCTTGCCCGGGACTACAACTGCATATCATTTTGAGCACTGGAAGACATAAAAACGTAAAATAGTCTCGACGAATTTTAATCTCGGCCCCAGCGCACCACGAGCGTCTGGGTTGGAGATTAAAGCCGCAATTCTTTCTTAAACTTACTAATACTTATTTTATTAACTGCAAGGGCATTTTTATTCAATTCTACGTTCAATTTCACGACGAACAAACTTCGTCGTTAAATGTGTAATTGCGAAAAAGCGTAAAACATTCTCGACGACCTTGAAGTTAAATAGCAAACATGTATACAAGTTAAAGTTAAAATAATCTCTTCGTTAAAGTAATAAACATATTTGAATTAATGAGTGCAAATAAAAGTATATTTATCAATTAAATTGTAGATTTCATTTCACTCATTCTTTGTATTCATACAAAATACCTAGTGATAATTCAATAAAAATGATTCAATTTTATTCATAAAAGTATGCAATCATTTCATCAATGTTTTGTTATGACGTTGTCACGTTAAACTATCGTCCGTAAACCGACTTTACAGACAACCAATTTCTTTGTGATTTATTTTTACTACATATATAAATACTAACCCGTGTGTGTGTGTTTTTATTTTTGAGTTCCGAATTTTTCAATTAAATTAATTATTTCGTAACCGTGAAATTCAATCTCATTGGTTGTCATTTATTACGTTTTCGTGCATTGTGGAAGCGAGTCCGTCATCCATTTCCGTCTTTATGTTTCCGTGTCATTGCGGAACGGGCTTTAATGAGTAATGAAAATAACTGCATGCCGCTGCAGGCTGCAGTGACTTAATGAGTATTAACTAGTGGAACGCTAGTATAAGCTGCGTGTTATGAACTCCTGTACTGAGTTAGACATTAGAATTGCGTTACATATGTCATTTTTAATCTTGGTTTACGACATTACTGTAAAAACAAATGAGTTGGTACATTGTTGAGGTTTCATAAATCTCATAGCATTCTTTTTGTGTCTAACTTCCAATGCAGAAAGTGTTTGATGGTTCATGTTTAGTACATTAAAATAAAACAAAAATTAATAAAATTTCACATAGTTCAATTATACATAGTTACAATTTTTCCAACAGATTTATCATAATCAACTGCTGTAAACAAATGGCCCATGTTATTTTTACATTATTCTTTCAAGCATAATTTAAACACTCCCAGACTTTTGTTAAAAACATTAAACAGAAGTTGGACACACTACTAACCAACTTTCAAACACAATCTAAATTGAAATCTGGATACACAAAGTAATATTCAAAACCACGAAACGAAAACAGTTTAATATTGGGCGCAAAATGTCATCCTTCGATTCTTCTATTGTAAATTGTATTTTATCATTGATGTATGTATGCGCACACGATGAAAATTACACCTCCAACCACCACCCCCCCCCCCCCACCCCTAAAAAGGGACAATCCAATAAAATAATCTAACAAAAAATGTAAAGATATGAAAGCAAAGAAAGGGCAAAGTTGTTCCTCATCTCCCCCCCCCCCCACCCCTTTTCCATGAACTGAAATACGGAATAATTACCAATGATTTCATCAAGAGCGTAAGCAGTTTTTTTCCTTCATTTTTGGTGTATATAAGAAGGGGTGGGGGGATAGAACCATGGAAATTCATTCTAGATGTCAATTCGCCCGTGCTGGTTATCAAATTCTTGTGGATTACGTTACACACATAAATCATGTATTCAATAAAAGATTTTATACAGAAGATAATTTATTTCATATCTTACCTGTTCTTGCGCGATTCCTTGTGCTGTCGTACATTCATCTAAAACGTGACAACGAACCGTCGTTGTACCGACGTCCAATGCTAGAACGAATTTACCCTCCATAACAGCAAATAAGACGAACACGGAACACGTGTGTCTGTTAATAATTTAGACCAGGTTATGGGTGGTAGAATTTAGTAATATACATGCAAACTAAATTCAGTGCGCTACATTCAAATAATTTCTGTTTCCGTCCAGTGGGTTGCAGTTCTCGCGTGTTTCACGATCACGATATAAAGTAAGCAACAACTTTATCGAAGTCAACTGAAATTTTAATACTGCTATCGAACTGAAAAATTTAACCTCTGAGCTAGAAATCGTATTGCAGCAGTTGCACGTAGCAAGCCAAGTCCGGGAGCAAGTGATATACTTGAGTTGTCATACATAATATGACATAGCACTTTGCGCAGTTGTGGCCATACTGTACGCTATCGTCATTTGTCTTCCGGTAAAAAATAAACAACACCGATGAAAAACGACAAACAGGTTACCGAAATGTTTGCCTTGGTGTGTCAACACTTTCGAATGAGGAGGTTAAATACAACTTTCTTTGTTTGTTATAGTTCGTCTTGTGTGACCACATATGCTCACGTATAGTTCAAATAATACTAGTATACATAGTAGTTTACGCCTTAACAAAAATTTCATGGATATACAAACAATTTTAATTTTGTAAACTATTTTTTTCCGTGGAATTACAGTTTACTGCTAGTGTAAAAAAAAAAAGAGCATTTATGGCAACCACAGGGATTGAAGATAAAGTATGCCCATCAATTTGATCTTCAAAAAGCCATTATATAAGTATTACTGTTGAGTTGGCAGGTAAATGCTGTTTTCTTGTTTATATATGAGCGGGTTGTCAAATTGAAATGTTAATGAGTGTTGGTTTTGAACGTAGTTTTGTTAACGGAGTTATCAATATAATTAAGGCCGGGAGTAGTTAAGAATGTGATAAAACATTAATGACTTCGCTAACATGGTGGCATTGACATTACCGCCACTACAAGTAAAGGAACATGGGGGTTTTTGGTGTGGATAAATTACTTGTTTTGCCCAAAATAAGTTTCTTTATGAAACGAACTTTCCAATTTTGTATTATATACTAAAACCCTACCTATTCTAGTATAGAACACAATACTGAAGATATACTACTTTTCCATACCCTAATGTAATTTCCTCAAGAAACATATCTTGTAATAAACATGCATGTGAACTTATCCATCCTAAACACCGTATTCCTGCGCTTGTACCATAAAAATGTCATAATTACTTCAGCATTTCCTTTGTTGGTGACTTCATCAATATCCCTATCATATCGTGATGTTAACTTATAAAAATAATTTATGTAGCTTATCTACCATCACCGGGTGTAAAACTAAATCACCCTAAGAAATCTAAACCTTTTACACTACCTAATGTATTTAATGATTAATCTACCAAAGAAAACAAATAATTCACCTAACATTGCTAATTAACACAACACACACCTCTGACCTAACAGCGCAAAATTCACCCAAAACTCTACAAATCACTTAAATAATTTAAATCCGTAAAAGAATACATTTTTCTTGGCTTTATAGAATTATTAATATACTATCAATATTACTCTCGTATATATTAATTTTACGCAAAAAATATAAGCCATTTCTCCATTAAATTGATTTAATACTGCAAAACATGAACGCTTTCATTCACACTTCTTGAACATCTATTATCAAGATATTCCATTGCACTTATTTTCTGTTACAGTTATACTCCAATTTTATTACTTGATCTCCTACTCGTACCGAAACAGCTATTTTCACTCCAAAAGTAACATTAACTTTAGTAATTACTTTCATGCCAATATTTAGGCTTTTGCTGTTCCCAATATTACATACAGTGGACTTCTGATAGTCTGAAATCTTACGGTCGGGAAAGACCCTAAGAATGTACAGACTTCAGCCAACTAAGCAAACTTATCTAAAAACCTAAAAATTTTTAGTCATAGGTCAAAAACTCTTTTACAGTACGCACATACAGTATGCTCTGCGCAGCCCTGAAATAGTAGAGAGCATTTGGCATGGTTCGGGAAGGTTTGGATTCATCGGTGCGCTTAAGAGTTTCTTCAGCAGTACTCAACAGTCATTTTAGTTTTGGCCTGTTTTTGCATTGAAGTGTTCATCCTTATTTTCCTGCTGAACAATATTTGCAGCCAAACACCATCTTGCAGACCTACTTAAGTTTATCGATAAAGGGATATACCATCCGTTCATCCGGCATTTCTGGTAATCTGGCACCAGAAAAGTTCAGAAGGTGCCAGATTATCGTAAGTTTATTGTACTATAATTCCCTTCGTTGCTCCGTTCAAGTGCTTATTTTATCATTGGCCAGCTTCAATGTCATATCTTTCCCCTATATTTTTTTCAGACCAAAATTACACACACTCTGCTTACCAGTGTCAAGATGGTAAACTTTACTCATTAAGCCTAAGCCTTTATCATTTTGTTACTGTACAGATACACACAGACAGATTTTAAAGACTAAACCTTAAATTAAAATTTTTTCCTGTAGGCTGTTTAATTACTATTATTTAAAAAGTTAGTTTTCAGCAAAATTAAATTATTCTATAACCAGTTTTGGTAAATGTTTGTAGTAGCAGCATAGTGGAAGTGGGATAAATACACAAAATAAAAGCTCTGCTTGTATTTGAGCTCAGCTCAGCTTATTTTCGAGCAAATATGGTATATAATTGAGAAACTTGACCTTCTCATCAAACCTTTTATCATGTGGAGCATAAAAGTTCACATAGTCTTTATTTTGCCTAATCTGTTTGGTTTATAGTACAGTGAAAGTTCTTTCATCTTGCACATTTGTGATCACCGCCATGCCAGAATAAAAATTTTGCAGTGTTATTAAATGTCAGTATATTTTTAATGTGAAAATGTGAAACGTAATCCGTTAGAAAACACTAAACACTGTACTGAGATGATAAAGCCCACCCCACACGATGCCCATTTTCTGCTATAACTTCTGTTATACCCATGGGTATAAAAATTTTCATAAAAATTTGTATAGCAGAACCGCAGAGAGATTTCTTAACTCCATACACACGATACCTAGAATGCTGACAGAAAACCAGCCAACGCAGTTGCCGACCAAAGCAAACATATCAGGGGAGGATAAACCTGTCGTAGTCAACTTATCAAAATACTGAAAAAAAAGTGAAAGTTACACCTGTTTGTGTTAAAAATTATGTAACTTGCGGAAATATTATTTGATATTTTATCTTATATTTTTCATTTGCAAATAAATAACAAAATTGGTTTAGTATTTAAAAACAAATTAAGAGCAATTTTGGAATTACAAATATATTTTTAAGTTGTAGGTTAATTTCAAAATCTAAAAATATATAAATTTAAATGATACAAGGGACATTGGGTTTACTAAATGTAGTTTATGTACGGTTTAAATTCTAATATTAATTTAATTATACAGTTAATCAAGCTAATTTCATTGTAATAGTAAAAAAAAATGCTACCGATTCATATATGTTATATATAAGATTTATTGATTACTTATATATTTAACTACATAATTAGAGGAATTGTAACTAATATTTTTTGTAACCCAGTGAGACAAATAAACACGCACATATCGCGTAATAAATTTAAATCTTAGGTGAAGAAAAACATTTTGCATGTTTTTTTTTACCCTCACAGGTGTGTCGCTATGAAGTATCAGTTTATTCATTATTAATTTATGGACACTCGTTTCTTAATAAACGTTGGCGTTTTAATTATAAAATTAACTTTTGGTTTAAATTATTTGTGAACATGTGATTTTACTTTACTTTTTTAAAAGTAAAAATAAATCTAGGTACGTAGTACTATGAATAAAATCAATGGACTGAGACACCTAAATGTAGTTAATAATATTATATCATAAATTAATTCTAATACATAATTTATATTTTCAGAAAGCACAGTATGTACAATTTAATTATCTGTTACTTAAAAAAAACTTACGCTACCGCAACTTCTACGAATGCGATAGGAGATAATGGGTAATATACAATGCAACGTATTTTTATAACGTATTTTAAAATTTCCGATTACTTCTTTCTGTGGCAATTTCAGCTTAACAAATATATTCCATAGTAGTTTTACTATTATAAAGTTTCATTTGGCATACCATTACATTTGTTACGTCCCTTAATGTTGACAATACAGACTACATACGGGGTTATATTGCAACACGTGGGTCCGCCATCTTGACGGCTCCAGCTCGTGGGTATGGCAGAAAAATAGAACACGTTCTATTACGGTTTTGGCTAAGACTTCGGTTATGAAAACTTTTATACCCAGAGCCAGACCCCTTGGAAGGGTGCTGAAATGTTACCCACATGGGAGCAGGCGCGCTAGCATAAATTTACATGAAAACTGCTAAGGAAATGGGTGTCGTGTGGGGCAGGCTTTACAGACCATAATGATAATCTGTAGCAGTCATGGTCAACAGCTGGAATTGTGCTTGATTTGTGCCGGATTACAAAATGTGCTGAACTATAGAATGCCGGATTAAAGACCTTTCACTGTACTATCAAGATTATAATAGTGTTAGTTGTAACATTAATAATAGTACAGTATAATATGCAATAGTTAGTAAACTCTGACAGTCAAGCCAAACTGGCCTGTTGCTGGTCCAAGAATAACTGTGATGCAAGTGCCGCACAAGCCACCATTAGACGAGAAGACGTCACTGCTCCCAGCTGCGATACGGTTATCACTCTATAGCAAGAGAACGGATCGTCATAAAAAGCTTTGGTTTATACCGTTACATTCTTCACAGTGATGCCTCTTGCTTCACAGGCTGTTTAGTTCTCTAAAGGAAATTAATTGGTTGAAGAATCATTAGCCATGACTGAAAATAGGATGAGGAATAAAAGAGAAAAACCACTTGAAAGTTGGGGTGAATACTCGCTTTAATAGTGCCTTTGGTATGTAGAAGATGAGTTTCAAAATGGTTCCACACTTAAAACACCACCACCACACAATACATACAACCAACACAAATATTTCTAGCCTTTGGTCAAGGCACTTACTCAAATATAAGGTTACCCTTCTGCAGTGTGCAAATTCAATAAATATTTGTAGAAAACTTAAACATGACATCACTGTCAAATCAATGCCAAGCTCCATTGCACCCACTTAATTAAGCCTGGGAACATTGATTTCACAGCGTGCATGCTTTAAACAATTTGGACGTATATATACTATCACTCAAGAGTTTGGTTCATCTTGGAACAGCACTGAAGAAATCCGCTAAAAACTATTTCTCTTTTCACTTGCTTTTCCTTTTGCACTATAGAAATGGTAACTTGAAATAGGATATACAAAAATGTACGATCATAAAACGTCAATAAAGTCTGCTATAATAAACACAGCAGTTTTATAAAAAAAATCCTTCCGTGAGTTCACATCTGATTGATATTTGATGTTGGTCACTTGCATAAATTATTCGTATGATGTTGATCTTTGACTAGGTTTGTTTTGGTTCATTTGTATATATTTTTTCTTCCCTGACTCCAGCTCGTCCTGGGGGGGAAAAAAATTGTGATTACATACACTACAATTATAATATATTTACCAAAATATATTATTATAACATAAACAGATAATATTGCACAAACAATTTAACCAAGGACATAATAGTTATTTCCTCATTGTTTAGTTTATTTATTTTTGTGAGTAGGAAGCAATCGCAGAATAATGTTCCTTAGTTTATCTTTGACTTATTGAAGTACTTCATTCATAGCATCGTCTGGAATACAAACCAGTCCTTGAACTGATGCCAAAACAATGATTAAAAGCCAGTTCATCATTGACACTTATCTATTATCACTAGCACAAACATCTGTAGGTTGTGTCCCTATATTAATACTTTCATTTCAAATGGAAATGCCTGCAAAACATTTACAGTGCACACCAACCATACAACAATGCTTCATGTGGCATGTAGAATGTAATCTTTTATCACAGTATTTTTTATCTTTTATTTATGGCTAACTGAAAGTGTGAAACATTACAGGAACAAATCTGCTCAAATAAAGTTTAAACATTGAAAAAGATTACAAATGACTAAAATTTTTGACATGTCCAGAAAAACACTACTTTCACCATGCCCAGTTATTTCCTGACAACTTATTTTCAATTTCTTCACAGCCTAAAACAGAAATACATAACCAACCTAACATTTAAACATGTTCCTATAAAAAATTATTTCCAATAAGGGAGTTAAGGGGCCTGCCTAGTCAGGGGTGTATGTCTGTTAGTGAGGGGAGATAAGTGCGATTCTCGCTGATATTTTAGACACGGTATCTCCTCCAACTTAAGGACTTTGAACTGGCGCGCAGTCTTCTTGCTGTGCTTTGGACAACTACTAAATTTGAGCAGTAACCGTGACGTTAGATGATGGAGAAATTAAGATAAAAGGTGGGTGCTTTCGTGAATTTTTACTAAGCATTTCATGTCTAAAACTTATTCGGAAAACATGTTTTAGCCCTTTTCACACTCCTAAAAATATAGTTTAAAAATTAAGTATGGAAACACAACTACCCAGCTGCCCTCAGCGCATTCTTAAATGATTTTCATAAACAGACACTACTTGGAAATCTTGAGCAATTTTAAAACCATATGGTTTCTTCTGATGCTCTGCACACTGTACGTGTGCCCAGATAGGAGAGCTCCTCAAGGTAGTGTCAATGCAAGTCAGATGCAAGCTGTTCTGGCCTGCCTCAAGAAGGAGAAGGAGCAACACAGCAGAAAGAATATGTGGGAGGTAAAGAGTGAACCCTGCACCTCAGTTAGGTCCGCCACACACTTTCCACTGGACAAATTGTTGGTCCTCCTGGCCCAAGGTACCGTCAGCTGAGATATGGTGGTGGTCGAAAACCTGTCTGACCAAAAAAAAAAACCTGGCGCTTTGATGATAGGTTGAGTTGCCAGCTCACTAAACCACTATTGGCATTTCTGTTCAGATTTACTGCCAAACCTCTCACGAAGTTCATATATTAAATCTCTCTTCAACACACGTAAGTATTTTAAGATGTTTACCTAATTAATATTCATGAATATTTTTAGTCCCTTTAAAAAATATCTGATTATATCAGTGTAACGTAATCTTTAAACAATGAATAATATTTTTTAAATATTTTATACTAGCAGTAACATTTTTTAGGTCAACTAATGAGATAAGTAAATGATAAAAATGGCGTACTTTTAATCCTTTTTCTTAGTGTCTGTTTTCTCATCCTTGTTCCCGCCTCGGCCCAACAGCTTGGCAAGCGAGTCCCAGATTCCACCCAGGAACAGCGCACAGAAGAGGTTCTCAAATGGCACGAATGGATCGTGTATTCCCAGCAAAACAGATGACAACTGAAACACACAGGAATGGTACCACAGTTATTTTACAAAAGTGCTGTGACCTTGGGGGTCTGACCTGTCAAATTTTATGATTTAAATTTTTTTTTAATTAATATTTTTTGAAGCTAGGCACACAATTAAAGTGAATTCTAAGAACTGTATTAGGTAATCAATTAATAAATTACGTATGAAAGAAAAACAAATTGTGGCATTTAAGTTTGATACACCAAATCTTTAAGGCCAAAAATAAATTAATTTTGATCTTGAAGGAAAATATTCATAAAATGGCCAAGAATATTTTAAGAATATTTCTTTTTCCAAGAAAAGGTTTTCTTCTAACGTTACTCTATTTTTTAGTAATTTATTTGTATATTTTTATGAAGTATATCTTCTAGTAATAATGTACATTATTTTAAATTATCTGAATTTTAAAAAAAATCTGAATAATTATTTTGTAGATACTATATTTTAATATTTAGTTCTCCTCTTTAGAAAGGTATCATATGCTAACTTTCATGAATCAATCATACTGTGTATTGGTGATAAAATGTTAACTGTAACAACTTTTTAGTTATGTTTTCCAAACCTTGAAGTAAACAAAGAAGATGACAATCCCAAAGTATACTAGTGCATGTGGTGCAGAGATCAGATCCGTTTTCTTGTCCAGCACGAAGATGATCGAAGCAACAATGCAGGCCTTTGTTGGGCTGGAAAAAAGAAATATCATTACTACTATAAAAAGGCATTGTATGTTACATTTATAGCAAGAGGCATACTACAGTTACATTACATATTCTTCTGCAGATACCTGCTACAAACATAAGAACTCAGTTCCATAAATTAGTCATACCACTTAAAATCACAATCAGTGTTATTTTGAACTTACTAACTAGATACAAATTATTGGCAGACATACTAAGACACCAATACTTAATTTCCGTCATAATTTACTTTTGAAAATCAATCATTTAAGTTAATTACAAATGCTATCAGATTTATGTAGGAATTCTGTAGTAATGTATAAACTTTCACTTGCCACAAAGCTAGATTTTCATTTAACCACTGCCATTTTTATTTAGTACAGTAAAAGGTCTTTAAGGGCCCCGCCTACCTGGGCACACACACAGTGTGCAGAGCTTCAGAAGAAACCACACAATAGGAAAACTACTTAAGATATCAGAGTGGTGTTTGTTTAAAAAAAGCAGTTTAAAATGTGCTAAGGATGGATGGGTAATTCTGTTCCTGTATTTAGTTTTTAAACTGTGTTTTTAGGAGAGTCAAATGAGCTAAAAAAATGTGTTTTCAGAATAATTTTTAGACATTAAACACCTGGTAAAGATTCCTGAAAGCACCCGAGGGCCTCAAAATACACCTCTTAATGTTCAGTTTTCCGCTATTTAATGTTATGGTTACCGCTAAAATTTCAAAGTTGTCCAACCCCCGACAAGAAGGCTGCGCCATAGTTCACAGCCTTGAGCTGCACTAGAAACACCCACAAGATTCGTACTTATCATTCCGCCTCACTAACCAGGATACTCCCCTGTCTAGGTGGACCCCTTATTGTGGCAAAATCAGGGCCAGAAAAATTAATTTATATTAACTAATTGAAACTAATTTCAATAAACTGCCCTATAGACAAAAATTAATTTGAAAAAAAAAAAAATCATTACTGAAATGTATTCTTGATATGTGACCTGCTGGAAAATAAGAAACACTGTACAGTAATACTGACAGTAATAATAAACCATGAGCAAACCAAAAATGCCATAATCCACCTGATAAAATCTGAATGCAAGCGGCTTGAATGGTGCCTTAGGGATCGTCCATTAATCACGTGAGGCTCGAAAGGGGGGGGGGGTGTCGGGAAAAATCACGAAATATCACAAGGGGGGAGGGGGGGTGTAGAGAGATATCACGTGTATTTTTTTCCCGCCCGATTTCTACTAAACCGAAAAGTGACGCGTGACCTTGACTCGCTGTAGCCAGGCAACAATATCCCCACCCACCGCAACATGAACCACCCGGCTTGGCTTGCCAGTCGCCAGTAAGACAGTGATTTTGGCGCCGAATACATGCGTAAATCACATATAAGCCTTTCCTTTATTATTTTTATGCCAGTGAGAATAAACCTGCAACCTTAAAGTAGTGTGTCTGGACATTTTTATCACTGTGCTTAATTTTCCAGAATTAAATTAGATTATACCTATATTTAAAGATAATATTCTGAAATTTTTAAAAATATTTTGTACCAAAAAAATACACGTGATTTATTGGGGGGGGGGGGGGGGGGGGGTAGTCTGAAGCCTCACCACAATTCACTAGGGGGGAGGGGGGTTAAAAATTTGCTAAAAAAACATCACGTGATTAATGGACGACCCCTTATTAAAGAGCTTTCACTGTATTCAATTTCTTAGTGATGGAATATTTTAAATTTGATTATGTCTACATCTATGCACCATCATACACTTACAAGCTTGGCTGCATGAATTCCATTGCAGTTGGTGTCCATACACCTCTGATGAGTCGCTCAAATAGTTTTGTGAAACCCGCACCATTTCCTGAAAGAAAACAAACACCTCAAAAAAAAATGAACAAAGAAACTACATTTACATGTTTGTGACAGTGTAAGTGACGTATGTATTTGTTAAAACTGCAACTCAAATTACGTCTTATTAGACATTACATGTGGCTTTATTTCAACACTTCATTTAATTTTACTTTTTATTCTGAGCAAGAAATATTTTTTCTCTTTGACAATCTGTCCTCCAGGTTTTGTTTTTTTACTATTTACAAGAAAATGAGAAGAAGTTTTGGATAAAATTATGTCACAAGTGGTTTTTATATATAGTTGTCCGACTAATTTGTTAAAAGTTTGAAATTTTTTGTCTCAATAAACAACTGCAACAGCAAACATTCTCATGTGATGTTACAGTTGGCAGTAGCATTGTAGATCAGTGGCATTATCTTATCTGTTAGGGCTTTGAAATGTTTCTCAGTGCAACACCTGACTAAGAAAGACTTTGTGTACCTTTCTTTTTTTGTCACTTATCTGCAAGTTATACAATCAAATTTAGCTTGGAGAAATTAAAAGCAGACCTACCTGGGGACATCATGAGTATTTATCATTTGTGTTCTAGTTTTTACAGCTACATGATATGCTGTCCTCTATGCAACATCTTTAGATTATTTTTATGGTCATTATAAACAGGATACAGAACATAATATTTTTGTTGTGTCTTTTATCTTAAAATGAATATGTTACAATTGGACATAATTAATTGATGTCACAAATCAGTATTACATTTTTTTTTTTTTTAATCATTCATAATTTATGATTGTAAAAATGTGCCTCTAAGTCTATGAATAACAGTTATTATTTGGCATTAGTAAAGCAAATTTGGGCATAAAATATTTACTATGAATTCCACATCATTTAGAGAACTAAACTTAAAATAATTTATATATATTAAACTGAAGAATCACAGTAGGTAATTAATCTGAAGCATATTGACATCGTCCCGGGCTGCACCCTTCTGAGCCTTCTCCCCCCTTACAAGCTGCGAGCCCATGCCTTCCACCACCACCCTCTACGACCCAGGCATTTAACCGCCCGCCGAAGTGTGTGTGTGTGTGCGTCGGCCCATGCCAACACCACTGAGATGCCCAACGTGGGGCGTTCTGGTTTGCTACCGCAAAGAGGGTTGAAGTGTTCGTCGAATCCTAGGGCGCCACCACATGTATAATGGGCATGTGGACCCGGCTACTCTGTTCTCAGGGCCGTGACGTAGCCCTTGTGTGGCGAGGCCCGTTTCCCCCTGTATCACTAAAAACCTCCGAAAAACGATGACAGGTGCATGAAGCTCCTTCCTCTCGCAGCGCTCGCGACTCACTGACCGTCCTCGCTCGGCAACTCTCGGGAGCGGAGCACTGACGTCACAACGGTGGGCGCGGGCCGACACACACACACACGCACACACACACTTCGGCGGGCGGTTAAACCCCGGGGTCGTAGAGGGTGGTGGTGGAAAGAATGGGCTCGCAGCTTGTAAGGGGGGAGAAGGCTCAGAAGGGCGCAGCCCGGGACAATGTGAATATATATATTTTACTCTGTTATATATTTTCCATAATGTTCTACAATTTTTTAAAAGATGGACAAAAAATGATATAATGAAGTGTTGTGGCATACAAACCTTTGAGAGTTCCTATTATGATCATGATGACATATGCATTTGGATAAAGCTTTGCTGCATGTGAAACTCCATCGTACACTTTTTTACACCTGCAAACAAAGTGTAAATACTGTAAGAGGCAACAAGCTTACACTCAGTGACGAATCTATAATGGCAATCATCATTGGAATTTATAATCAACTTGCCACAGCTGAACATTTTGACTTTCAATTATAAATTAGTAAGATGTCTAATTTAAATATTAATTTTTCTAAAAATTTCATAATCAATTTAAGCTAACCTTTTGACTGATATTCTACATTTTTATTGATAAAAACACAGGCCCTGCGAAAAATTATATGTGGCAAATTCATACCTGTAGACTTCCTTCATGGCAGCACAAACAAGTTTTATAGGCAAAAATTTTGCAGTTTTATATCCAATGTCAAACGGGGTATAAAAGACGACATACCTAGAAAAAATTATAAATACACAAGTAAAGATTCAGAATAGTTGCTAGTGCTTAAAATAACATTCTCTAAAACTCTTTAATTTATAAACTTAACCATTTTATAGTTAAAAATAAGAATAAGTGAGAAAACTATCAGCACAATATGATGCCTACATAAAAACCTCATGTATAGGTATTTAAAAAGTAAATCCAAAAGGTATTTTTTAGCATGTTGAACATATTTGCATTTTTTCCGGACTGTTGTAGGTGTGTCTGGGGCCGTAATTGTTACAACTTGTTAACATAGTATGAAATAATTTGAATAAAGTATATTTAAGTTTTAAGTGATTCTATTAAAGTCAATGAATTAACTATGTAAAATTATTTAACTACATTTGCAATGAAATTTAGTGACTTCAAACTTATTAAATTACTGCAAAATAATGCATAGTTTTGTGTAAAGGGTTAGCAGTGATTCTTTCATTATTTTTTTTTTACATAAACAATAAAAATAGGTAATGTACACCCTATACATTAGAAGGAAAATTTAAATAATACTAAGTGTGTACCTTTTTTTTAGCACCAAAGATATTTAAAGAAAAACATATTTTTGACTAGATAAAAACATTTGTAAAATAAATATCAAGTTTGATTGCATGTATATGTCAGTATATATTTCTGATTAAATGTATGTCCACGGATGACGTTAACCAGAAACTTTGTTTCCAAAATTTTCAGTCTGACAGTATAATTCCCATCTAGAAGACAAGTCACATACCTGCATCATGCCAGATAAAAAGATCATATAATGCAAGCTTCAAGGATATGTTTGAATGCCAATGTCACACATTTGCTCTGATGTATGTTATTCATGGCATATAGTTATGATTGACGATTATGTATGATTGGGATGGATGATGGTGATTGACTGATTGATGGTGGAGGATGACAGGGCCATGGAGAGAAACCACGGGCCGGGTGCAAAGAATTTTGTCGTGCCCCCTCCCTATTATTGTACTGTACAATTTTTCAAAATCCATGTTTTAAAAAAAATAATCTAAAGACAGTAAATATTACTGTAATAACTGTAAATGTGTAAATGTTATCTGTGTGTACTACATTACTTATAAGGTTTACAATGTATTAAATTAGCAATATACTTGTATTTTTCTTTCTATAAGGGCAAATGCAAGTATTCAAAAAAAAAATTCTTGACACTCAACTGGGACCCGGAGATTTGCCACTGCCCCCCCCCCCCCCCCCACTTCTTGATGGTCCTTGGAGGGGGAGGGGGAGGAGGAGGAGGAGGAGGAGGAGGAGGAGGATAATGATGATCATGATGATGCTGAGTCACCATGAGCCATGAGGAGATTACCACGGCATTACTGAGTTGTACAAGGCGGGATGATTCTGCGATAGTTCCCTAGTGCCTTCTGCAGTATTGAGGTGAAGAAACATAATATATATATAATCCTGAGCCCAGAAAGGAAATTTTCCACAAGTGAAAAATTCTCAGCTTGGCGGGTAATCTAACCCGATGGCTTATGCCCACCAGCCATAAGCTCTAATCACTAAGCAAACACATTTCACTCTTGCACACGTGGTACGACAACAGATTTCTTATACACTTATATTCCAAAACGGTGAGTGTGGTCGGTAGAGAGTAGATGGTGAGGGCGTGACTCCTCACCAGACCACGGTTGCCACCAGGAGTTGAGGCGTGTTCTTGAGCGGTGCCAGCATCGGCTCCCCAAGCAGTCCGTTGCACACCATCCCGCCCGCGAACACCACCAGCATTGTAGACAGCCAGCATGACAGCGGGTGTTTCCGGGAGAAGGCGTGAGCACCTGCGACATGTGTTGCATTCAGTTTTGGGCTTGACCAGGACCACCCGCCAGGTCCTACAGGCGGTTTACAAACCCCCTACAGACATCCTTTAACTAATTTGTTAATCACTGGAGGCCAATTTCAAAGGCAATCCGCACCATTGTGACAATAAAATGATGGTGTTTATGTCTACCATGAATATTCTATCTTTGTATATTGAACTGAATGTAATTAAATTGAATATACTACAGTACTGATATGCAGTTGATTTCTCAACCATAGTGATTCCTTGCTGCAATGCGGTACAATCTACCACCTCAACCTCAAAAGCCAAAATAGTTTAATATAGTGATAATTTTTAATTTTTTTTTATAGTTACATTGCACTAAAAGAAAGATTAACTTCGGTGTTCTTGAAGGAACCATCCATGATAAATGTGTGTGTGTGTATGTATATATATATATATATATATATATATATATGTATATATGTGTATATATATATATATATATATATATATATATATGTATATATGTATATATAAAACAGGGGATGGTATCTGGATCCAAAGAATAGGATCACCCATTTACCAGAACTGTAGCCAGGCCTGTGGTTCCAGACGAATGAATGAAATAAAATTTGATGTATCTAGGGTCGTACGTAGGGAGGAAGGGGGAATATATATAGAACCCCCCCCCCCCCCCCACACACACACACACCTGCTTTACCGACATCTTAAAAAATAAATCATTCCCGCCAACAAAAGAAAAGAATTTGAAAGCTAACAGCAAGCTAAGTGGTTCTATCCCCCTCCGAAATGAAATTCTGCGTACGTTTCTGGTCGTCACGCCAACACTGATGTCATAAGGCTCGTTCTAAAATGACACGAAAGCAAAGCCGGATCACGTAATCAGACACGATAGTAAAATGTTCCGTGAGGTCCGTCTCCGTTTACGTCTGCCCGGGCGCACATATACGGTGCGTAGATCTTCAGGAAAAACAACGCGATTTCAGAACTACTCAAGATATCCGAGTGGGGTCTGTTTACGAAAAGCATTTAAGAATTCGCTGAGGGCTGAAAAGTAATTTTTAATTCGGATTAAGTTTTTAAATCTTATTTTTAGAAGAGTTTATAAATGGCTAAAACGCGTGCTTTCGGAGTAATTTATAATGTTATGGTCACCGCTCAAATTTCACAGTTCTATGGACGACGACAAGACTGAGCGACAGTTCACAGCCTTATGCTTAGAGGCGATACCATGCTCACTTACCCGCCTCACTAAGGCTGGATTCACAATTGAAAAAAATAACAGAAACAGTAGGTCGTATGCAGATCACTTATGTAGATTTATATAGCTTTTTCATTAAATACGTCATGTTTACTTAGTTTAAAGGCTTTACATTACGAGTTCATTTACAAGAGCGTATCGATATCGCAAAATTGTCCAAAAAGTGAAAAACAATAGAAAATTTCAATTTCTTCAGATTCAATGCCTTTTTTCCTGCCAGAGTTGGTACGAGATATTTTTTGCAACGTGGAGACCCTGGGAGGAATGTGTTGCGAAAACTGCAGTAACGGATGCAGCGCATAGCTGGCGCAGGACTTGCTTCCTCTGGCCGTATTGTTCATCGTGCCGCGTGACTTCGTGACATCCAGACGTCATTTTATCTCTGGTGCTGTGGGAACATAAATATTTCAGCTCTTTCCCCAACCTCATTGTTAGAACCAGAGACTGCGACTTACTATTGCCAGCACGTTCAATATTGTGCAATCGCATTTATCATCTGGAGTGGTATGCAATGATTATATTATGAAAAAAAAAAAAAAAAAAGCGAGATCTCGGTGAAGGCAGAATATTATTTTGAGTGATGTAAGGTGAGTTGTTACAACACACGGAATCACAAAACACCGAGGCAGTGATGCATGTTGAGAATGATAATGTAACTGTCAAACCCCTTTTTTAATTACATAAGTTTTTTGGACACAAAAATTCTTCACGATGTGTAATATCTTATCTCTTGGTATGCGGCATTTGGTAGCAGTAATTTCATGAATGGAACGGAAATGTGTAACCACGGCGCTGTCATCTGTGGCGGATGACGCGAACAGAAGTTCACAAAGACAAAGGGAAACTTTATAAACTGTTTAGTGAATTTTAACAAGATTTGCAGTAATTTAATAAAATTCCATGTATAAAATCAAGATTCAAAACCGGGGATTGGTATTTTTTTAAAAACCTTTTTAGTTTTTATTGTGGCTGTTTCATTATATAGTTTAACTTTTCACACTGCAAATTGAATTATTCAATAGTGACGCAGCTACTCCGGCAACGCATTATAACGGCAGGTCCGGAAACTAAGTAGGTATGATTCGCGCCAAGACATGTAGCTGAAAACACTATTTATGTTTCGTGTCCGAGTTTAGTATTATGTCTGTGTATTTGCAACTTGAAAACACATGAATTTGCTCGTTACCAAGGTTAGATGTTACACATCACTGGCGAGTATTGATTAGAAATTGTAGTTTTTAAGTTTTCGGGATTTCGTCTTTTAAGAGTGTGAAAATGGAATAAGTTTTGTTTTATCATAAAAAAATCATATATTTATATCAAACAAAGTTGGATGTAAGAATCTTAGCTTAAATAAAGTAAATAATTAATTAGGAAAAGTACTTTTACCATTTTTCGATATTCGACGCTAAAATCTGTGAAACGGGGACAGGTTAGTTTTTATAGTAATAAATCATATATACAAGAAAATTAAGACAAAGGTGAGGAATTGATGATTTAAAGATATTTAAAAATACTTAAATAATTATTATTTAACATCAAGTTTTAACCCTTACCATTTTTTTTCCATATTGGACAACAAAAGGACAGGAGTGAAAAGGCGTTTATTTTTTTTATATCATCAAAGTCGTATCCTAAAGCGAGTCAAGCAGGATACATATAATAAGTTATGTGGTATGTGGTATAAACATGCCTAATCTGCAGACTCCTTTTTGCAATTTTCAGAAGTTCTACCTTTTAAAAGGAGATATTTTGAAAATATTGTTTTAACATTAAAAAAATAATATATTCTGATCAAATCTAACTTCATTTAAGATATTGTAAATGATAAATTAACATACCTTCAGCTACCCTGTTTTATTTAACGTTCTCCGAAATATCATCTCTTAAGTTGTAACAGGGGTTAATATTATTTAAAAAATAAAAATGTTTTGAAATACATTCAATCCGTATTGGAAAGATAATTTTAAACTTACTATTAATATAAGTTTGTTTTAATTATTTTGTAATTCATATTTGCAATAAAAAGAAAAATGGGACGAGATTGGTTTGAGTTTTGCTAATGGATATTACAATATTGCCATAGTACTGAATTTTTACATGGGCATCCGTGTGGGAAAAGAGGAGAAGGGTAAAAAATTTGGACATTTTATTTAAGTTATACTAAGCAAACTAAGAATCAACTTATACGTTGGATAATAAATTGGATACCTGTAATCTTTATTTCAAATAAAAATGAGAGTGTATCAAATAATGGAATAAATAAATAATGGAATGTATTTGTAATAAAGTTAAATTATTTAATTATTCTAAGCATAGCTTTAACCATAGTAAATGAAAGAATAGTGTAAACGATGGCATACACGTAGTTAAAATGAAATAGGCGCGTGTTTAATATATTTTTTAATGGTCTAACTCTTGAAATGAAAAGCAGCTAAGCGTGGTTTTATAAAGGCAAAATATATACACGACAGTCAAAAACAGAAGTTTTAAAACCAGATACTTTATTTATTCTAAAAATTAAAAATTCTTACGCACATCTACTTTTAAAAATATAATTCTTAAACGGCTTTGTTACTAAATAAATCTATGCGCCTGACGAATTTATTGTTTTTTTTTATTTAGTAAAAATGTTTGTAATTAATCACATACTTTTCTTTCAATGGTAAGATTTTAGCAAAACGGCGGGTTTTAATCTAGTAATCAATAAAATAGCTAGGTGAATACATCTGGATATACTTTTATCTAACACTAAGTAGGTAAAAACCAGAACGCATAGGTCACTTATTAAAAAAACATATATTACGCAAACAGGAATGCGGTTGGGTATTTTAAAACAAAAGAAATTTATGAAAAGGAACGTCGTGTCAAAGAGTCATTCCTGGTTATTTGTTGCAATGTTTCCTGAAAACACGTTAGGAAAATGCTTGGATGGCTCCTTACTATCTACTGTAGACCATGTTATGTGTTGTTACCGACGTTAGGCCCAAATAAAGTCAACTGGAAGGGGAAATGCGGGAACTTGCTATGGCGGGTCAGGAATGTAAGGAGTTTCGTTAGAAGCCGGGGCAGAAGGTATTACTTGGTTGGTACTTCCTGTATTCGGCTTGCGATAGCCCCGATCGTGCGAATCTTCGAATTACTTCGTAGCTAATAATATTTACAAAACCGACATCAACAATGACCAATAATCCACATACGCGGTCGGTGCCACAGTTATGGGTTGAAAAGTCGTAGTTCTAGGTTTAGTCACATGAACAGAAGGTGGAAGGTGTCTCTTCGACTTATCTTACGTGTGGTATATTTAAACTGTAGGCCGGCTGTTTACCGTCCCGTGTTTATAATGTTCGATAAGTTAAGCGGAAAAGCCACCACTTCCTGTGTTGAAGTTTATCAATATGGGGTGCGCGCCATAGGACCTACTGTATCAACTCGTATTGTGTTTATCGTGGTCAGGCTGTTTTGGAACCACCGGTCACTACACGACTTGTAAGCTGTGCCGCTCAACTTAAAGCCAGGTAAAATATCAACCATTTTGTTGAAAACATCTCTGGGTACTAAGAGAAAAGATAAAATAAATTTAAATTTCTAAAATAATATTTAAGGACAACCAATTCTGTAACTTCCAAAAGGACCAAATTCGCCATATCGCATATGCTTCAAAACTGTCAGATATTTAAATAAATAAAGTCAACTAGTATGAAGTTCTCACAATCATTGAATAAAAAAAAAATTCGGAACATGTTAGTACTCAAAATCAAAGATTTTAGACTATTTTTAAAACATGTGTAAATAAATTAAGTACACAACCGTAATGCTGCAGCTTTACGTTAGTAAACAATCAAGATGTGTTTAATGTTACACTTTATCGTAGGGCTAAATCCTACAGGTTGCTTGGAAACTAACCCGAAATAATTTGGGAGATGATTCCTCGTGGAAAATGATGTCTTTATACAGGTATGTAAGCAACGAACGGCTAGTTTAATTTTTAAGAGTAACATCCGCCTTCTTAAATCAGTTTTCGGAATTATTTTGTATTACCATATTTTCGGGGATAGTGTTTTATTCTACATCAACTTATTAAAAAAAACTTTTAATAATATTTATTCATCTCCATCAACATTATAGATGACACCATATTATTGCACATCAAATTTTTCGCATTCCAAATGTATGGATATCTGATGGTATTTTATTTAAAATATGACCCATTAAAATGACCCTTCTTGTCTGCACAAGTTTCAGAGGCAATGATCAGCCTGGAATCACACAGAGGTGGCTGGCGAGGGACTATACTCCCGACAGAGAAGGCCAGTGTCACGCTATGCTGAATAGGCGGGATAGGACCACTAAAATATTTGTGCGGTTGTAAAATGCCAACATAAAAGACTAAGTTTTAAATATAAAGAAAACATATATATTTTTTTAACATAATGACTTAAATAAAAAATTATAATTTTACAGCATTATTAGTTCTGAATTTATGGGATGGAGGAAGTATTAACGAGGTAACATATTGAGTAAAAGTGCAAACTATTATACTTTGGAAAAAAATGGTGATAGAAAACAAAATGGCGGGAGGTTCTATATAATCAATATGGCGGAGTTTAAAATAATGGAATCCAAGATGATGGCCGGGGTCAAGGTCACGATTTCACTATAACGAAAAGTGCAGCATTCGGAAGTAGGGCACTCGAGTCCAAGATGGCAGGCGTGAAGTCGTGATTCAAGACGGCGGAAAGTTCTAGATTCCAAGATGGTGGCCGTGATGTAATAATACAAGATGGCGGGAACCAAAATATGACGACCGGCATCAAAGTCAAGGTCATCGTGATATCATACTACAAGATGGCGGACCCCAATTCACACTCCCAACTCAGACATACATTTATATACTAATGTTATGGCTCAGCGATTTTAATGATATTGTTACGAACGTGAGCAAGGCCGGGACACGTGCAGGTGCAGAGCTGGCTGGCGGTTGCCGCAACATGATATGCGCCGCGCGCGCCTGGAAGATAACAAGGATTGTCGCTTTCCCCCTCCTTCCCACCCCTCCCCGCGCGGCGCCCTGCCTTTGACACGTAACTGACACCTGACAGCTGCGGACTTAGGCGAGCCGCCGACACGTATTTCAAGAGATTTCTCTCGTCGGGACAGCATGGAATGACGCGACTGGCCCCAGCCGCGCCGGGAGTTCTGGAAGGTGTCTGGGCCTATATATATATGCCCGGGACGCCGGCCAGAGAGTTCAGTGGAGTTCAGAGAGAGAGTTCATGGGGGAGCCTTCACGCGGCGGAGCTTCCGGGGCGATAGTGCCGCGGGTGCGGCAGAGTGGCGAAGTCCTTGGACGAAGGTTCCAGGGCAGGGAGTGAGTGAGTGAGTGAGTGGAGTCGGGAGCTTTCCCACGGCGAATATTCTGGGCGATAGTGTCGAGGGCGCAGCGGAGTCCCGAGCGAAGTTCCGAGCGAAGCGTCGAGCGGAGTCTCGGCGAAGGCAAGTGCGTCGGCGGCGGCGGCGGCGGAGTGCGGCGACGGAGTCCCACGGCTGAGATCCACGAGGGGCGCTGCGGCGAGAGTTGCGCCAGAGGTGCGGCCCAGCGAGGTGTGCGGTGTGGATTGTAAGAAACGAGTGACTGAGGAAGCAACATTTTTAAGTACAATTGATTAATTGGCATTTTTAGATTATTTATTAGTAATGTAAAAAGTGTCAATAAATAAAACTGTGTGTGTGATAAAATCTTTAATTGGACTATCCTTTATGAATCCCATATCGCAACAATATGAACCCCTGATGTGGCGCCACATGATTCCTCTCTAACAAGATCAGCTGCCATATATTATGACGTTATTTGATATTTATATGGGGCCACACGAATTTGGACAGCAGTTTTCAAGGCATTGTCGGTGCGAGTTTATTAAAGTTACACATTTTAAAAGCTTTTAAATGGTTAGAGAATATGCACAGTCTAAAATGTATTCTGTTTAATTCCATGGTAGGTATATTTTAACTATGAAGCCCTGGGTAAACTAACTTGAAGGAAAACCTTGTTTCATGTAACATGTAAAATTGTTTTTCTCAAAATATTTGTCAAAGTTCTATTTCGCTCTCTCTTGCTCGATCTTTTTCTCACTTTCAGTCTATTCCTCTTTCTACCTATGTTTCTTTTTTTTTCGCTATTTTTCTCCCTTTTTTTGCTCTCGCTTTCTCTTTTACTCTCTGTTTCTCTTTATTCTCTCCCTCCCAGAATGGTTTTGCAGCCTGCCGTGGCGGCGGCAGCAGATAGATGAGCGCTGCGAGCAGAGAAATCAGCGTCGTCATGGTCACGGGAACCACACGTGCGCGGACCACGTGACGAACACGGATGGCCAGGGTGCGGGGAGAGGGCGGCCAATATCGAGCGACAGCGAGGACCCACCGCTGCGGCCGGGGAGGGGGGGCGGGTGTATCGATCTCGAGGACACCACCGCCGGGGACCGTCCTCACAACGCGAGTGGTTGGGCACGGCAGGGACACCGCCGATCAGTTTTCGCTCAGACCTCGCAGGATGCCTCAGGGGCGCATCCAGGGGCTATCGTGCAAACAAAGAAAGGATGCAGTCGCAAAACATTACATTAAATAAGTCAGAGATAGGCTTGGAATATTTACAAATTTATGACCTTTAATACTGAACTCTAAAACTTTCATATGAATTTAAATAAGGGAAACTTAACACATGAGTTTAAGTATTTAACATATCTTATCAAATGAAATAAATAAAATATGGTCTCGAGAGCCGCGCTTGGAATGCCTACTTACATTTTTTTTTTTTTTTTTTCACATTTGGTAAAAATTTATTGGAAGCCCTTCTACGTGGTAAAGTGTTTTATGTCAAAAATCTTCCAACTGAACACTTTCGAAATCACCCACGACGTGTGCACTGAACTTTGCTACGTCGTCTCATGCAAACGGAAGCAGGTGTCAGTTCCCAAAACGTCGCAACTGTTTTGCTAGAGAAAGCCTACTTGTTCACCCGTGCTGTCGTCGCATTGTTGTCCACAGTTGTTTTCTCTTTGTTTTGCTGTTTTTTTTTGCAACTATCTCGTCGTTGTCAACCCAATATTTTGTGCTGTCTTTTTTTTTGTGACTAAATTGCTTCCGCGGAATTATATAAACAGTCTATCTAGGCATGTAACATTGGACATAAGCTTATGTTGGCTTTATTTTCGTGTGTTCATGTATTTATCTTTGTTGTCAATTCTTGAAGTTTCTTCTATGACCACTAGTTAAAACCAGCAATTGTGTATGTTCTTGAAATTATCTTTTAGTCGATCTTCCCCATTGCAAATTACTCGAAGAACGTATAATCTCTCCAAGTCCAACTATCAAAGTTATTTGCATCGCCAGGCTCGTGTGTACACACTTCACGACTGCCCGCTCGCTGCCTCGCGCTTAAAGGCGACCGGTCACTTGATGCGCGTGCCGGAGTCACTCTTAGCGCTTCCTGGTGTCTGTCCAAATGATAATTACTGCAGAGCTAGGCGGGAATTCTAACAATTAGAATATACCTGCCTCGTATTTCAGAATACATTAGGATGGCCTGTTAATCACGTGTAGAAGGTGCAACAGATATTAATTAAATTTATGTAGGTACGTAGATAATATGTCTAGATAATATGTATTCACTCCTTCGAGGAAAAAAAAATTACTACACGGCTGCCTAATCCTCAAATAAAGCACATGATGCATGCTGAATTATCCTGCATGGTTGTAAATCCCTCACACACACCGTTTCTACATAGCTTGTTTGTTAGATCAGCTACGACAAAAAACATTGGTTGAAGCGCCACTCAACTCCGGTGCGAGAAGTAATGGATTCGAATCCCGGGTAAGGCATGAATGTGTGTAACATTTCAAAATTTACGATCAGTTAATTTTCTTCGTGAGTTGCCTCTACCTCCTCCCCCTAACACAAAAAAAAATTACCCTTGGCGTAATGCGCGAAAATATGGGTTCTTGTAATTTTATGCCAATCAACGAGACAAATATAAGGATTCCGACGCGAGTTAGTGTAGTCTGTAGGCAGCAGCGTTAGCAGAATTTCATCTCGGGTAGAGAGAGAGAGAGAGAGAGAGAGAGAGAGAAGAGGGGGGAGGGATGACGAATTGAACCACTTTGCCGCTGTCTGATTTAAAATTATTCCCATGTAAAGTTGGGAGTATTTTGGGGTATTTTTTTGGTCCCGTGTGGGAGGGTGGAGGGACGGGATATATCCTATGCGACTCTGACTGTAGGCTACCATATATAGGTTATTAAAAAAAAAGTCAACGTCTGGCAGGTGATTCCTTACGGGAAAACGAAATGATTATTAAGTGAGTAGGTGCCCTTTAAGTCTCATTTCAAAACACTATTGTTAAAAACAAATATCTGAAACTTAACTTGCCGCTAAGCAACAAATCGGCCAATAATGTTTCTTATAGATCTGAAATCTTATTCCTGTGTAAATATGGTGAAAATATTACTCTTCAGTAATGAAGTAGACAGGGAGGGGCCATCCTTTTTTTACAAGTGAAATTTTATAACAAAAAGCTGAATCATTTTTAGTGCAAAACAATTAATTAATAAGCCTACAGCTAAACTAATTTAAAAAAAAAAAGAAGTTTTGTCAGGATATTTTTAGGCATGCCATTTTCGCGAAATGACTGCATTAGCATTAGACGATAATTGTCATTGCCTGAAAAGTAAACAAACGCACTGCTCGCAAGATGCTAGTCAGGGGTAGGTATATGTGTGATAATGAAACTATATGATAAGAGCGACGCTCGCAGGTGCTTCTAGTGCGGTATCTCCCCTAAGAGCATGGCTCAGAACTGGCGTGCAGTCGTCTCGTCTTGCATACTACAACTATGATATTCGAGCGGTAACCATAATTTTATATGGCGAAAAATTAAAGCTGTAATGCAAGCCCCTTAAGTGCTTTCAATAATTTTTACCGGTTGTTTCATTCCTAAAAATTACTCTGAAAACACGCGTTTTAGCCATTTTAACTCTCCTAAAGTACCATTTAAAAACTTAATCCAAAAACCAAACTACTTATCCGCTCTCAGCGAATTCTTACATGCTTTTATTAAAAAGGCCCCACTCGCATATCTCGAGAAGTTTTCAAATCGCGTGATTTTTCTTGAAGCTCTGCATACCGGGTAGGCGGGGCGATCAAGGCCCTGTCTCACAGGCTATGTTGATTTAATTTTTATTACATTAATTTATTCTAGAGCTACTTCTGTCAATTTTATCACGACACCTCTCTTACATTATTGTTCTGTGACAAATAATTTCATAAGATATTCACCAAATGGAATAACAAGAAAATTAAAAATCAACATGGATTAGTGTAGAAAGACACTACTAGCGTAGTATAGGTGTTCCGTCCAGACCAAGACAAAATACGATTTTTTTTTTTTTTTTTGGTAATCTATTACAAAATGTTAGCCACCCTGAATTTATTACTGGAGCGAAATTATACTTTCCGTCAACTTTAAATTTTACTTAAGGAAAGAAAAAAAAAAGTCGTAAACATATTTTCGTCTTATTAGCCTGGATAGTCCGTGCGAGTGACTGTTATGCTCGTCACTGATATAGCGTTCGTGACATACAAACTTCGCATGCTATTTTATCCTGAAACGCCTGAACCGAATTTGCCGTCATTGATTCCTCTTGGCCACGGAAGTAACGCCAGCAACGAGCGACCACGAAGTGAAAGCCGCGCCGTTCCGTCAACAAAGGCACGCCGCGCCGGCCGCACTGCGCGCCCGCGCAGCCAACTGTGAAATTTTTAACCGAGGTGGATGAAGGAAGCTGGGATTCGAATATAACTTATCTTCAGTTCAGATTTAATCATAGTTGCATAAATTTTGAAATTGAAGAACATTCCCACAGTAACTTATGTACTGAAGTTACGGCCAACTTCTCGAAATTATTATTTTCACCATCTTTTAACAATAATTTAATGAACGAATCAGAAACTACAAGTTTCATTACATATATATATATTTTTTTTTCTTTAAACAATTTAATTATTTAAATAGTCAGGATAATTCTTTACGAATGATGAATCAGGATCGAAGATAAATGCTCAAACGCTGGAGACGATCTTTTTTTTTTTTTGTCAATCACTCTCAGTCTCCTTGTCTACTATTTGTAACGCGTGGACTAGCTTTGTTTATCCTTTCAACTGTGTCCCTTTGGCTCAAGTTCTTTCAGAAGTTACTGCACCACAAAGCTATTATTATTATTATTATTATTATTATTATTATTATTATTATTATTATTAAGGTATGAACCGAGCGTAAAAGGAAAAATTTAAACAACAGCGTCGAAGCCTCAAATTAAATCCATAGACGGAACGTATTTTTAACAAGCGACTGCAGAAAGCCTAAGCATTGTCAGTTCTATCACCACCTCACGCAGAGAAAAAGAACATGTTTAGCCGACGCAACATTCCCCCTCCGTGCGTGACTGATTTAGATTCCTCCCTGGGGAAAGGAATAAAAATATCTCGAGACCGAGTCGCAAGTCGCCCAACCTGCATGTCCCGGACCGCAGTCTGTTGCACGAAATAATCGTGCCAAAATGCCTTAAACAAAATACTGTAAAAAAAAGTCTTTCGGCATATCGTAATATGTAAAATTACGAACACCAAAACAACTATAAGCATACCCTCTGTTTTAAGTTTAGCTATTGTGAGTTATTACTAAATTTAAGTGGCAAAAATCGTTTGTAAACATAGATTGTAAAAAACTTGGTACACAAATATACTTATAAGGTAAAGAAAAATATTATTTTATGTGGAAATGTATAATTAGTATAAATTTTAAATATTGTGACATAATGTAATATTTACGTTTAATGAGTGATGTAGTTGATGTTAACTGCCCAGCGCAGCAGTTATCCTGCTGAGTGGCGTAGCCAGGGGGGGGGGGGGGGTTAGGGGTTCTACCCCCCCCCCCTTAGCACCAAATCTTTAATTAATTTCTTATTCATCACTCAAAAAAATTTCATATTAAAAATTAATAAAATTTTTACCATTACAATATTTAAATTTAAGTACCGAAAACTGCTAAAATAGCACTATTTTACACCTTAAAATCCAAATTTTCCCGGGGGAGGACCCCCAGACCCCCCGCTTTAATATGTAGGGGGGGGGGGGCATGCTTCTTAACACCCCCCATACACAAATCCTGGCTACGCCACTGATCCTGCTACTTACCAGGTCCTAGATCTTCTCTGACGTGAAGTGCACACAAGACGCAGTGAGCAATATCAAAATACGGAAACATTTTCAGCTTGACAACCTGGTTGGCCAGGTCCAGGAATGCCTCGGGATCCATGCTTGAACCGTGGTTGCTCGCACCTTCTCCGGAATCGTCAGGAAAACCCTACGTTTTCTCGTACACTTCTTCCCCAACCTTCCCACAACCTGCCTTCTCAGCTGTGCACTGCACTGCGGCCGAGTGACGCGCCCGTTTGGAATCACGTCTTGAAAATGAGCGACTAGTCCAAAATAATCACTTTCGCTCCACAGTCCTCGGCCATGTTCGTGTACACTCGGCTCGGAATAACTTTCTTGTTTTTTAGCGCATTTAAATGTTGGAATCAAAACGAACACGCGTTATGCATCCAATTAATTATGGATTATTAATATTGGTGTATGTTTAATTTAATTTACAATAAACAAGATGTGATCAAAGTAGCCATAGTTTTAGCATGCAGTATGCCTTGGAATTTAGGTAAATAAATAATGAAGACATGGTATTGTGGCTTGGTAATAACATTAAAGGAGACCTAAAATATTAAGTCATCGAAATAAAAGTAGATACTGTAACTATTAGTTATCAAAAGTAAAAATAAAATAAATTATTCATTGAATGGTCACTAATGTCACTAAAAGAAAAATATCGTAGTAGAATGCAAAATAGAGTAAAGAATATATTACTCAGCAAAAAAAAAAAATTAAAAAAATAAAAATTTTGCCTGCACTGTTAAATTTTTAACTCCAAACGTAATTCCAAAAAATAATTGAAGGGGTAATATTGGACGAAAAAAAATAGCTTCCAATTTTCTCTATCAAATAAATAAAGACAAATAACCTCAAATGTTTGAAAACATGTCACTTCATCAGAGATATTTTGGCCCGAGCTATCGCCGAATTTTCAGTCTTAATTTCATTTATAAAGTAAATATTTTAGAACAATGTTGAATGGATTTTTGGCATTTGTTATGCTTTTTGTGAATTTTAACTTTTAAAACATCTATAAATGTAACTCGTAATACTGACGTTGTCCGACCGATATCCACCCTAAAGCCCGACCTGCAACCGCCAGTATCCGAACCCGCTAACGGAATGCACCCCTAGCCATGGCCCACCCAAGTCGGGCGAGCACCGGAACACAAGGTAGAGTTAAAGACCATACCCTAATCAACCAGACACCACGATTTCTGTACATTATAAATTCAACGTAAATTAATGATAACATCACTTTTAATTAAAAACCAGTGCAAGGGAAGTGCGACGTAGGAGTGCCCGGGTCACTCACGTGTGGATTTTTGTTAATACATTTGTGAGTGCTTCCCTTGCGGCTTTTAGCCTAGATTAAATAAAGTAGTGTGTGACTTAATTATAACCGCCCAATTTTTGTGTATCATTCGCCACTGGAGCATTCAGCAAGTGACGAACAGTCTCCAGTGTGACTCACATTATTTAAACGTAATTAATGTAAACTTTTTGAATCCAATTCCTAAAACGTATCTGTGTATTAGATAAATTCTTATTATTTAATGTGTTAATTTAGAGCCACTTTCAATAGCTTATTAATTTAATAATTTCTGAATAACAGCACTTAAGAAACTTTGGCGCGAGAGGATGCTGAGCCCTCCCTTCGTGCCAGGGCCAGACGCTAGTAACGCGCGACTCGCAGACCGGGACGGACGTGCGTTCCACGGGGAGACTTCAACCATTGTCTTCACCGATTTCATTCCTGGTAATTATAGCCACACTCCAAAACCTTTTTGTAATTAACTCCTGTATGCGCCCGGTCCTTTTAGGGCCTATCCCAGCCGCTCAAACGTAAACTCCCCGCACAATACATTACGCAGGACAGTGCAGCATACGGCGCGTGCCGACTCCCGCAATAACATACATTTGGTTAATCGCCAAAGTGCACAGGCACCAGTCACAGTGACTTAAAGACTTTTAACGAATATCATAGCGAGCCGCGGTCCACACAGGTGGGCCCGAGCGTCGCCGTTCACAATTTACGGGATTGGCCGACTCCAATCGAACTTCCCCCCTCAACCTCGAGTAGCGTGAGGACTTAATATTAGTGACGGCGCATCAAAGTGCCCAGTGTCAACCTCGTGTAATTTGTGTAGGGAAAAATAGTGTAAATGTAACTGCAAGTGTAACTGCCAATTTCGATCAAACGTCCACTCCGCACACTCCGTGCGCGACGTGTATACGGCAGTGCAAACCAGACTCGTGTATGTTATTTTGTGAACTTCCCCAATCCAGTAAGAGATCAGCGTACTATGCTGTGTAGGGCCAGTAGTGTACCAGTAACCAGGGAACCCTAACACCACGACCACCACCGCCATTCCTAGTGGGCCACGCAGGGGCATTCGCACCCACAGACCCACCTCGTGGTTAACTACAGAGTTAGCCTGGCGCCCTCCCGGACACGTTTTCCCTAAAAAACCAGCCTTCCCGCTAGGAACTACGCTGGACCTCGAACACGAGAACCCGGACGATGGCAATACTAAATGCTACATATTAACATCTGACGTCGTACCAACCATTTCCGTTAAACCCGTGCTCCGCACCACCAGTACCGTATCCCGTTTTCGGAGCGCGCCATTTGCCCAGCCGGATTGAGTCAAGCAAGCGCCCCGGGCGTGAACTCAATTAACTGAATTAAACATCAGGACACGTAACCTCGGGGGCTCGACTACGGAAAACAATTCCCAAACGAGGCACTAGGACGAAATTAACTAATCACAAGCAGACAGCAAGTGCGTCGTAGTGACTCCGTGCGTGCGCGGCACGCACAGAACAGAAAACAATCCTCGTTACTAGCCACAGCAGCTACTGGCCTTGATTAATTGGCCTATGATAGTGGTCTAGCCAAACTAAGGGAATTCAAACCCAAACAGTATTCATTGAGACAATTTGTAGTTAAATTTACAGTCGCCAACTTGGTGCCACTTTTTAAATTAATAAATCAATTAAAACATCTGTTAAGTCTTAAGCAACTATTTACCAGGTGCAAAGTTTTAATCAAGCACCTGGAGTATGTTTTTTTACTCATCATATAACAAATTAAATTATTATTAGTTTTTGGTGCCGACTCACAAAGAAGAGAAAGTTTCTCTTCCTTGCGAGACGGCCATGTTCGGCAGTCTCCAACCACTCCGCGCCGGGAACAGACGTGTGTCCGTGGGCAGCATTCAAGTTAGTTTCATTGATTATTTTATTCTGCACTACATCTTCAAATTTAAATCCTTTTATTAATTCACCGCTGCCCACGTCGATTCGGCACATATTTTGCGGAACCGGGCCTATCCCGACCGTCTTCATTTTGATACCGCGCTGCGTATCGTATCATGGAACTTACGGTACTGGCCGACTCCAGCGAGAGTATTTTTAATTAAGGACGCCATGCATATGCCTGCCGGCTGCACTCACGTAAGTGTTTCTCCGAACTTAGGAGCTCGCTCATCGAGCCCCCCCTGCACCCGTTAACTTTCGGCGCTGGCTGTCTCCAGCGAGCATCGACCCACGTCCCGCGAGACTGCCGCGGTAACCATTTCAGTGTCGAGTAGTGTTGTGTTTTTTTGTTAATTGTGTAACCACTAGACGTCGCCAAGGGTTGGTGAGAGTTTTTGTAGCGGGACTAAATTAAAGGTAATTCTCACCAACTTGTATACAATCATTTTCCGTAGTCTCCCGTCCTCCACGCGGCCGAGCGGCCTTCACAGCCAAGGGAGAACCATTCAGGTTAGATTCAAGCCGTGTACCTGGCGGGGCACGCGGGGGCAGAGTACCCACGACCCAACATCAACGGCCTAGCAGCCCTCTAGCCTGGCGCCCCTCCGGACAACAACAGCATCGCGACGCCCGTAGGGCCCGTCAGGTACCCCCCGGGCCTTTCACAGAGGTCGGGAACGGCACATCGTACCTCCTATGGTCACTAAGCCAGGTCCCCAACCCGCTAATATCCATCCCCGCTGGTAGCACGCAACTTTGATGGGTGAAGTTTAAGTATGTAATATTAAGTGGAATAGTCCATGCAAGTGTCGAACAATCTTCCTTTTGACTCTAGCAGCCAATAATTATTCTTAACATAAATAATAATGTAAATCATAAAACTTTTTTAATTAATATTCAATGCCATTTAATTATAATGGAATACTGTAACACTGCAAATCTATGTCAGGGTTATGTTTTGTTTGAATGGAATTGGAGCGAGATGATGCTCCCGCCCCTCTCGCACCCCTTTGACGTCTCCGTCAGTCTGCGCACAGCCGCAGTCTGGAGTACACGCGTTTCGTGTCGCGAAAGAGCCTTCACTTTGATGCAGTCGTTCTGTTACATGATTAATTAAGCAATGAGTGTTGGTCTACGCTAACCATCGTGGCTCCGAACCATTTCACAGTAAGAGAGCAACCTTGTCCAGTTACAACTCAAATTTCTGTGTGACCTTCCTGTGCGTGGTTTGCTTAGTTACGGCACTGGCCGAATTTCGTCCGAGAACTGCGGGTAATTGTGTCACACACACATATACCGACTGCACTATCAATCTATACAGCTATTGGTATGTAGAACTCACTTCACGGAAATTACCGGTTAACGGTATCTCGTGCACAGTGCGTGGGACATGTGACTAAAGATACTGCCATAGAATCAGGTCACAAGTGTTTACAGTACATTGTTTTATAGTGTGTGATGTGCCAACACAGCTGTGTAGTGGCCTGACAAACATGTGTAATTAAAATTTACTGACCAAACATTAAAAAAAAAAAAGTTTTCACTTTTCCATGATAGTTAGGCACCAGCGTCTTAAGCTGAGCAGGGGATTGCCGCAATAATAGTTATAATAGGTCCCGAAATATCGCAGCCTCGAACTTAGTGTAGCACACAGGGCCAACGATCCACCCTTTTATAATATTAGCTCTGGAGACTTGACTGACGCTCTTGGCAGAAATTCGTATCCTCCACACTGAGTTCACCCCGAGGTTTTGGTCAAAAGACTGCAAGTGATGGCAGTATTCAAATAAATGTTTGGTTATTTTTAAAGTTGTTTAAATATAATTTGCGTTTTACATATAAAATGATATTGAATACAATATTCGTATTAACATTTTAGTTATTTCAACATTATAACCTCTTTAATCACCCATGTTTTGCATTAATTTTTTATGGGTTTTTGGCTCTCGGGGTATAAGCATCACTCCCATGGGCTGTGTACTCTGATACCTTAATTTTTGAAGACCACTGAAAGCTTGCAGTTGTGGTGCTTTGTGAGCTAACTGAGGGTGACTTAGCAGTCCCATCAGCTACCAACCGTGTCCCGTGGATGGCGGATATGAGATCCCAGTATTTATTTACTGAGGTGACTGTGAATAACTAACAGCAGTCCGTAAACCACTAGCTGGCTCGTTGGGGTCATTATCAGCCCGGTAATCGATTGTGGAATGCAACCTGTATGAATACCTTCACGAAGCAGAAAGCTGTCTCATCAGCAAAAGCACCACAGGGAATCTCTAGGTGCACAAGTTGTAAAGTATAGCGAAATGTGAGCTAAAACATGCATAGCTGTGAAATGCTGTGCGCTCAATGGAACAGAACATCATCGGAACTTGAAGGTAAGATACATCAGTGAACTCGTCAGGTCCATTGCAGAATTTAATGGTAGCTCCATATTGTGAGACCTATAACCATCTCGGAGAATTAGGGTAACCGAGGGAATGCACCTCTTACACACCTAGGCATTAAGGGGATCTTTTGTTGATTGTGAAGAAGAAAGACGACGATGGCACAATGCAGGACTGCCTGGATTCCCATGCACCAAAAATCGAGCTGGTTTAATGGCTTGGCTGCCCACCGCCGAGAGTACTTGTGCTCTCGGCCCTTCTAATGCTGTAGATGTTGGAGCTAAGTTGAAGGGAGTATCTGCAGCAGCATATATTTTTTTATATATATTGACCCCAAAGCCCGACCTGCAATAGCGCCAGTATACGACCCCGCTAACAGAATGCACCCCTAGCAATGGCCCACCTGAGTCAGGCGATCCACTGAGGACCAGATAGAATGAAGGGCCATGTCTTAATTAATCAGCCACCTCGACCTAATATTAATGCCACTTTTTATTAAAAACCACGCCCAAGGAAAGTGCGACATAGCAGCGACCAGGCCACTCACGTGTGAAATTACGTTAATACATTTGTGAGTGTCTCCCTTGCAACCTTCAACCTAAATTAATTAGAGTATTGTGTAACGTAATTATGACCTCCCTGTTTTTTGTGTATAACTCGCCACTGGAGCAGTCAACAATGGACGAACAGTAGTCTCTGGTGTGACTCTTATTATTTAAACTTAATTTATGCAAACTTGTTAAATCTAATTCTTAGAGAGTATCTGCAAATTAGATTAATCATTAATATTTAATGTACGAATTTAGAGCCACTCTCCATCTCTTGTTATTGAAATAATTTCCCAATAACGGAACTTTAGAAACTTTGGCGTGAGAGAACGCTGAGGCCTCCCCTCACGCCAAGGGCAAACGCCAGTACCGAGCGACTCGCGGACCGGGGCGGACGTGCATTCCACGTGGAGTCATCATCCTTTGTCTCCACTGAAATTTACTACTGGTAACTATAGTCTTTAACTCAAATCCTTTTCGTTGCTTAAATTCCGAGTGCGCACCCGATCCTTTTTACAGTGTAAGGCCTAACCCAGCCAGTTAATTATAAACTCCCCGCACTAAACATTACGCGGGGCAGTTCAACATACAGCACGGGCCGACTCCCGCCACCAATGACTTTTTGTTAAACGTCGAGTGCACAGGCACCGGCAACAACGACGCATAGGACTTGCAACTAATTTAACTGCGAGCCGTGGTCCACACAGGTGGACCCGGGTACCGCCGCTTTAGCAATTTTCGGGATTAGCCGCCTCCAATCGACCTCCCCCTTAACCTCGACTGGCGTGAGGGTTTAAGATTAGTGACAGTGCGTCAGAGCACTCAGTGTTAATTTAATGTAATTTAGTAGGGTAATTCAATGTACAACGTGTAAGTGTAAACTGTAATTGTAACTGTTCGAACCGATTAAACGTCCACTCCGCACACTCCGTGCGCGACGTGCCACCGACAGTACAAAACCGAATTCGTGTGTGTTATTGTGTGAGTCTCCCTAACCCAGCCAGGAATCAGCGTGTTATGCTGCACAGGGCCTGTAACGTGTTAACAGCCAGGGATCCCTCCAACCACAACCATCGCCGACGGTCCTAGCGGGCCACGCAGGGGCAACACACCCACCGATCCAAATTTTGGTTAGACACAGAGCTAGCCTGGCGCCCTCCCGGATACATTTTCATTAAAAACCAGTTTCCCCGCTAGGATCCACGCCCGGTCTCGAACACAAGAACCCGGACGACGGCAATCTAGGCAGCTGACAAGAAGCTGAATGGGTTGGCAAGTACAGAAATGCAGGATCGCTCTATAAATTAATCCGAGCTGCAAGGTCAAAATTCCCAATCCTTAATTGTAGCTTTTTCTGCTCCGAATAACTCTTCTCACGCGGGAAACCCCCTTCACCCTTATTCAGTTGTGACCTTGCTTGCTTAATGCATGTTAATTGATCCCCACATCACCCGTCCCAGGGTTTTTACTATGAATATACAGGTTTTATCTAGGCATAAGTAGCTAGCATTGGCAATGGTGACCAAAGATGCATCAGCTATTGCATCAAACTGACCAAAAATATCATTAGTACAAGATGCACATGACCTTAACTGCATAATTTAAACACAGCATGATAGGGTCATCACCTAACCTAACCATTCTCACATACTCTTAGATTAAATTAAGCTAGAGAAAAATCGCCATTTTAAATATTTGTTGTGAAGAAAACAGAAGAAATTTACATTTTTGCTTGATAGATTATCGAATCAAATATCCAACATATTTTATAACTTATGACGCCGACCGCCAATGCTCCTCTATGTCGCATAGACCGCTATGCCTCATCAACGTCTCACAAAGGCGTGAGCACCGAACGCGCTCGTGCGCGCACCGGAGTGCAGAAAGGGCAACGGTGCGAACGCCAGGTAACAAGTGCTACGTCGTCGGAAGGATCCGGCCAGGTGTGGCATATCCCTCCGCCGAACCACAACAAATATAATGTATGTATTTTTTTCTACAGGAGATTATTAGACATTATTTTAATTATTTAATATTTCATTTCTTTCAAAATTATGTTTCACTGTGCGCCTTGTTCCGAACCTGGTCGGTTCAGTTTCCCGCGAAAATCACACGTTTCCGCGGGAGGGCTGGCGGGGGAGGGGGGGTCGCGCGCGGTGAGAGCGGCAGTATCGCTCTGGAGCTCATAGAGGCCGGCAGCCTCCGTGCAACATGGGACCAGCAACTTTAATTTTCACTGATATGTAGTTTTCAATAGTCGTAATTCTTTCGTAAATCTTTCTTTCAGTTCCGTGGTCGGCCTCGACCTACCATGAGGTATTTAACTTAAATTATTCAGTGCTCCAAGACGAGCGTTCGTCGTAATACGTAAGTACTGTGGGTGATCTACGAGATTTTACGTCGGCGCTTCACGCGATAACTTAGCAAACAGGCTACCAGTTTCAGCCCGCACGGGGCAGCCAGTAGGCAACACGTGCACCCAAACTTAATAACGAGTCAGTGTCTGGGACAAGTCTAAGAGTCAGGTAGAGTCGCCGGAGTTACGGGCCTACGTGTCATTAGCCCAGTGTAATACGTAATGTGTAATTGTGAAGCGTTTTATTTGTCAGGTTTTAATATGTTGTGTTAGGGTTTGTTTTATAATCACCGCATTGTGTCCAAGTGTTTGACCTTACCGGGGAGTAAAATCGTGAGCCACCACTGAGGAAGTGGTCGCGCGTGTGACTATTCAATTCGGGACAACCGTTACGGCCAGGACGGGCAGCACTATTTATAGGGCTGTGCCGTAATAAATTCATCAGACATCAATCAGTATTTTCGTGCTCTCTTTCAGGCATCCCGAGTGGCCATTACAGCTCGGGGGGCCCTACTGCGTTGAACCGCTACCTCTAGCCACAAGGCCGAACCTACCCTGAGATCCCGGACAATATTAAAATCACGTAAAATTCAATAGAGGTAGTGGGGATGGCGTCACTTATTCTACATGCTAAATATTTTATGGAAAATCAAAACATCCAACATGTCAAACATTCAAGGCTGTGTTAGTGACATTTTCGGTGGTTTCATAGCCCTCCAATATTATTTGACTTCATGTAACGGTAGCTAAAATATTTATTTTACTTATTTTCCCTAAACCAGTTTAATGAATAATTATATACAACTATTTGATGGCCAGCCCCTTCTGCCGTTGGTTAATATGATGCAAGTAATTGCCCGAGGTGTCAATTAGCATATTAAGCTGGTCCTATGTGCTAGTTCACCAGGTAGTTGAGGAGATTATCCTCATTCGGGGTGTGACATCACCATGTGGCCGGCAGACAACAGGTGGTGATCAGGCAGATGTATCCCTGGTTTTTCTAGCCAACAGGAATACTATAATGACCATAGCTCTATCATACTGAGGGAAAAGTGGTTATTCTGGTAAGATTGCCTTTAATTACATGTATCCCTCATACATGAAGCTACTGCGAACAAGGTTGGTGATGTTGATGTCGTCTGGGCTGTCTCTTGAGAAGGAAAAGTCAATTATGTGCCCAGTGAGATCTCAAGGAGGGTTTCTGGCCACGTCGCTAGAAACAGCAAATGAATGAAAACAGGATAGAATGTAAAATGGTGTTGATTTAATTCATAATGGTCACTCGTAGATAGTGTTACCACCGCAATTGCGTTTCGGTGATGGAGCACAGCATTGCGTTCTAGTGGAACCAGAAGATTAAGGGTACAACTGCAACTAATATGCTAATGTGTTAATGTCCGCAGATTACAATGTGTGGTTACAGACTTAGTGATACTTATAAGTTCGTGACGTGGCACTCGACAAACACTAAATGATGACAAAACACAGAATAATTAACACTATAAGAAAATACTATATAATTACATTGCCGTCGTCCGGGTTCTCGTGTTCAAGATCCGGCGTGGTTCCTAGAGGGAAATCTGGATTTTTAATGAAAGTGTATCCGGGAGGGCGCCAGGCTAGCTCTGTGTCTAACCAAAAGTTGGGTGCAAATGCCCCTGCGTGGCCCGCTAGGACCGTCGGCGGTGGTCCTGGTTGGAGGGATCCCTGGCTATTGACACGTTACGGGCCCTGCACAGCATAACACGCTGATTCCTGGCTGGGTTAGGGAAGTTCACACAATAACATACACGGATTCGGTTTTACACTGTCGTATACACGTCGCACATGGAGTGTGCGGAGTGGACGTTTAATTGGTTCGAACAGTTACACTTGCAGTTTACAGTTACACGGTGCACATTAAATTACCCTACGAAAATTACACTAAATTGACACTGGGCGCTCTGACGCTCTGTTATTAATCTTAAATCCTCACGCCAGTCGAGGTTGAGGGGAGGTCGATTGGAGGCGGCCAGTCTGGAAAATTGCAAAGCGGCGATACCTGGGTCCACCTGTGTGGACCGCGGTTCGCTATTAAAATAATTACAAGTCTTATATGTCGTTGTTGCCAGTGCCTGTGCACTCGAAGATTATACAAAAGTCATAGTCGGCCCGTGCCGTATGCTGAACTGCCCCGCGTAATGCTTTGTGCGGGGTGTTTATATTTAAGTGGCTGGGTTAGTCCCTACACCGTAAAATGGACCGGGTACGCACCGGGAGTTTACGCAACGAAAAGGATTTGAATTATGACTTTAGTTACCAGTAGTGAATTTCAGTGGAGACAAAGGATGAAGACTCCCCGCGGGACGCACGTCCGCCCCGGTCCGCGAGTCACTCGGTACTGTCGTTTGCCCTTGGCACGAGGGGAGGCCTCAGAGTTCTCTCGCGCCAAAGTTTCTTAAGTTCCATTATTCGGAAATTATTAAATTAACAAGAGATTGAAAGTGGCTCTAAATTCCCCACCTGCCCCTCTGTTGCAGATACTCTCTAATAATTAGATTTAACAAGTTTACATTAAATAAGTTTGAATAATATGAGTCACACTGGAGACTGTTCGTCACTTGTTGACTGCTCCAGTGGCGAATTATACACAAAAAACGGATAGGTCATAATTACGTTACACAATACTCTAATTAATTTAGGCTGAAGGTCGCAAAGGAGACACTCACAAATGTATTCACATAATTTCACACGTGAGTGACCCGGGCACTCCTACGTCGCACTTTTCTTGGGCAGGGTTTTTAATAAAAAGTGGCGTTACTATTAAATTGTGTCTGATTTCTAATGAACTGGGGTCGAGGTGGCTGATTAATTAGGGCATGGTCCTTGATTCTACCTGTTCCTCTGGTACTCGCCTGACTCGGGTGGGCCATGGCTAGGTGTGCATTCCGTTAGTGGGGTGGGATACTGGCGGTTGCCGGTCGGGTTTTGGGGTTGCCTTCGGTCGGACGACGTCAACATATGCCCTTATTAAAAATATGTGCGCGAATGCTGGGCATTTAGAGTGTCTCACGAAGAGTAGATTTCAGCTCAAAATATATTAGCATTTCCTAAGCATGAGCGAAGGCTCTCATGTACATGTTTCTCATGAGTGAAGATGTGGGCTACAGCAAGCACATGGAGGTGAAGTTAAAACATAGGAAAGTTCAATGAAGCATTTGCACATTTCGTTCATAGACTGCCCAGTGCAGACGGCGAGGAAAAGTTCACAAGTACGACCTTACTCCCGAGGATAGGGCGAACGCGTGGCCCATAGACTACAAAAGAAAAGGTGAAACTCGCGAACATGCGGTTGCGAAAGTTACATTTAAGTGAAGTGGTGAGCTCTGCAAAGCTGCACTGAGGTTGTGGCCGGCCATGGGGACAATAAAAAATTATTTGAAAATACTTACATTATAGCAGTTACTATCAGTGAGAATAGTATGTTGATAAGTGTGTGGTATGCGCTTGCGTCAGACCTTTGGGCTGGCTAAGCGACGACTGATGTTCCTCCGTCAGTTAAGCGCCACCGAAGGCCGCGCTAATGGACTCTGGCTGTTTTGTGGCAGAAATTAAATATATTCAAACAGTTAAAAATTAATTATTTTATTAGAAAATTAAAAAATGTAATGTTTTTTTCTGATACCGGTAATAATAAAAATCAGAGTAGATGATAATTACTTGCTAGAATGTTCGTAATGTTTATTTTATTCAAAAGCTCACCTGATTATGTAATTTAATTTTTTTTTAACATTCTAAATTTGTGTAACTAATAGTTTAATTTTGCGAGTAATATTATAATGATTATTTTAAAAAAATCCTTGCATGTATTGAATACGAGCATGCAGATTAGTCCTTGCATTTTACCACTACAACAGTCACTGACTTAACAATTAAAGAACAAATTCTGTTAAATAGTGTCTTCTCTATATTAAAAATTCAAGTGACAATTGTGGCAAAGTTACAGGTTATTGCTTCCAAATAAATCATAAACCGTAAACTTTACCCGAAGTTGAAACGAAACAGTTTTTTTAAAGATATACCAACTTTTATATTAAATTTCCATTTAATCAATTTTAATGAATGGTACACCTACTACTAGCGCCGTTAGTTGGCAGGCTGCTGCAAGCTTCACTAAGCCGACGGAGCATGAAGATAAGTTACCAGACCTATCTATATGACCGTGATTATCTCAGTGTTTATAACTTAACTTTCGAGACCCAGTATGTCATAGTGCAGGTGTAACGAGTCCTTGGTAAAATGCAAGTGTTTGGAAGAAAAATGAGTGGACAGAATTTTTAATGCGTATCAAAATAGGTCAATCGTGTTTATTGTTTGAATCGGACTGAAAAGCGTAGGTTATTTTTTTTACTGTTACAATAAATTAAAATAATTTTATTGTAATAATTTCTGACATAGAGAAGCCGCTTGATTGACACGAACAGTTCTCTCAGGCCAAATATACAATGTGGAGAAATTAATGTTAGACCATGTAATTGGCTCTAACTTAAGTACTACTTTTTTTCGGTTTAGGCCTATTCTACTTTGTGAAATAATGTAATTTATAATTTGTGAAAATGAGTAATCGACACCTTAAAGTAAGTCCTATTGTGTAACTTTAATAAATTTCTAAATTGGCGGCTTTTCCATAAAAAAATCGAACGTGTTTTTTTTTTTTTTTAAATCTTGGAGGTTGCTGAATTTTTACCTGAAAACAAAATTCCTGCCGGATTCTGAGAAACTTGCTATTGGACTGGGTCATGAAATTGAGAGAAATTGTAGGGTATAAGCCAATTAATACCAAAAAATGTATCGCTTAGAATATAATTTAAATTGCTCTAGTGATGTTACAGCAAATGTAATAAATTTGCTTCAATAATCACACATTTTCAGCTGGTTAAAATATTCAAATTTTTTTAGATTTCAAGACTAGTAAGTTTCCTACAAAATCATTCCACTAGGATCCAGTGCACAAATTTTTGAGGTACTAAATTAAAGCAGCAAGCTATATTTACAATAGGTTTAATGTATACAGGATCATTCCATCAAGATAAAATTGTACAAATCCATGTACTAAAAATAACAAAAAAAAAGTAAAATTTTGAAGGTTCATCAATGTTGGATGTACATACATAATTTTCGCTGTGAGCATTGTGATCTTCTAAAACCTTTAACGAAACATGAATTCCATGAATAACCAACGTAATTTGAATTCGCCGACCATTAGATGTATATTCTTCCTCACATCACGTGACATTCGTGGAAACACCAACCGTTATTACATCGAAAAATACAATACAAAATCGATGAATCCATTATGAACTATGCACTCACTTAGCAAACTTCATGCCAAATGATACGCGAACAACAAATTTAATCTGAAAATTTTTGCCATATTTTTTGTGAGTTAAAATTACAAACAATACAAGTGTGAAATAGGCTACTATAGTACAAATTTAAAGTAATTGAAAGCATGTTACCAAAAATAAACTTTTTTTTACATTCGTAATCATATATACAATCATAAAAACATAAAAAACCATCTCCATAAATAATATAGTACCACACGTGACTCAACTAGTACCAAAACAAAATCAATCATGGTGTTTATGATGTAGTATGTAAATACAGCACTTGAACTAAAATTTTGTTGGTAATTAAAATATTATAATCTTGCTCTCCTGTCTTATCACAACCACCACAGTCAGGGACGGTGCAAGCTAAATTGACACCCTAGTCGAAAAACCTTAATGCTCACCCCCCCCCCCCCCCTTCCCCTGCCGGACACATCAAAAAATTTTTTCCTTGCCTCAAAATACATCACTTAAGCCTAAGATTTTGTCAACAATCAAATGTAAGCAGGCTTGTATTTTTTTTTACTTTTTTACTTATTACAAATCATAAACAGGTCTCCGTGGACTTTAAATAATTACTTATATCAATATAAACATTTCCAAACTGTTGCAAAAATCCATTTTCATCTAGTTTCAATAATCGTTAAACATATTATATCAGCTGTTATGTGTTGTGCTGCGCCGCCCCCAGCTACTTGGCGCCCTAGGCGGTTGCTTTGTTCGCCTATATGGACGCGCCGGCCCTGACCACAGTGGTTAGTATGACTGAAATATAACATTTGGAAAAAAAAAAAAAAAATATTTTACACAGAGAAGCTGCTGATTTAGAAAAAAAATACGTTTTATCTTTTTTCTAGTATATACATTTAAAAAGGTGCTTGGAAATCTACGTATTAAATTTTTGTGATTGTCTAGATACTGACAAGTGAGGCTGCGCACTGAAAACATTCTTAAAATCTGAAGGAAGGCTACTACTTTCTATTGTTACTGGTAACAATTCAGTGAAAGGGCATTGTGATACTTAATAGTTTTCTGTTTTAATGGTTTGTGAGGTTACGTACATTACAAATAGTATAAAATATTGAGACAGGTTGGTTATGTGCAGTTAACTGCTTGAAAATTACAATGAAATTGTGTGAACGGTTATTCAGGTTAGTTAAGCTAAGCTACATTTTAATTGGTAATTATCGGACGTCATGGCTTTTTAGAAAGGAAAGAAAAAAATTGGAAAACATGGTTTTCACACACACGTTCCTAAATTTACTCCCAAGGGATGTTTTCATAAGTCCTACTAGTATGTGAAAAAAAATAAATCTTACATTACAGTACCTGTGCTCTTACGCTGGTGTCGCCATTCATTATTTACCAGCGATAAATAGGAATATATGTTTTCCATATACTAGATGTGTTCCTGAATTAACCCTGCAAGGAAAGTTTAATTCCTACTGGTTTGTGAAAAAATAACAGTTTACAGCTTACTTTAAAATACCTGTGTATTCACGCAATCGCCGTCATTCGTAGTTTATGTTTATCCATGTGTGTTTTTTTTTGGAGAACTTTAGTCAATGTAGGTGTTGTAATACTGAAATACGTTTATATGACTATTGCAGTTGTAAAGAGTTTTTAATGCTTGTATTTCATGTTTGTTGTTTTATTACGATAAGTGTGTAATTGTATTAAAAAATGTTTGTTTTGTTGCATTGCATTTAAAGCAGGGGCGCAACAACTAAATTTCCAGAGGGGGGGGGGGGGGGGCAATATACCTTTTTATAGAGAATCATCGATCCCCCCTATTGGAGCGGGGGGTCCGTCCCCCGGGAAAATTTGAATTTTAAGGTGGAAAATGGTGCTATTTAAACAGTTTTATTATCTAAAAATTTATTACACAGTACTTTCTTTGGCCCCGTTTGCCCCCACTTCAAGGTTTCAGAAGGGGGGGGGGGGGCAAAATACAGTTGCCTTCCCCCCCCCCCCCTCCCCTGTTGTTGCACCCCTGATTTAAAGTACGTACTATTTTGAGTGACATAACGAACGAGTCTGATGGTAGCCTAAAATTTGAATTGAACTGTTAACGTAGTTCATTTTCTGTGAGGAATACGCATACGCGCTGTGCACTGAAGTAGCTGACACATTGAATTTTGCAGTCTTTCCAGTGAATTCTTTCGTTACAGCTATCGTATATTCTGTGTTTGTTATGGCTGTTTATCCCTGGTTTATTCCTGGATTCTGATGGCTTGATCCTGTTGGCTTGATCCTATTGTACATGATGCTTGCTATTTTAGTTCAGTGCATGAAATATCCTGATGACATGATCCTTTTGGCTTGATCCTGTGGTACAGGATGCTTTCTGTTTTAGTTAAGTATGTCGAAAGATCCTGCACATAAAATAAATTCCAAAATAAGAAAGAATTATGAATTTAGGTTGAAAAAATAAATCCTTCTTATTCGACTTAACGATCATAATTTATTATTATAGGACAATATTATTTTTTGTATACAGGATCTTCCAATGTACTGAATTAAAACTGCAAGCATAATCTACCACAGAATCAAGCCAACAGGATCATCCCATCGGAATCAAGCCTTAAGGATCCAGGGATAGACTTCAATATATGAAATGGAAGATAGTGCATATTTTTAATTCTCCATAGTTGGCTGCAGTTGTGCCAAATAAAGAGATACATGATCGTGGGTAAACAATGAATGTCTGCAGCAGTGTGAAAACACAGGTATTGTAATGTAAGCTTTAAACTGTTAATTTTTCATGAACCAGTAGGAATTAAGAAACCATTTTTTCAGGGTACATTTAGGGATGTCTTTAGTACTTGAAAAACACTTTCTATTTTTATTTACTTTTCGTTCCACGAAGTTGTGATGTCTGATGCTGGTATATTAAGGTAAGCTATAAATTATTATTTTTCACAAACTACCTACTAGGAATTAAGAAACCATTCCTTCAGGGTAAATGTAGGGACTGTATAGTATGTAAAACCCTTGTTTTCCGATTTTTTTCATTCCGTTCTAAAAAGCAGTAACGTCTGATAATTACTTTTTAATTGGTATTTCATAACCAACTGTTCAAATTATTATGCATATTTTTAAGGTATCTTACCCAAACAAACTAACTGGTCACACAATTTCACTGTTTTTTTAAATATAGCTAACCTAAGAAATTAGTTTAACTTATCCTAGACACTTGCTAAAAGAGTAAAATATTGATAAAATACTTTTAAGTATTACAAAAATCTGTGGTCAAGTTCAAAATACAATACTGGTCTTACTATTGTTCAGAAATAAAGTAGGGAAATTGTATGACGTCATGGAAGTTGGCCACTGATAACAAACTGTATTGTAGAATAAAGAAATATAGTGTGTGTAATATTGACAACAGCAAAATCCGAAGTAGCGCCAATATTTGGTAACGCAGTGGGGGAGAAAAAAAAATTTGGTATGAGTTTTAGAGGAATCTTAGAATGAGGAATTAATTAATAAGTAGAATAAATGTTAATGAAGTGAAAAAAATTAGTACACAGTAAGTAATAAGTAGGAATTAAGAAATTTATTTTATATGTGTGGAAATAAGTCACGAGAGAAGAGGAAGGTCATGTTTATACATATTTTTATAATGGCGCAGTGTAGAGAAAGAATGTGTGATTGTAGTAAACAGAAAATTGACAATTTGAGCTTTGTGATAGAAAAAATAAAATTGAGGAGTGGCAATTTTTTTGGTGTAAATTTTATATCTAGGTACAATATAAATATTGACAGTAAACAATTATTGTCATAAAGCCAAGAGTGGTAAGTGGTCTCTAAAGTGTGTGTAATGTTTGTGATTTGGAGTTATGTTAGGCGAGAGTTGTGTTGTTTGCAATGTTCAGTGAAATATTTATTCGGTTAGGTGAATTGTAAAATGTAGTAGGTAATGAAAAAAAAAAGCTAATTTTTCTATAGGTTAGTTTTGCAATCGTTAAAGTGATAAAAACAAAGCGAAAATTTGGTGAGGGTAGATCAGCTAATAAAAAATATATTTATATATTTTTACATTGTGATATGGTAGAGAAGTTTGCAACAAGGTTGTGCTGAAGTAATTATGACCTGTACGTACTTACGGAATGTGTAGGAATGAGCATTTTGAATTAGGAAGATTCACATGCTTGTTTTGCAAAAGATATTGTTGATGAGAAAAGTAAATTAGTGTAGGTACGGAATATATATGGTAACGTGTTCTATAAATTACTTCAATTTTAAAATGTGGTATCATAAAATATTATAAACCTGGGGGGGGGGGGGGGGGGTTATAGTTATTATATGATACCGTAGGAAATGTATCTTCGGTATCCTGTTCTATCATTTAATAGGTAGGACTGAAATTTAGAACATGATACCGTGGGAAATAGTAATTCGGTATCATGTCCTGTACCAGAATAGATAGGGCTGTAGAATAGAATACGATACCCGAAAGTTAGTTTGATAGAGGAACATAGTTTCCTGACCAAAAACCCCATGTCTCATAAAGTGTGGATCTAAACGTGTCAGTCTTTGTTATTTCAATATTTTAAATTACATTTTATTGATTTAATTTCTTATCTATATTCATAAAATTATTTAGACTGAAATCATATAAATTTTATGGATTTGTAAAAAAACTAGAAAACTGCTATGTATCTATATTACTATTGGTCTTTTATTCTGTTTGTTTTTCTGTTTGTTCTGGTATCATAGAAATACTACTGGGTAGATTTTGATTAAATTCTTTTTGTTGAGGGAAGTGGTATATAAAAAGCTGATTGTGAATAACATATATCAAGACTTACATTGTGAGTTTTTTCAGTTCTTTGAAATTTTGCTTCTACTGGGGTGAAAAATTGGGTAATTTTTGGTTTTGCAGTAAAAAAGTCTGATTTTTACCATAGGCCTAATTGGAGGTATGTAAGATATTAAGTTAGCTACGATATGAACATATTTATTACAATCATTTTTTAAAATTCTACCTATAATGGGTATAAAGTGTATTTCATATTTTTAACTGCATGAAATTGTGCCGTTTCAGGCACAAATGTACGATTTACTTAATTTTACGAAATTTTAAACCTTTTTTACTTTATCTTCCATATGATGTCCCACTGTTTTATTTTTCCTTCATTGAGATTTGTTCAGTCAAGTGTACCGACAGGTTAGTTTGTTTAGCAGTTCAGTGCTCCCAACGCCGTTCCCAGCGATTAAGGCTGAAGTTTGCGGGCGACATGCTGGGCCAGCGATCGTCTCGTCTGGACCCTGCTAGGCGTCACGCGTCGAGCTGTTCACCCTAGACGGTAGCTTGACTAGAAAAGATGGTCTCTGCCCCCAAAGATGCTAACTCCTCTTCTCGGAGCTGTGCTGAAGCTAGCTGTCCCTCTCACGAAACGGTGTTCCGTTCATCAGCCCAACAACACGTAGCGTCGTTTCAGACCATCCTGTTCCCAGGCCGGGTCAGTCACCGGTCGTAGCCCCCCCCCCCCTTCCCCCCTGTTTCTTCTGGTCCACGCAGGTCATAACCCACAGCCGCGCCAATGCCCGGGATGAAGGCCACAGCCCCTCGCGCCCCAGATGAACCACATACGACATCTCGCGGGAGTTTCGCCAACTACCAGGCATGTCCCTCGCCTCTCCGCCAGAGGACAGCATAGTCTCCTCCTACCCAAGCCAGGCCTTAAGGATAGACTTGCATCCAAGTCGAGAGGTCGTTTAGGGCTTGTAGTTCTGTGCGCACTCGCCAGGACGCGCTAGAGTACGGCTTCTCCAATCGGAACCATTCGGGTTCCCTTCGGGTTTTCCGAAGCCCCTCCCCTGGACAGGCGACCAAAGACAGTTTTAACTAGGCGAGCTGGCACCATTTTTGACGATTCGGCGGGCAGCACGCGATAAGGGCGGATCTCTCTTCGCAGCCCGAGACAACGCGCTTCCGAAAAGTCATGAATGGCTTTCTCTAAAGCATGTAGTTGGTTATCGACAAGGCCATGTGCCTTAAAACTAAATTTTTAATTTTTTAGCTGCCCGAAATAGTTTAGTTTTTGAAATAGTTTTTTTGTCTTAACTTATTATTCTTCATGGCGACCGCGAACTTCCGCGTCGCGCATCACCTGGCCATCTCCAGGCACCGACCTGATCTACTCCACCCCGCAGCTTAGGTAAGTTGTTTCGTCGCCCCACACACACTTTTCTTTTGCTGTTCTCCTGGGCTTAACTTCGCCCAACATCAGCCGCCTGTTAACCAACCTAATTTGATGGGAATACTGGTTGCAGGCGGGCATAAAGAATTAGGACGAGAAATTCCGCTCCAAATTCAACTCCCGAATGTGCAGTTCATGAGTTAGTTCACCAAAATTCCTCGCTTCCTGCAATCTGAGAATTTCTCAAGAGTTCCAGCTTTCAACATATTTTTCCCTGAGTGGAAAAACCACAAAATAATTTATAATTCTAAACAACCAGTTTCAGGACACTTTTATTCATTTAACGAGTAAATGTAATTTTTTTTATAATTTGTCTTATGAAGAGCCTGCGCGCTCAATATTCAATGGCCTGTAAAGTTAAGAGACCAAATGACCTTAGATTCAGTCAAGTATAACCATTGTTACTTATTATAATATCTTGCCCCGGGGCCTCCCATTTGGTTTATTGTTTAACAAGATTTAATGTATTAAGTATAGCAAATAAGGTCAACAATTTTCTTGGTATTTTGTTTCGGCTGTAATGCCATGGGTCATCTTCAGTGGAATAATGTTTGTAAAGTCAAAAAATAACAGCAACAAAATCATTAAGTAAGATTGAGTAAATGCCTATATAAACCAAACCAGATCTTATTATTTTCTTATCCTTGATCACGATCCACATAACCTTACCAAGTTTTAAGGAGGTTAATCATAAATTTTGTTGTGCGTGCGCTGTGCCCCTATGGGTAATGTGTTTAGTACTGTTTCTGCCTGGCGCTTCCACGGCCAATCTATATTTGTTCTTTAGACGAAATGTCATATTGAGCGCAGGCGCACGTTAAAAAATAATTTCGTAAAGTGTAAAACAATTAAAATTTAACTTCATGAAGAGATAGCTAAACAATATTTTTCAAGGTCTTGATCACAAATATTTAAGTTATACCGGTATATTCTTACATCGTTACCTTTAAAAAACACAAAGTAAGTCATCCAAATTTTTCAATATACGTTTACATATCTATTGTTATGAACAACACTTTTTGAATTTGAAAATAATTGAATATTTACTTTACTGTAGTTGTTTTATTTGTAAGCATGTTCAAAGGTGCCATTTTACATCCTGAATGGACCTCAAGGTCAATGTAGGGCTCTAAATAATTGAGGTTTGGAGGGGGGGTCCTTATTTATGTAGTTGGATGGGTGTTTCTGGTTGTACACACTTAATTTCCAGCTCTTCTGAATAAAATGTACAAATCTAGCTTAAAATTAATATTAAAATACGTGAATATACCTAATTACTTTGATAGGTAACAGAAAATACTATGGAATTATTTTATTCTGGCCCATCTTGTATGCTTGTATGCCTATATTTAGTATTGAAAGATTCTTCAAAATAACCAAATTTATAAGTTATCTAAAGAAACAACGAAGGATGCTCAAGTAACAAATATTTATGTGTGAATCTGGTACAGACATTCATGATTTGACTGGGATTGGGGCCCAGAATGCTTTGTTCTGTAGATAATTGGTCCGGGAGGGGGGAGGAGGCCCCTCTGCACTAGAGTGCCAGGTGACTTTCCCTGTCCGGTAATACTTTTGACGTATCGGAGTATGAAATCTAGCTATTTGAAATACAAAAATTACTTTCGGCTTGGCCTAAGGTGATGTTAGATTTCTGTTCGGAAGGAAGGCTAGCCTATGTAGAACGTTCTTGAAACTTAAGTGTTAATACTATTAATGCACCGTGGAACATTCTAAAAGCCCCTGGACCTATTAAAATCTTCTATAACATTCTGGAAACTTTATGTTTAAAGCACCTTACATTTTCGTGAATACTCCAAAGAAATAAAATTGAACATTTTCCATATTCTAGACTGCTCAAATGATTAAAATGGTTTCTATTCCGTGTATTCAGATTTTCCATGGAATTTTTTTCAATAATGTTACGATTTATAATGTGGGGAGAACTGGGTTCGTAAGGGATAGCCCAGTTAAGTTTTACTACAGTTTTATTAATTACTAATATTTACATTAATAATAAATAAATGTACTTAAAAATTTCCCATCACAAATCATTGGCACTAAAAAATGTTTATTCTCAAGTCACTCAATGTCTGTCAAGTTCCACAGTTCGCACTCTTCACTGGAGCTAGGCTCAACAGTGGTTCGCCCCTGTCCACACACACAGTCTCGTGCCACTCAGTTGCACTCTCGCGATCCCGTCGCTCTGCGTCGTGCCACCCTCGAGGGGGGGGGGGTGTCTCACACCCTCTTCGCTGATGTCGAACTTCCCTTCACTCGCGGAACTCGGCACTCTGCAGAACTCGCGCGACACTCCTTGTGGAACTTCGTCACCGAACTCGCGGCAAACATTGTGAGACTCCTCACCAAACTGCAGTGGAAGCCGGCGTTGCTGCTTAAATATCTGGGCACCCTTCTTGAACCGACGAGCGGCTGTGGCGAGTCGCGTCATCCCGGACCAACCCGACACCTGAAGAGTCCAGAAGGGTGGCATCAATTCATGCTACTCCGCATGGCGGCCTGCGAAATTCCCTAGGCCGCTCAGCGATAGATAAAAGCTCTGAGGCAGGACAATGTGCAGGGAGCAGAGGGGGAGGGACAGGCCAGGCACGCGTGGCTTGCCTTACGTTAGCGGGCCGCGCCTTACGTTAGCGGGCCGTGCCTTACGTTAGCGGGCCGCACGTAGTCGTTCAGGGCTGCCATCCAGCTCCGAACTTGGCATTGCGGTCTGGTCTCTTCGCGTGCGTAACAATATTATATAGTTAGTAATGACATGGGAATGACCTTGACTTTGGCCCGGTGCAGGTAGACAAGTTCTGTGCTGTGTCACTAGTGCTAATAAAACAACATACCCATTTACTCTTAATGGTAGGCATTTAAAAAAAATTTATTCACACCTTGCTCTTGAGGGTTACAGATAAAAAAAAATTGAAGTAAAAGATTTTGATAATATTTGAAGTACAGTAAACTCCCGGTATACCGCGCCCCGATAGATCGCGGAATCGGGTATATCGCGGGTCAAACCATGTCCCCCAATCATAAATGAATAATAATAATAATAATAACAACAGTAGAACCTCGTTAATTCGTGATGGTCGGGACCGAGATAATCACGGATTACCGAATTTCACGGACTAGCGATTAAAAGCCCGGAAGGTCTTGTCAAGCTTCTCAGACACCGGCGTGCAGCTGGGTTAAGGCCAAGGTCATGTGACGTAACATCTACCGAGGCTTACTGCGCCTTGGCAGCAGATGGATAAAAAATAGTAAACTCTCCATTATTCGTGTTAATTGGGACCCGCCGATGCCCGGATAATTAAAATCCTGTAAAAAAAAAAGTAATAAACACGGATAATCCGTTCACGGTAAGGGCCGTCTTCGAATTAGTCTCGGCTTAAAAAAATACGGCACTGCCTAGCCATTAGTTCACGGTCATTTACAACAGCCGAAGAGAGAAAGATAAGATCGTGCTGAACTTGCACACATAAATTTTGGGTAGCCCCCCCCCCCCTTCCCCCCTCATCAAAACTTCGTCCAGCCGAATGCCAGCCAGACACGTCACTCGCCAGGCGCCTGCCGTGCGTTGGCGGGTGGAAACAAACAAAGGGAGACGGGAAGCAGAAGTCAGGACATCCCCCTCAAGTTTAAAGAGTGACAAATGTGACAGCTGAAAGGGGGGCGACACAAAGAGTCGGTACAAACTTCGTTGCAGAGTTTGGCGGCCCATGCGAAGGCTTGCAGTGTTTGCCGGCCGCCGGCCCGCGTGACGTTAATTTTAGGCGCTGACAATATTTACTTCTCTTTTTTTTTTCTGCACTTTTAAATCGTCCCGGATTATCCGATTCCCGAATTAGCGCGTCACGGATTAACGAGGTTCTACTGTAATAATAATGCAATAAATGGTTGACAGCCGATTAGGATAATTTTGCGTTGTCACTAACAAACTAAGCAACGGGCAGAAAAAAGCCTAGGCGTAGAAAATGTCCGCAGTGAAATTCTTAACAAGATATCTCCGTAAATTATTCCTCTATCTTGTAGTGTTTTCAAATTATGGTCCAATCCAGCCCAGTGTTATTTTCTGAAACACTAGTTCTTAACATTTTTTTTAACCCACAAATAAAGCATCGGACAGGGGACCCGATTAAGCCCACCGTCCAGCGACATTATCCAGCGTGACTCGGCTGGGGATTGATTTTGGATAGGTTTGGTTGACGGCAAGCGCTGGGAGGGGAGAGGCGAGCCGAGAATATGCGACCAAGACACCCGGGTAGACGGGAGGAGTGGAATATAAGCGCCAGAGATGAGAGGGGCGATTAAGCCGAAAGGGGGGAAGTCTGGTGACCTTGGAGTCGTTATCACGGCTGTCGGGGAGAAAGGTAGCCTGAATGTAGCTCGGCGCGCGGCAGAAAGCAGCTTCGTCGGCGAAGGCACCGCAGGGGAGCTCGATGTGCCTTAGTAGCGAAGTGTAGACGAACTGCGGGCTGGAACTTGCGGAGCTGTGGACTGCCGCGCGCGCAACGGAACTGAACAGCATCGGAATTCTGAAGGAAGAGATGGCGGCGCCTTCAAGTTGGGGCCCTGTTGGAGCCAGTGGTAGCCTGGGCGGCGCGACCTTCAACCGACCCGGGAATTTGGGGGGCAAGAGGGTCCGACTCGCAAGATACTTCATTCGCCTGAACGACTTACCCCCACCCTGGCTTGAAAGGTCGTTGGCTGTTGACTGGAAGAAGGAAGATGAAGATGGTGCAATGTCAGGCTGCCTTTCGCTCCGAGAGCCAGCAGTTCGAGCCGGTTTACTGGCTCGTCTGCCCACTTCTGTTTTAACTGTGGCTGCCTGGGCAGCTGTGGCTGGGCTGACGAGTGAAGTCGCCCGCCCCTGGGGGTGCTTGCGCCCCTGGTTAATAATAACCCAGGAGTTCCCAACCTTTAAATGCGGGCCGCAAGGCCCAAGCACCCAACTCCAGCATGGTTGATTTTTCAGCCCCTCCAACTCTTCTTACCTGGACCCTTCTTCCTCTTGTCCAGTAGTTACCTGCTTGCTTAATGCATGTTAATTGATCCCCGCATGAACCGGCCCAGGGTTTTCCCTGTGTCTATGCAGGTTTTACCTGGGTCACATTAGCTAGCTTTTAAGCTAGGCGACCAATGGGGCGTCAGTCATGGCGCCAATTGCAGCCATGGCTGGCCAGTAAACCCCAATAGCACACGATGCACGCGCCCTTGTCCTGCATGGTTAAAAACCCGCATGGTAGAGTGTATAGGCTTCGGCCTGAGACACACTTAGGTCCTCCCCTAACCTGGACCCTCCCCTACACACTTAGAATTAACTTAGGCTAGGAAAAAAATAAAATTTCTGGTGACCTTGAGTAGTTCACTCATTTCCGTCGGCACACTTCTCGTGGTCACGTGTGTTGACAAGCGGAGACATATAAATGTTTTGTTATAACTTGAACCTACATACGTAATATTATTCGTTGTATTATACACGTTCATCTTTTTACTTTGGTATAATGTTTTAACATTAAATAGTAAAGTAAATCAGCTAGCGTATTTTTAATCTTTGCCGAGGAATTCCCAGTGGTCCAATACTTACGTGAACCATACTGTACCACTTTTGCCGTGAGGTAGTAAACAAGCCCCGGATATGTTTATGTGTAGCGGACTCCCGACCTTTAACCAGAGGCTAGGGAATATAACACTTGCCGATCCGAGCCACACACACTCAGCAACTCGACACAGCGTTTGATGGAATAAGTAAAGACAACGTTTAACAGACTTTTTAATACGGCGCCACTTATTGCGCTAAAATTATTTTGGCGCAATTTTTGTATCCCACATGTGACCATTTATAATTTAATGTAAGCATGGATAACAAAGATTAGCCACTTTACACGATAGACGATTCTTTATTTTATATTGTACGAATGCTAGAATCGTTTTTCACGTATCTGCTGCATACTTCTGCAAAAGACACGCTATCTGTAAGTACGTAAATCTAGAATTTTTATTTTGTCAATCAAACTCGGTACTTTGCGATTCATATTCGGTTTGAAGTATTACTGTGGCCTTTCTATTTAGAAGACTTTGACCACAGAATCGTGTGTAACCGCACACACTGCCCTTACTTTGTTACGGACACTCAGACGAAGCAGATACTGTGGCTGACACCACGAGACTGGCAGCAGCTTGTGTGCCGCACGTGTGTATGGCGGCGTGTGGCGCGCTCGTAGGCCGTGCGACAAACTGTGCGCGGCACGCGGAAAAATAAAAACAATTCAACATTTAATATTTATCTTTAAAATTTATTATTTTTATTTTTTCACCCGCGTTTAGTGAAAACTGCGGATGCAAAGTCCGCACAAAGGCGGGCCGTCTATACTGTGCGTGCTTGCCGACCTATTAGAACACAGGCGGTGTTTTATGACTTTTGACCTTGGTCACATCGAAACATCGCGGTTATGCAACAACGCGGGTAAAAGTTATGTCCCCCGACAACCGCGTTAAATAGGGAGTGTACTGTATTTACAACCATTTTGAAAAAGTTGTATAGTTTGTTTATGCTAAGGTATTACCAGGGACATAACTAAAAAAAAAGGAGGGGGGGAGTGTAGCCTAAACAGGCAGATTAATTTTTACTATAGATTTTAACTGGAGTATCATAGTGTTAGAACACAATAAAAATGTTGAAGGGCAGATGAACTTAATTGTTTGTATTGAAAGCTACATATAGATACATGTCATAAAATACATATTAAAAAAAATCTATGTTAAGTAAATAACAAATATTTGGAATAGTGGAATTAATATGTGGTGGCGATATAAGGTGTAGTCGGGGAAGGTTTCGGTTGAGTTGGTTTAGAAAATAAGACGGGGTGCCAAGATGAGTTCTTGGCCCAGAAATTAGTCTAGTGACATCCCTGGATAGTACCATAAAGGATTTTTTTATTCTTCAAGCTCATTTTGGTAATCCCTTGCAGTAAGGGTTGGTGTTATAAGAAATTTATTAGACAAAAGGTTTGTATAATGTGTAGAAAGTTTAGGGTAATTTTGAATGGATTGATACAGTGCTTATTACGGAAATTATTGTTTTGACCTTCAAACTCTATTTTTTTTTCACTTCTTGAGCTTAAGATATTGGTAGCTAATGGTTAGTTTTATGAGAAAACCTTTAAACTATTTTTTTTTAAGTTGACAATGGTTTTTTAGACTAGGAACCAAGAAACTAAACACTATGTAGAGATTTTCCCCAAGGTGCATCAGTAGGGGCCTGCAGATTTCGCGAAAAGATTTCGAGACTAGATGAAAGTTAAAACACTATAGCATCGTCTGTATTTCGTGATTGGGTGAGTTTTTCCCAGGTACATATCGATTGTAACAACACCAATCACAGTGATTCAGTGCGGTAGCAAACTCATCCTGAGTGGCTCGGTCAAATAAGGCAACGATTTCTCTCGCAGAAGGCTGCCAATCTCAAGGAAGAAACCACTGGTGCGGGTATACCTTGTTGCAGTCTAATAAGTGTTCAGATCTTTTCGCGAAAAATGCCTGCCCCTATGATCAGTTATGTTAATATATAGCTGTATTTTGCTATTTTTTATTAATTTTTTTTACTACCAATTTTAAAGTGTACAGTAGTTCTCGATTCTTAATACTATCAGTATTTTTTATATGTTTTATTTCCGACCAGTTATTTTTACTCCCATGTAATTTATGTGTGGTACTTTACATACATTTAGTTTTTACGTATTTTAATTTCTGCATTTTACAAAATATATTTTACAGTAGAAATCACTAAAATAATATTAACTGTCCACGTGGGTAAATGTACATTATGCATAAGTCTTTTCTTAATCATTGAATTGGTAATGTAACAATAATTTCTGTTTCTTCATAAACGTGATCACGGAGGCAGATGGGTGGAGTAAGAGTGTGAGATAGGAGATTGGCTGGCATGTGCTGTTAATTTAAGATGTGGGAAGTGTCAGATTGCTCTTAATCACGACATCCAGTTATTTGTAGTCTTATGTTTTGCCTTCGTGGTTGGATTGTGTTTAAAGTGTGTTGCATCTTTCTTGTCATTCTATCAATTTTATGTAATACATAGTATAAGTTCCATTAAATTATTTATAAGAAAAGAAAAATATTTTTTTTACGGACAACATATAAAGATGTAATCTCACAACATAAATTTCAGTTTATTGTGCATTAGGCCTATTTCTGAATTGAGCTAGTTAAGATAAAATAAGGTCCTCTGAGAAGAAAATTACAATTAATATGTATTCTATTATATACTGATTAGTTTGCAATGTTAAAATATACATTCTATATAGGGAGTTAAATGAAAGATTGACTGTAATAATAAAATACTTTAACTATATTTATACCTTTTTAAAGATAATATTTAATCATTTTTAAGTTACTTGTGATTGAGTTGCCAGTATGTTTTACTTGTTATTTTTAAGAATGCTTGTTTGTCAACATTTTCTAATTAACATTGTTCATAATTTTTACTATTTATTTGTACTGTTTTACTAATCATATACATATTTTGTAATGATTCCAAGCTTTTCAAAATATATGATATTTTTGTCAAACATTCATAATTCACAATGTAAAAAACATAAGTTGAAATATTTCTAACTGTATGAGCATAGGAACATGTAACAGTATTGAAATAGCAAATAAATATACAGTACATATTATTTGAGTACACAGTGGTAGCTTTCCCTGAGCAGCATTGGCATTAGGTTAGCATAAGGTTCATAATAGTTTGTTTTTTTCACTTATGAACAATGTTTACACTTTTTTTTAAAAAAAAATCTCTTTACAACATTTGTGCAAACCAAGATAATTGTGATTGTTCGGTATCTGCAGTATAGCCTAATGCAATCTTAAACTTTAGGTTCTTTTCAATGTAGCTGAATTCTTGGACGGTTTTATTTCAGTTTGTTATTGTGTTCAAAATTTAATTTTTCGTGGTTGGCAGCTATGAGAATATTTTTCGTAATATATTTTGTGTAGGTGGTCAATAAATGGTGATTTTATTTAGTACAACAAATTTTAGTACAACAGTTTTTATTACCAAAATTATATTTGTTTATACAAGTCATTCATCTGAAACATTTGAGGTGAGTAGAGCAGGACATTGCAGTTACAGATTATTTTGTTAGAATACTAAAATCCAAAATTTCTATTTTACTTATAATATAATCATAATTTTTGTGTTCATGTGTATGCTCCTCCATTTTATGGATACTTAATTGACTTTTGTACATGCTGAATGAAAATGGTTAGTTTTTACTCATAATTTATAAATTGTAATCATTTTTGGGACTAGTATACATCATGATACCATAATACAGCTGATAATGTCACCAGCTTGGTAGCGCTAATGTTTTTACCACCCTTTCATTCTTACAAGACAAGTATTGTAAATTGTTTTTTTTTTTTGTGGGGAATATAAACACGCTTGTTTTGCATAAAATATGTTTCTTTATGAAAGTTATTTTCGGATATTGTATTATGTACTACAGCTTATTTTAGTATAGTACACAAACCCAACCGGTTTAGTATATTTGGTTTACCACATTTATGTAATTTAAATGTGGGTTTTCTTTACTTTAATTTAAACTTCTCTTGTATCATAAAGTATACTTTAGCCTCATTTTTCTCTGTTGCTTTTAGGGAATGAAGGGTGTACGTTTAAGGTTCCGAGAGAGCAGTGTGGAAACTCTACCAGAGCCTTACGGGAATAAAAAACAGCAAAGAAAAAGTCTTTTGCCTTTGCCAACGTATTATTTCCTAACAGCACTCCTGTTTCTGACTTTTGTCGGCGGGATGGTAGAAGTTCTTTCGAGGAGGCTTCCAAAGCCGTTAATGATGGACGATGTTCCTGGCAACCCTCATCGGTTCATCTCTCAGAGGGCGATGAACCACTTGGCGAAACTTACGAAGCTGGGACCTAGGCCGGCCGGCAGCTACGAAAACGAGGTGCTTGCCGTAAAAGTGATTTTAAGAGAGATCAATAGTATAATTGAGCAGGCCAAGTCTATTCATAAAATAACTGTGGATGTTCAGAAGACAAGTGGTGCCTTCCCTCTGCATTTCCTGGATGGGATGACGAACGTTTACAGGAACGTTCAGAACATTGTTGTGAAAATAGGCTCCAGACAGGGATCTTCACATAGTTTGTTGATGAACTGTCACTTCGACACCGTTTCCGACAGTCCAGGTAAGTTTCATTGATATGTAGGTGTTAATTCTGCAGTAGAAACACATATTCCCAGCAATAACCGTGATTGAAAAATATAGTTTAACTATGGTGATGTTATTTTAATTGCTATTTAATAAGTTCAAACTATTTACATTTTTAAAACATTTGTAAAGTATTTGATAAGTAATATGATAATTTTTTAAGAGTTGAATTTAGTTTCTGTTTTAATGACATAAAGGCATTTCTCTTGCTTGAGTTTCCTAAGTATAATTTTTTTCTTGAAAAAGAAAAATTCATGGGTAAGTTAAAAAATTTCTTGTTTGCCATATGATGACTTTTAATAGTATTATACTCACCATACTTATCAATAAGGGACAGCAATTTTTTATCATAAGATTTAAAAAAGGTTGTTAATATATTTCTGAGTGAGAATTTTTTTTTCCTTTTTATCTTTTCTCTAATGAGATAAAGGGACAAATTGGAGGCATATTTTTTGAGGCCCAACTTTCACACACTTCTATTCTGCTGTGTGAAAGTGTTGAAATTCAGATCAGAAGTGTTTCTCTAAATAATTTTATTTTTTTTTATTTTTTTTATTTTACTGTTAAATATGACTAAAAATTTTCTCAAATATTTCTATAATCATGGTTTTTGTGTCTTTCCTTTTGAAATTTGTCGATCAGGGTAGCATTTATTTAAACAATTTTCACTACTGGATGGTAAGACTGCAAGCTCAGCGGTCTCAAGTCACCTACCCATTTACAGTTTTGAGGGTCACGTTAAATTAATCCTTTATTAACCCACTCCACACCTTGAAGAATACCTTCCAGCCGTTCCAGAACCTATGTCAATAACCCATGGTGTCTGTGGATTCATCCCCTCTTAATCTTGACATTTAAGGACAAAGGAAATATTGTTAGATTTTATTTCCACAGTTTCAGATGGTTGAGACCTGAATCTTTATAAATATTAGTGAACAAAACATTTGGTTCTCTGAATATTTAAGCAGAGTTTTAAAAACATGACTAACTTTTACCTTCATTCTGTTTCAGCCATCTAATTCTATCTTATGATGCTTATAGATGTAACCAAAGTCAAAGTCTTCAAGCAGTAGATATACTCGTTAAGGTGTCGACCATACTAGTCAAATTAATGGAAAATGTTTCTTACTTGATAACTCTTCTGAGATGGTAATAGTGCTGCCTATGGATCTATGGTTTAATGGCTGTTAATTTATGAGTTAGGTCAAATATCTGCCTAATTAGTGAATCAGCTTTCCTTGATTGGTCAGACATTTAAGACTTGGAAAGATACATTGTGTTCACACCGGAAATTAATCAGACATTTATAAAATTTTATTTACTATTCCCTGGATCGAGGCATATTTGCCACTTTTATATTTGTAATTTGTTTTTTATTATATATTTTCTTACACTATGTTCAGCTAAGCAGTTTATTAAAACCCACCTAATATTTATAGTTGTATGTGTTTCTCTCTTAACCACCTGGACCATTGTAGCACACAGGAGGATTTCTTTTGACACCTTTAGTTTACTTTTATATACTCTTGAGTGCAGGTGGGAGTGATGATGGGGCTAGTTGTGCGATCATGCTGGAAGTTCTACAAGTCATAAGTCGAATGGATGTTCCCCTGAAACACAATCTCATTCTTCTTTTCAATGGGGCCGAAGAAAATTTAATGCAGGTGTGCTAGCTATTTTATATTTATTTGCTTTGTTGCCAGGTCATGTGTGGTACATGAGTTTTCATTCATAAGTATACTAATATTAATGTCAACATGCAAAATATACTTTTTAGTAATTTTTATTTCTTTAATGCAAAGTGTAAGCTATAAAAATACTGTCACTTTTTAAGAACTTTATTAGCTAAAATATTTTTTGGCCATAATCTTGCTGTGATTTTTTTAATTCATTTGAGAGTTTTAATGCTTATAGTTCCAGCTGTTGCCAAATTGTGAATACATGAAGTTGTTACATAGTGTTCAGGCTTTAAGTAAAATGATTTATTTCAAATGGATGTAAAAAAAGTTATTAACTTAAGAGTTAAAAAATGTGTAATGTTTGTGCATGAAGATTAATCAAGTAGTATAAAATTTTATTCAATCAAATAAAAATTTTTATGATCTAAAATTAATAATAGCATGTATATTGTTATGATTTATCAGTGGTATTAATGATATGTATCATAAAGCTAAATATTTGGAATAATCCAGATGGAGCATGTTATAGTGAAAGGAAGACAAAAAAATGGCACCATTGCCAGGCAGTGACTGGAAAATATATCTTTATAGCATTGCAATCGTTAGATCCACTCAGTGCTTTTTAATGGGGGAAAACACAAAATATGGGTATTCTTATTATGGTGCTATAGCTGCATCTCTCTCCCCTCTTGGCTTACAACTTTATGCTTCCCTGGTGCAAATGGATGTATCCAGAGGAGTGGTGTCAAGGGATCAGCTGCACCCCCCCCCCCCCACTTATCCCAAGGGGGGAGGGGGATAATACAAAGAACAAAAGCCCGTAATTAAAGAAAATTTGTAACTATTGCGGAAAAAATTTTTTTTAACAAATGTTTTTCCTTTTGTTATTGCTATATTATTGTGTGGCCTCATGGACCCTTACTCTCCATGAAAGAGTTTGAATTATGGAAAATGTCCCCCCTACCTTCTTCTGTTTTGAGCTATATGTACTCTTGCTGGTGCATAAAGAAAAATGGACACACACAGTATTTTTTTGTATTTTTTTGTAGCTGTGCAGATACACAAGTATACCCAAGTGACGAGATTGTACTTCAAGCAGTTCTGGGACCTAATGAGTTAGTATATTGTTGACTGTTTACTACCACAGCAGTAGAGCCCAACACATCTTGCATCTATTTTAAAGCAATAAAATGTTTATTAGAGTTTGGGAAGGAACAGCACAATCCATTAATTTGATTTCTGGTATTGTCATTATCAGGCATTGACTTCTTTTTTTTTTTAACAGAGAGTTATGCGTACAAACATAATAAGAACTATTTTTCACTGTAGGATTTATGAATTAAATAAGTTATTCAACTGCCTGTTTAGTTAAAGTTCTTGTGGCTGGTTAGTCTGTGCTGCGTTATCTTGAATGAAAGCAATTGCACCAACACCAAAAACTTTTACCATCAGTATAAATTTTTTGTCTATAGTGTTTAAAAAAATCCCATTGTGTAGACTATGCTATATTTGCTTTGATTAAGTATGAATTTACAGTGTAAAATAAATGTCTGTGTAGGTACCATCTTCTCAAATGTACAGCATATGCACATGGATATAAAAGTATAGTTCTTGGATAGGTTCAACAGATTTAACAAGGACTTGATGTACACATAAGCAAAGTATCTTCCCAAATAGAGTTTTCTGTTTTTGTATCCACAATAGTTGACATAAATGAAGTATTTTGACTGTGTTCTGTTCTTTGCGTGTCCTGTTTTTTAGTGCTGTACACACATGCTGCAGAGTACAAGTATTAATAATTTAGTAATAATAATTTTATACACAGATATATGCAATGTTTCTATTTTTTATATTTACATTTGGCTGTATCTTTGAAATGCTGGTAATTTGATACCTGTTCACATTAAGGTGTTTTTCCACAAAGCATTTGTTGTCACCCTTCAGAAATGCCTAAGGTTATTTCTTTCTTAAATATTCTGTATGAATAATTGTTGTAGTAGGCCTACTATAATCAAGATTTCCCGACAGGTTAAAATTTAAGAAAAATAAAAAAAAATAATTGCTGATGAAAATTTAGTTTTAAAAGTTCAAACTGAAATGTTGAGATAATGAAGACCTTGACTGCTGGACTGTGACCCTTCCTGATTACCATGTTAGGCTTATCTACCTGATATTTAATGAGGTCAACTGAAGTAGGCTTGCTATCTCTTCAAAGCAATTGATTACAAATATTTCAGCTCATGATTAGATCACTTTCTCTTGAAAAATACAAGAGCAAAAAGGCAATGGTTTTTTTTATTATTTCACAATTTTGGCTTTTAATGCACCCAGATATAAATAATTGTATTTAAAATTATAAAAATACATATTTATTAAGTACACTTACCTTAAAATGAAGAGAAAATACTTTTGTAGTTGTCTAATTTTAACTTCTGTATTTCAAAATCGTGGATGGTTTAAACATTTTGCGGGTCTCTTGAATTTACTATCCAACCATTGTAAAAGAATTTTGTATAATTTCAATTTTAAATGGATGATATGTAGTCAAAGGCCCTGAAGATCTTATTTCTGCAGAGACAATGTATTCTCTGTTCAATCAAATGGAAATTCTTAATAGCTGGAAACTTGTTTTATGTCAGAGGAATTAACTCAATGGTTTACTTTAACTGCAGCTATCAATCTAGAAGACGTTTGGCCTATTTTACACAAAAAGGGATTTAGAGAACTTTACGCCAGCCTTGGAATGAACTCTCCAGTCACTATTGTTTTTTAACACATCATCTATTTGTCTAAGCTGCACTGTCAGTAATAGCTAGGTAGTGAGCACGAGCAAAATATTTCAGGTTAAACTGCCATTTTATTCCTTTTTATGCGTGTTTACTATAATCTTGGGCTGGTGTTTTTAGAACTCTTCCGGGATACCATATATTTAAATAATTTAGCTTTATGATTTTTTTTTGTTGTGTTCTAACTTCGTGTGCTACGTGCCATAGTCGTGTCACTATCTAAACCCGTGAGTGCAGCTTCTGTTGTTTAAAAAAGAGACTGGAAAAAAAATTGAAATTGCCAATCATTTAGATTTTACCAAACATTCTACTTATCTTAAAAACAAATATAAATATTATAATATTTTAATTAGGAGTGATAAAATAATGATATGGATGAAAAAAATTTTAGATTTGTTTAAGCTATATGATGTGACAGCCATCCGCAGAGATCAGTTGCCAGATGAGAAAACTTTGTATCATCATGTTGCACACACTCAAACTGAATGTAGCCATCTAATTGGTTTGATGGAAAGCTGACAGGAATCATATGAAACAGAGATGAATATTTTTAATAACTTTTCCTGGACCAGTTATGTTTCTGGGCTTCTTCTATCACCGAGCTGTGAATTTCACGGTGGTTTAAAGTTAGCCAATTTTTTTCGCAGCATCTATTCCTTATGTTTCATTCCATGACTCTTTCAAATCCGGATGGGACTATTGTTTTTCATGTGTACTCTAAACAAAACTTTGACTTTCAAAGGTGAAAAGTGCAGTGTCCATAAGCTAGTTTTAAGTTTTTTTTAAGTTTTATCAATATATTCCATATAGCCTTTTCTTGATGGTAGAATGTATAAGGCTATGAAAAAAGTCAGTTTTACATTAAATCATTATAGTATTTACAAATTATGTAGCAAAACATTTACCACAATCAAAAGTAAGACATCAAGAGCTGGATACATATGTATATTTATTAAATTATATACATGATTTATAATAAAAAGTACATTTATACAGTCATAAAACTGAAATAATTTAAATATGCTAATTATTATGTACTATGAGCACTGTGAGTAACACATTTGTCAGGGCAAGTTGCCATTTTGGTGACAAGAAACACATTTTCTTATTTTTAATATTTGGTTTGATAGACAATATTTTGCATTCATTCACTTCAGGTGATACCTCTCTCTCTCTCTCTTTCTATTCCCCCACTCCTTCACCTTTATCTGTCCTTTCTCACCTGGGTGTGAAGCCAAGTGTCCAAGCCGGTCGTACTTGATGGTGGTGATGACGTCTTCCGACTTTCGGGGAATAGGGGTTTTCTTTGCAGCACTCGTACGCAGCTGGAGAAATTACTGGTTCACTTACTCTCAGACATACTGGCGATTGGCCCATGGTGCTGCTGCTGCTGGTAGAGGGTGCTTGGTGGCTCTTTTTTCTAACTTGTCAAGCTCTTATAGTGAGGGTTTCTGGTGCAATACTAGTAACCCTGGTACTGTTTTGGAACCCAAAGGTTTTTGAGTCCACCATAATCTTGGCTATCACCTCAGGCCTCAGCGCTTAACTTTGCGACGTTAAACTATGTGGAAAGAAATTATCGCTGACAGTTTCTGGGTGGGCACTTGCTGGGGTGAATGTGAGAGAAGATCAATCAAGTCCTGATACACCCTTTGATGCTGGATTCACAATAGCACGACTGTGGCAACATGAAGGGTTCTAACCAATCATGTTCAACACACATGTGGCATCAGCGCAACAAGAATGGCAGACAAGGCAGAATTCCCAATTAGTAATATTTTTGATTTCTCTGTGTCACTGAAATTATCGCATCTCAGACCACCCAGCTAGTAAATGGTTGGTCTAGGAATAGACATACATAGTTTATTAACACTTGAAGAAATGAATTGAGTGCTGAAAATTAAATTAAAAAAAAATGTTATGTTGTTGATTAGTTACTGAAATAATCTCTCTGACACAAACTGATATTAAAGTATTTTTTATTAGTACTCTTAGGAAATTTGCAGCCATTGTGGCAGCCATCTTGCAACCCAAAAAACAGAACATGTAGATTATACAATTTCTCGCACCTCTTCATCGATTCAAAACAACACATTCGGCGACTGTTCGTAGGTACAGATTGATAACTATTAATTAAAAAGACAGTTTGCACTTATGTCCCATGTCCTTCAGGTCAGACACAAAGTTTACCCTATCCTTGTATTGGGCTGTTACCAATGACTGTGGTCGAAAATGTCATGATTAAAGTTCCTAAAATGAAAAAAATAAGGTTGAATATATGTGGCAGTGCTCGGACCACAGCTGCAAAATTCTTTCAACTACATAATTATTTGCTTTTGTGAGCCTTCTCCCGACCGCAACCTATTGGTACCTTGTTCAGACAAAGACTGCGTGAGGCTACATGCATCTGTCTAGTGCCCGGAGGAAATCGCAGGTGCCTTGCTCTCACATAACCATTGCAAAATACAATTTCTGACCCCTCGTAGTGAGGTGTTTTTAGACGAAGATTACACCAAGAAAAAATCACGTGATCTGGTGACCTCATTTCCAACTATCACAAAAATATGTTGCAAAATTACCAGCCGATATGGACAAATAGCAACAGCCGCCCGTCACCTTCCAACTTTTTTTCTCACAGTTACAAAATTTTCTGTCTCTCTCTCTCTCTCACATATCTCCTTACGCACCAGGCCAAACTATTACATCAGCTTTTAGACAAAGAATTTTGGTGGAAACCAAGTACAAAGGAAAATTACTTTAATATTCTCAATTATGAACAAAGAAAAACAAAATTATACTTTTAAAAAATGTTAAATCACATCCAAAATGAATTTACAACTAATTTATTTATTACAAAGCAAGCAAATCATCAGAATAACCTGAAAAGCATGAAATAATGTAAATTATAATTATAATGCGATAAAGCAAACTCAGGAATACTTCTTAAGAGGAATGAAAAGATGTTATTTAAACTATATCAGAAAAACTAACCCTAGTATTGAATATAATATGACATAATAAATCATTAATTAAACCCTTTTGCAAGTGGGGAGGGAAGTAGCCTGAGTTGTTACATTATGTGTGTCAAGAATTTTGTTTTCGAAAGATGGTTTAGTTGGTGTAATTGTAATTATATTATTATTGTTGTAATTTTAAGTTTTTGTTTACTAAATTTATCTGTAATATCTCTGAAATGTGTTTACGCACGTACAATTGAATGTTAAATTTGAATTAAACAAATTACTCTCACAAACATATTTTCATAAAACCTGCAAGCATTGATGGCTGTCATATGTTTAGTGCATATGTAACAGCAAGAAACTTTTAATATGCAATCATTTGTTTTTCATTGTCACATGTTCACAATAACATATGTTCACATAACCGTATGTTCACGATAACCGTATGTTCACAATAACGCAATATTTTGCTATTGCGTTATTGTGATTCCAGCATGATTGTCGGTAGTCATACCCAGTTTTTTCACGAGTAGGAACTAGGAGTTTTCATAAAGCACTCCCATTTTCCCCATCCATTCATCCCGCCAATGCTCCATTCTCAACTTATTACTTTTCATAACCATTCATTCATTCATTCATTCATACCTTCCAGATAAACCGCAGGAACCATGGTGAAGAGTTGACCTACGGGCATTTGGAATGGAAGGGGATGGGGGAATATATCACCCTCCCCTTTGAAACCCTAAATAATTGATCATTCTTACCAACAGTTAGAAAGAATTTGAAACCAAACAGCCGTAAAAGTGGTTCTATCCCCCTCTTGACCCACCAATCCTAGAATGAAATTCTGCGTATGCTCTTGTTTGGCCTTCATGACATATTGTTCCCTGGCACCTCAAGAGGTCAAGAGTAGTGTCTCTTCCTATCCAAGACACCCGTCATCAATTTGGTTGTGAACCAGGGCAGATAGTTAGTCACTGGATTTAGTTAATGAGCTGTGAGCATTAGGTTTGTTCATTTCAAGCCTGAAACAGAGTCAAGCAGGCATTGGAGAGATAAAAGTCCCTCAAAGAAATGGAAAACATTTCTGAGGGCAGCTGTTGCATTATCCAGAGTTTTGAAACTGTACATTTTTTCAGTAAAACTTTTGTTTGTATTAAATTTACTTTATAAAATACTTTTATCCTGAAATTTATTTGAATATGTATATAAATTGAAAAATGGCACCTTAAAAGTTGTAAAAAAAATCATAATTCATACTAATCTGATTTTATACATAATTTCTTTCAAAATGTTCTTCTGGAAAGTTTCATATTATACTTTTTCTTATGCTGTAAAAGTATATGGTTAATTTCGATGCAGTCAACATTTGTTCAGGAAACTCACAAAGTTTTTCGGGAATTTTTCATTGGTGTTTGTGTTGGTTTCCATATGTCGTGCATTGTAACAGTCGGTGTTATTAACTAGTGGTTTGATTTCAGGCCTCGCATGGTTTCATCACACAACACAGATGGGCGAAAGAAGTCCGAGCATTCATAAATCTGGAGGCATGTGGAGCTGGGGGAAAGGAGATCCTTTTTCAAGCTGGACCAAACCATCCTTGGCTGATGGAGGTACGGAGATACTTGGTGTGTCCATGTTCAGTTTTTTCCTTTGTGCAGGGCGGTCACCGTACATCTGGGGAAATCTAGGGGGTTCTAAAAAAAAATATAAAGGCGAAATGTAGGAATTATTGAATGTCAGGAGGGATAACATTTTTTTTCTAAATGATTATTGTTTTAGGTTTTGTTGTTGTATGTATATTTATGAAATCTTTTGAGTCAAGTCAACATGATTTTTCATTGGCCGCTGTCTTTTACATTCCATTTTCTGCTCAGAGCTGTTTAAACGCACTTTTCATTTGGTTTTTTAAAAATTACTTACTGGCTTTGCATCATTATTTGAACTATTTTGATAGTAGAAAACAGAATTTTGTGTTGGTTGTATAATTTTTTTTACAGATATTGTGACTGACCAAAAGATTGTAAATGTGGAAATCTTCTCTTTTGAATATTACTGTATCAGGTGAAAAACTAGTTATCTTTCCATAAATATACTTAATTTATTATTGTTGAAACAAATATAATTTTACCATTAGCATCATGATTAATGGTACTTAATGTACAGAAAATCACATATATGTACAGTTATAAAGCCATGTATGTTATTTCACTTGTTTTCTGACATTCTGGTATAATTAGAAAAATTCTGAAGTTTTGGTACACATCAGTGCCTGTATCAAAGGCAAATAAACAGAAAATATGTTATTGTGGCAGAATGAGACATTAAAAATTCATGGCATAACTATAACTGCCTGCACTTAGACTAAAATCCGTAATCCTCTCCTCAAGTAAACTCTTTAATAACCTGCTATTAGAAGCTGAAACTAACTTAATAATAAACATTAAATCTCCCTCTCTCCAGAAATAGAACCTACCCGGCGCCTCCACCATTTCTGTCACGTCTCACTTTCAGAGGGGGGAGAGAATCGTAGCTCTTTACATAGAAACAACTCGCTTGCTGGCTTCAACTACTCTTAACTTCATAAAATACTTTACTGTACCTAGGATCATAGGTTCGTCATCCCGTACAGGATGTCTGGTGAGAGCTGAACCAAGGAGATTTTGCAAAATAACATAATACTAAATTAAAATTTATTTTATCCTTAACGTCAAATAATCAACATCATTTTTAAAGAACATTTAAATAGCGGGATTACAATTGAAAACAATAATTTCTTCATTACTTCCTTAACTATTGAACGACCTTACAAGAGAGAAAGAGAGAACTTCACTAAACACTTCCCTAGTCCTTCCGAATACATCAAATTATAATTTATACTTAAAATTAAAACAAAGATAATTCCATACTCATATTTTCCGAAAAGCCTTTCTTGATCGATTACTTAAAACTAACGTAGGGGCCTCTCCTGCCCTTGAAAACCCGAACGAACATTACATTTTAAAAATTAGAACTAAACGACTAGTGACGAGGGCCATAGCCTCCGCCCGAAAGCTTGAAGACGACTACATTATGACCTAACTTGAATTACTTTACGACCTAAGTAACTCGTTGCCTCTGGCGTCGGCCATAGCTTCCGCCAGAGTGAGCCCCGAGCTACCACTCACTTGCGCTTAAATTCGCGCGCCCTGCCGCGCCTAGCCATAACAAATCCTCGTTATTGAAGCCAAATTTACTAAACAACTAACTAGAACATCTGGGAAGGCTACCCCCTCTACCCCGACGTGCAGGCCACACCGCACGGCTTGTTATGACAACGCGCCCCAGTAACTGCGGCCCGTGTCTGCGCCAGCGCGCGGCCGAACAAACAAACAAACAAAATTCTGCAAGCCCGCAGCGCGCCGTGCCGGCCCCGTGCCCCAATTACATGGTCACGCCACTTGCGCTGACGAGTGAACAGAGCAGCCAGCCCAGAGTCCCGTCAGTGAAGTCCCTAAATTTGATTTCAACAACCCTGCAAAATTTCAACCCGCGACAATATGATAGTTTTTTCTGCAGATAATGCTCAGTTATGCTTAGACACAAAAATAGCATGGCAGCTGTTGGGGAAAAGGTAATGGGATATTTGTGCCACTTGATTAATTGGATTGCTGAAAAGGATTAAATAGTTTTACAATAAAACTTGATTTGTTTTCTGGATGGTTATTATGAGTGATAGTTCCTTTTAGTCATGTTGTTTTTATTTTAAATTTTAAGAGCAACCATAGTGTTGTGCTTGGTATATGCCAAAAATTAAGTATTGGTTTCTTTTTGATAGATGTTACAGTCTGAAAGTAGATGTCCAGATAACACTTGAAACAACTATTGATGTGCTGAATAAGAAAGATGCTTTGATATTTTAAAAGTTAGTTGATTTTTAGGTTAAGTTGCAGACTGAAAACAAAATAATTTCTTAAAACTAAATTTTGTTTTTACTGTTAACTAAAAAAAAAAATCCCAAATTTAAGTACACATAATTCATGATAATTCTTGGTAAATAAGCACAGATGATTGGTTCATTGTTTAGTTCCAGAAATTTTCTATTGGGAACTAGAAAGAAAAAATAAACTGTTAGTCCCACAGTTACACTACAACTCGTGGTACTTCCACCAAATATATTAATTTATAATATAGAATTATAAATTAATATAAAACATTTCTCGGAGCAGCAGCTGAGACACACCAAGGCTGCGCCACGAACCCTTAACGTCAATACCAGTGGTCGAGAAATTTCAAAATGTTTCAACAAAAACTGGTTATTTGGTAGCTGGGCTCGGACCACGGACGTTAAACACATTCTACACATGATCTGTGAGCCACCGACCACATGCAATCGCTCCTGGCTACCGCTAAACAATGACCGACTACATGATGCAACTGCCTATAGCCACACAGGGAAGAAGTAGCCGCATGACCTCACTGACCAATCACGCCACAGCTCTCAGTAAACAACCAATCACAACACATTTCAGTACAGAAAAACTTTCAGCAGTCCTTGCATTTTTTTTATAGAATTACATTTTTTTTCCCCTCTTACTGTCTCTTTATCTAGTAAAGTGATAAATTATGTGAGAAATGTCAGAGTTCAGCTTTCCCATCATAAGAAATTCATACAGAAAGCACCAGAATGTCTTGGCAACTGATCAGTTGTCTGGATTATTGGCCCGCTTTGTCGCGCACCTGTGTTTTTCCTTTTCCCAAAATCATACACATTGTTCTAGAAACATAAGTATAGCTTCCAAATGAACCTCAACATAATATATAGGCATAAATACAATATTTGAATTAAATGAAATACTGAAAATACAATTAAGCAAATACTAACTTACCAAACAATGTGAAAACCAGTTTAAAATATAGTTGGAAGGCTTTTATAGATAAAAAAAAAAATCAGAAACTGTCATAAAAATATTTATTTTATATAGGCCTAATACAAATACGAAACTAGGAACCCATGACTTTGAACCTACATAATCAACTGATATACTGTATTACTGGAAAACATAATGTCATGAGAATACTCTGCAAAGTTGGGGAGGGCAGTGTTTCTGCATTGCCACAAGATTGAGAGTTTTGAAAGTTGGCATTTATGTTATTGCAATCATTTTATCTTCCAGGTCTATTCAAAGTCTGTTCCACACCCATATGCATCATCACTGGCACAAGAAATCTTTCAAAGTGGAATGATACCTGGTGATACAGACTTCAGAATATTCCGTGACTTTGGAAATGTGTCAGGTGGGTTGAACAGGAGATAATATTTGTAATTTTTTTTTTGGTTTTGTGTTAAATTTGTATTTGATATGTTTTACAACTATGATCACTAATTTTTTTTAATATTCCCAACCACATTTTGAGTTTTTTTTATAAAAGTGATATTCTTAATTTATATAGTTTGAATAGTGTAAAAATGGTTCAAATCCATAAGGGTACTAATAGATATTATGTTTATTTGTATAAATAATTTTTTAATTTATAAATATTGGTTTGTGTCTAGGACATCATGACAAAGTAGTCCTAAGAATAATGGCTGAAAAACTTGTGTTTTAAAAATAATTAATATGTGTTGGGAGTTAGTGGAACAAAATAACTGTTAAGAAAAATTGAGAGGAATAAAATAGTCTTGGTTGTGAAAATATGTGTAAGAAGCCTTCCCTGATAATAAATACTCTATTAAAAGTAATATTCTTCAAGAAATAGTGAAATAAAGATTCACAAATGACGTGAAACCTATAGATGATAAAATTATATTTCATAAGTACTTATATTATGATCAGTCTTGAACTTGTGTATCGCCGTTGTGAATGTTGAACTTGAATATTTGCCAGACATTAGTGCTATTGTATCCTAGAACGTTGTGAGTCTTCCTGGCCATTCAGCATCAGAGTTGACATTGTGAGTCTGCGTACCATGTATCAATGTACGTATTGACTTGGCCGTACAGCGTCAGTAGCTGACGTTGTGAGTCTTCGTAACCAGATACCAATTAAGGACTTCGTGATGTGACCTATAAGAACCAAATCATCACCTGGGAATTTGAGGAGTATATAGAAATAGAACCGTACTGCAATGCAACAAGTAACGTCCAGCCGATAGTCATTCTTACTAGTTACTTCCAAACTTTGTTTGAAGAATGTTATAACTTTTATTGATAACTCATAGGTAGAGATATGCAGTTAAGCTAAAAAGTCTTTTGCATTTAAGAAAGCTGTTAGCACATAATTTAGTTGGTAGTTAGTTAAACAATTAATTATTTTTTTGATCACTGACCAGTTTAATCTAGTCAGAGATAGTTTTAGTTGCACCAAATTAAACATAAATAATATTGCATTCATAATGTCCAATATTTGGATTGCATTTATCATAGATATGTATAAAAATGGGTTTGCATTTATCATGGATAAATATATAATCGTTGATGATGGTAATCACAATTAAATTAACTTTTACAAAGATTCTTTTTTCATTACATAAATGTTTGATATTGTGATTAAGATTGACTCGAATTTGGATTGCAAGATAGCATTTAATAATTGTAACTGACATATTTTGCTTCAAAAAGCATCCACATAATTTAATTCCCATACATACATGGAATAATTTATGTATCATACATAAATTGTAATTCAATTAAATGTTGCAAGTAGCATAACACTATATGTATATTTAATATTTAGAATGTTTGTCATATTTTTCTCAGAATGAAATCATTATTTTTTAGCATGCATGTAAGAAATTTTCTCATTTGAGTATTGTGTTATAGTGTATTTTTTTTCTGTCCAAATTATGATTTTGTAAAAATATTTTTCTGTAATTGTATGATTCCTGTTTAGAAGAACCTCAAATTTTGAAATATTTCTGATCTTACAATATTGATTTGTATAGTAAACATACTGTGTTTATATTTGTATTGCTATAACCTTGTCTGAGAACTTTATAATTTCATGGTATGTGCAGGTTTTGTGAAAAAAAATTTTGTTTTCAGGTCTGGATTTTGCTTGGTCGTCCAATGGCTACGTGTACCACACGAGATATGATGATGTGTACCAGATCCCGCTAGGCACACTTCAGAGAACAGGCGACAACGTTCTGGCTTTGGTGTTAACCATGACTTCAGGGCACCATCTCGCCAACACCCACTTCTACAAGGAGGGAAATCTTATATTTTTTGACTTTCTCGGTCTGGTTGTGATCAGATGGTCCGAATTAGTGGGGTTTCTTGTCAATTCACTCGGCGTGGGCATTGCACTGTTCACAGTTCTTCGAAATATGAAGCAAGCATTGCTGACTAATGGTAAGTAGTACTTCGCAAATTTTTTTGAACCTATGGTAACAAACTCCAGGAGGATCACTGACAAATATAGGAACAAAAGATGTACCTTATTAACATATGTTCTGAAACGCACTAATTCATAGCATATCAATAATCTTGTCCAGGAGCAACATTTCATTTTGCTTGGCCCCATGGAGGAAGGAGGGGGGAGGTAGAATCACTTTGCTAGCTGTTTGCTTTCAAATTCTTTACTTTTGTTGGTGGAAATAACATAATTTTATAGATTTTTTTGGAAGGGGAGGGGGTAAATGTCTCCCCCAATTCCTTCGACTGTGTTCGCCCCTGATATTGTATATCACTGCTGATGCTTGAAGTGACTGCCACGTGCGGCGAGGCAAGCATTGTATCGTAAAAGTGTGAACTCGCCAGCCCTTTCATAATTTCCAGTTTCATTTTAAACAACAACAGGGACGTGCAGATGTTGTGCTGATGCTTGTCTGTCCAGAACTAGCTTATCAAGTGTGGGGTTTAGTATACATATGTCACTATAAGTACATATTCATGCTGTGTGACCGCCTTTGTGTGAAAAATATACTCCTCTTCTACATATGAATCCAGGACCACTTTGTCTGTTTGGTAGGGCTTTATTGTACAAGAGGGAAACCAAACCAGTGACCACAGTATTAGAAGTCAAGGACCCAGACTTTTATACAGCTGGTAATTGCCTTAATAGTGGATGAATGACACCCACTTTTGTTGAGTCTTTGAAAAGTAAGTAGAGTGATATGCTGTGCCATAAACCTGTAACTAAGTTTTGATTTTGTTATAATTATTCTATTAAGCTATATTTTCATATTTTACGCACCTTGTTCATGCTGTCAAATAATGTACTGGTGAACTACTGCTGACGTACTGGCATTGCCTGGGGTACACACATTATGAAGAGACTTCTTTTAGTGCAATAGGGATAATTTTTTTTCGAAATCTCATGTAGATAGTTTAGGTATGTTATCTACAGAAATTTTGCTGTAAGGGGTGGAGAATGAAGGATGAGGATGGTTTTCCACAATCTTAACGCAGACATTGATCTTTGAATGTCAATTGTGCAAAGTATCGTTGAGATAGGATTAAAGCTAAAGATTTGTATAAGAAACAAACGGACACTTTTTAATTTATGTACATATAATGACCTCGCAACCCCCCTTGGTAGCTTATTTTCGGTAAACCTTGTTTTCAGTTCATGTCTATGTAATAAGGAACATCACTGCCGAGTTTCTTTAAAATTCCTGAGAATTCGTAATGAGTGAATCAGTGAGTGGTATTTCATATATACACTATGTACTTTATTTATAGCATATACATATGTTATTAATATAGTAGTATAATTTATTTGAATGTAATACTATTGAACCAAGTTTTATTTGTTCTGAAAGGTAAATTAGCTTTAAAAAAACAACAGAAATTTAATTAATATTGCCAGGAGAGTATCCAATGTGCTGTTGCACAGTTATGCAGACAGAGTGTCCACATTCTGGCTAGTCAGGGAAAATTGGGAAAAAGTCAGGGAAATTGGAATTTTCCAGGGAAAATCAGGGAAGTTAGAATTGGTCAGGAAATTTACTTGGAATGTTGGAATCCTGGAATCCTGGAAAAGTCATGGCAATGAATTTCTCCACTGATAGCAATTAGAGAGGAAAATGTCTGCAGAATGGAATAGCATTTTTTTTATTTTTCAGATGGTGTGATAGGGCATAGTTATTCATACCGTAAAATGGCGTATGCAGTGTTCTGTTTTAACTAGGTCAGCTATGAGGATGGAGGCTGGATTTTCTTTATTCCTTTCAAAAAATTGAAAAATAGATAAATTATTTTTAAAAAACCATTCAGGGAAATTTGTCAAAAGTCATGTTTGGGTAGCTGTTTAGGACTAAGGCAGATATTTATGTTTCATGTTACTGTTATGATTTTATTACATAGAGAAAGGGTGTGTAACGGTTTCAAATTAAGTTTTTTTTTTTAATTTACTGTCAGATAGTAATGTTTTTAAAATCTACCATGTCTATACTGTTAGCAACATACAAATAACCAGAGAGAAAAAAACTACACAGCAGTTAAAATGTTCTTGGATGTGTTATAAATAAATGTGTTTGAATGTGGTAATGGAGAGAGAGAGAGAGAGAGAGAGATTGTTGATGATTTAGCACTTTAATTTTTTTTATTTTGCTGAAATTGGAAATAATGTTTTTCAGATTAACTAAACTTGACAAGTGATAAGTAAAAACAGTTGATGTAAAGTATGTACTGGCAAGCTTATAAATGAAAGAAATCTGCAGTGCATTAGTGGATGTAACATGCAAGAAACATAAATCTATAGGTCGAATATTGATCTCATTTTGCCTCATCATAACGATAAGTCTCATAGTTAAGACTTGTTAAAGCAAAATTTAACTATGTACCAATCTTCTGTGACACCTTAATATATATACTTAGCATGCTATAAATTTGGTTACTGTAGATTCACAAAATTGGCGTAGATTTTGAAGTTCTAATTAATTTCTTTGTAAATATCAAAAGCAGAAAGATACTTATATAACTTAGCTCAGGGATTTGTTAAAGTTGATTTTATTTAGGGTCTATTTCAAATGCTTAGTGTAATGACTTATATACATACACTTATATTATATAAAAAATCATTATAATCTCATTTTTGAATATACATGCATGTTTTATCTTTTCTAAAATAAAGGAAAGATACATCCTAGGAATTCTGATGGTGGGTGAAAAGGTGAATGTAAGAAAAGTTGTGTTTCTAGGTGCATTCAAGAATAATTATATCATACTTAAAATTTTAGTTTAGTTATATACGTATCAGGATTTCCTTTTCATACAATCAATTCTGTAAATTTGGGTGTGAAGTCAAAATTATAGCAAATCATTTGAACACTGTGTATCATACAAAACAATCTTTAAAAATATTTTTTCCAACTAAACAGCAAGATCACAAGACCAGGAGGATACGCAGAATTAAATTTATGGAGGAGGGGATTTGCCTGCATTTGCCCCTGACTAGGCTGATTGTAAAACAGTCATTCAAAAGTGCAGTACTAAAGGCCTTGTTTCTAAAATTAGAAACAAGCCATACTAAAGAACTGGGGTTCTTTGGTGAACTTCAAGGGACTAAGCATTCAATGGATTTGTTTTTGATCACTTAGTCAAATTGGATCACATAAACTTAGGATAGGCTTACAACTTAACCTATGCAATTCCTATACAAATATTATGTTATTGCGAAACTCATTTTATTTGCCTATTAGTGCTAGGTTAATGATTTTGGTAGAGCTTACGCTTGTTTCTGATTAAAATACTAATTTTAAATTAAATTTTTATGCTAGTGAGTTGCTTATAAACTATGCTATTTAATCAAATTAACATATTTTTGTATGTTAATGACTTATCCTATATCTTTGTGCAATAATTTACTTGCAAAAATGATATAATAGATGGATTTAACTTAACTAAAACATGCTGATGTGGCATACGGAAAATTTGGAGAAAAAAGTGAATTTTGAATTCATACTTTTCCAAAGAAGAGAAAATGATGCGAACTCCTTATTCAATATAAATATAATATACAAATATGCACAAACAATCTTTTTTTGGTTTAATAATTAATCTGATTTGGAGAATTGATTATTTGTTTTTTATTGATGATTTTCTAAAAACAATTATATTTCTAGAGCAATGTTTATGTGGTGTTTGCATTCACACATTTTCTATTTGAACTCTGGAAAATGCTACGATAATCATAAAAATCATTAAAATTCAAAACACGGGAGTTATTTTCTGCTTGTATCAGCTGACATGCAAGGCACTACTATTCTAATGACGAGCAGAAACATAATCAATTATTTTACTCCCTGTCACGAATAGACCATCATAACAGTAAGACACCATTGTTATGACCTATTTTTAGCTAAAAGATCTCGTAATTGAATCGTAAATCAGGGTAATACATATTGAGATGCTTCCCCTCCCCCTTCCCACACACACACACATTTTCACAAAGTATACGTTTCTTAGCCATGGATGGCTCACTTCAAAAACTTTGTTCAAGACTGCATGTCAAAATGTTCAAGACCGCATGTGAAAATGCACTTGTAAGGAGACAAAACCACTCGAGAGCTACTAGTGAATGCGGAAATGCATCCCTCCCCGCACTGAAACACTGTCTATGACATTATCTTTGAAAGATTTGTGCAATGGGAGTGCATGACTTGATGGAAGTTTTTGGACATACGCCATCGTGTAATGTCGTATGTCCAAAAACTTACATCAAGTCACTGTCTATGACCCTCCGATGAACGGTAGTGTTGGGTGCAGCGGTGGAGAGTGACGGGGGGCCGTGCCTGTGGCAGACGTGGGCCGCAGACAGTACGCGAAGCAGCTGGGCAAGGCGGTGGGCGTGATCGTGGCCGCCTGGCTGCTGACCCTGGTGGCCGTGCTGGGACTAGCGCTGCTGCTGCCCGCAGTCGGCTGCGCCATGAGCTGGTTCACGCGCCCCGTGTGGATCGTGTTCCTGTATGCCGTTCCCGGGCTCGTGCTGCCCATGGCGCTGGTACTGCTGGCCTCGCGTCATCAGAGAGCGGTACGTGCTGGTTGTGGCGGGTGATCTATCGGAGGATCGCATTAGGGGTGATGTCATGAGGACTAATAGAAATGGTTTGGACATGATGGGATGAGACGAGACGGGTCATTATTTATTATTTAATTATTCTATTCATGTTATTTATTGGTTTGTAACATTCCTGCCATCATAAATACTTTAAGGGCAGGCACAAACACAAAATGGGTATACAGAATATACAGGACAACATATACAAGAGGTGTGCACTGCATATTGGTTAGACACTACACACGGGTAGGACACTACAACGAGAAGTCGCTAAAAACTATGTTGGGCACCGCCATCATACCGGCACTTGTAATAGGCAGGCATCACCTGCTAAGGGACAATATAACTCTACAAGACAAGGTGATAACTAAGATTCACAAATTTAAAACATATAAACACATAATAACAAAAAAAACAATGAACTGATTAATAACATCAACTAGTACAAGTTACTTAAATAAAAATAAGAAGATAAAGAGACCATTATAAACATTACAGACTAGTAAAGAACTGAAAACATAAGACTTAAGGTGAGGCCACTTAGAAAGCTAGGCTATGTTCACTGTGCCAGACAGATGAAGTCTAGTTTGCGATGTTGGATAGATGCATGCTGTGGGAGTCGAATGATGATTTTGACTATTATGATTTTCTGCTGGCTGTCACAGTGTGTAAACGTAAAATGAAATGGGTTTATGTCAATACACTTTATACACCACAAAGCACCGAAATGCAATTAAAATCATGAAATTAATCAGCATTTTCAATCAAAACCTAACTTGAATTACAATACCTAATCTTTTAAATATTAAATTCAATAAAAGTAATTTATTTAGCATGATGTGTGTGCCACAATTGAATAAATATAGATTAAAAAAAGTTTATTTGTAACTGTTATTATTTAATCATTTTCCCATTATGACCTCAGAACATTTTTAGACTCACTAATATTTGACGTTTTTATTTTATTTGTTCCGAAAAGTTAGACAAGGTTTATTACAAATCATTATATTGAAAAAAAGCATTTATCAGTCAAAATGACACTCTTTTGGCAAAATAAGTATCATGGAACATTTAACTATCATTTTTGTTCAGTAATATGCTATATTTTTTAATAAACATATAAAAAATATAAACAATAACACTAAAATTGTCTCTCCTGACTGAACATGCATGAAATTGGGTTACAGAAGTTTTAGGTGAACTTTTGTGAATTATATCAAGGCATTTGTGTTCTTTTAGTTTATTGTGTTAAATTAAATTTAAGAATATTTATTAGAGTGTGAATTTACTAAGTTAGCGTGCCTTTAGACTTGCTTTCAGGGACTCTGGCCCTAATTCCAGTCCATCCATGTGAATTTTGATTTTCCATAGTTTCCTGAAATCATTCCGACGGGCAAATGCTAGTACGGTCCCTTACTTTAGGCCATGGCAAATTTCTTCCCCAACTATCCGACTTCTGTTGTATACCTCGTCTCTTATGACCTTGTTGATGAAGTATGGAACCAAAATGTAATGCAGTGTGGTTTTCAATTTGACTTGTGAAAGTGTTTGTGTGCTCTTCAGGTAATTAGTTCACCGTGGACCCTCTTCCAGCTGTACCATGATGGCTACCTGTTGATTTGGATGTTCCTGCTTGCAGTCAGCATTGTGTTCAGAATAAGAAGTGGGTTCATACCACTCATATGGATTCTTTTCCCAGTGTTTGGGAACCTTGTTCGCAATGTCTTCTTTCGACATCGGAAAGGTATAGTGGATGTTCCTGTGCATCATTTTAAGGGCCAATTCCATTCTTTTACTATTTCCAGTTTTTTCTTAGATAGTTTACTATAATTTTTTGCTTATTTAATGTAAGTTTGTTTTTATCATCATTTCTTTATTTGTCATACAAATGTATTGTTTTTGAATCTTGTATCTGTTTTGTATGCTACTACTGCAGTTATTTCTTCTATTTTTCCATAATATGTTTTTAGTATGATGGGGGATGAAACTGAAAAATGTTGAGTGATAATATTATTATTATTATTTATTTCTTTTTAGTTCAAAATGCATATGCTGTATTAGCTGTGTGTCTGGTTATTACAAGCTACAATTGGTTGTGAGCATGCGGCGTGCTGTCTCCAAATAATACATAGAGGGCTTTTTGTTACGACCAGTAAACCAGTTTATCTTTGCTGGAATGCAGTTAGTTTCTCCCAATAGTATCTGTTGATGTAGAAAAAAATATAGCTGCCGTATACAGGTCTTATCTTTGCAAATTATTCCTAATCGTATCAAGTATTATGAGACATACTTAGTTCCATAAAGTGAATTTTGTAAAAAATTAAATATTGTTATTAAAAACCAAAAGGGATAACATGCTGATTGTATTTAATCACTACTTTTAAACTTAAGAGTTTATTTCAGTATTTGGCAAGTTAGTTGCAATACCAACTAATTTTCATGCAATGTAGTCTGGGTTTAAATTTTGGCTTTTAGCCCATTGGCATTAAAGTACTGCATTAAAAAAAAAAAACTGATGTAATTACAACACAATAAACTAAAGCAAGTGAAGTATGCAACATGAACTATATCAATAGGCTGCAAGAAAGGAAAAAAAACAAATACCTAGTAGTCAAAATGTTTAAGTGTATTTTTAAGAAAACATAAGTACTTTTTAAAACAGCAGTTGATTCTAAAAGGAACCTTAACACCTTTAAATAAAAAGGAATTAAATCCATAGAATACTTTAAAAACTAATTCAAAAGTAAAAAGGTAATAAGAATTCAAAAAAAAATAATAATTGTATTGTTTTACTTGTATCATATAGGTAGTTTTATAATAAAAGTATAAATTTTTATGTAATTTTATCTTACGTGAATAGAGACAAATCATGTTAAGTTTTCTTGTTAAGGCTGTGTTGTCCTTGTCCGTCAATTGGGATTAAATATTTTGTCACAGTTTAATTCTTTTATCAGTACCTTAAAAAATATTATGCTAAATAACTCTGTACTTCAAACTAAGTTAGAGATGCAGTGTAGAACGTAACACGTGTATATGGCAAAAATAGTAGCCTACAAGTAGTCTGTATGCTTATTGTGCAGGATGATGGTGTTGAGAATTGCTTTACTGAATTCTGGAGAAAAGTTCTCATAGTTCTCAAGTTAAAAAAAAAAAAATTACATTACATTTTACAAGTTGTATAAATAGTTTCTAATAGAGGATAAATTCTAAACACTATACATGCACTGAGACTAAAGCATAAAAAAATTTCTGGAAAGATATATGGTTATAATTTTCTGAAAAATTTTCTGAACAGGAAATTTTCCCTCGTTTCTCTAGTTATGTACAGTAGTACTTAGACTTATGCTACCCCATCTTGCATGAATCCAGTCTCACCTTTTTGATTCTTTCATTTTTTTGTTTTAATGCCTCACGACTCTTGATTCTCCATTCCGTCCACACTATTATTCAATTTACGACATGTTAATACATGTTTCACGCGGAGAAAATTTTGCGTGAGAAGGAAAAATTCTTCGATCCATCAGGTGGCTTTGTTAGACTTTATGAAGCCTTTTACGTCAAAATAACATTGATTTAAGTTTTTTGTGAATCATAATAATATAATTCGTTGTATTATCTAATATTTTATTTCACATTTTATTTCTAAATTATTGTGTTCTTTAGTTTCTGATTCTAATCAGACATAATATGTATGTATGTATTTATAATATATGCAAAATTGTACTCTGCACAAATTCAACTTACACGGTTATCGCTCGGCCCTACCTATCGCGTAAGTTCAGGGTATTACTGTATACTGTAATTTAACTGCTTTTCATGTTGGCTGGATTGTGTGGTTATTGTGGATGTCGCAGACTGGAAATGGCTGGCCGCCTACGTCGGAGTGCTTGTCCTGCCCTCGAGCCAGTGCCTGTACCTGATCCTGGCAGCGACGGACCTGTACGTCCCCATCATGGGTCGGTCGGGGGCGGGCAACCACGCAGAGGCCGTCGTCGCTTTGCTCTCGACCGTGCAGTTTATGCTGCTTTTCTGCTACTTGGTGAGCATACTTGTAACCAAGCTTTGTAGGTACTTAAAAGCAGTGAGCAGTGGTTCCATCACCAAAGAAGGAAAAAAGACAACTGGCAATAATGGTTTCCTTTTGCAGATTTTTCCCACATACATTGGGCTCGACACCAGAAATATGACACATGGGCTTGTGCGAATTCATTTATTTTTCTACTTCATCAGTCATCACTAAAGATGTCAAATATGCTATGGCAATAAAAATTTTCATTAGATTTGGTTGGTAGTCGTACAACAAATTGTAAATTGTTGTCTTAACATTTTAACTGCATCTGGTACACAAAATATATGATCTTAGTATGTTGAGATTCAACACTCAAAAAGAGTTGACTTTTAAGTTTTAGTATATGCAATGTCATCTTACATCATTAATTTGTTGGAATTTATTTAGGATTACTTATTCACTGATTTTTATCTATTGCTTACTTGGTAATTCATAATTTATTATTTATTCCATTTTATCACAAGGTAAAATAAAACTTTTTTTTGTACTTAATGTTTCCTTATATAAAGTTTTTCTTTTTCTTCTAAATAAACACCTGCTCTTCGCATGGTAGAATTTTGTATGTTGTAAATGGTTTCATGTTGTTGATAATAGTACCTCATAAATATTCACTAAGCTACAAAAAATGTAATATTTTTGTTTTTGCAATGTGCTAACTTGCTGGCTGAACAAAAATTATATCATTTATCCTTAGTTCAAATAAAACATTGTTTTTTATTTTTTTATTTGATTGATTTTTTGAACTGTATAGGAATTTATGGAAAAATAATTTAAACCTCTCAAGTATTAGGATTTTCATGCCCACAATAAAATTTATCTCAAAACTTGTTGTATTAAAGGTTTTAAATAAGACATAAAAAATCAGTGCTATAGGGCAAGGCCATAAATTTCTCCTCCACCAAATATTTGTTTAGTATTGTCATGATACAGGCTGTTATATATCTCCTCTCTGTGTGTGTGTGAGAGTGTGTGTGTGAGTGTGTGTGTTTGTGTGTGTGTTTGTTTGTGTGTGTTTGTTTGTGTGTGTTTGTTTGTGTGTGTTTGTTTGTGTGTTTGTTTGTGTGTTTGTTTGTGTGTGTTTGTTTGTGTGTGTGTTTGTGTTTGTTTGTGTGTGTGTTTGTTTGTGTGTGTGTTTGTTTGTGTGTGTTTGTGTGTGTGTGTGTGTGTTTGTTTGTGTGTGTGTTTGTGTGTGTGTGTTTGTGTGTGCGTTTGTGTGTGTGTTTGTTTGTTTTTTTAATCCTGGCAATTTTATTTGGTTTTATAACGTTATATTCTTTATTCATTCAAAATTCCTTGAGTTTATTGAACATTTGGAAAATGTTTTCACTCGTGTTTTCTTAGTTTTTGCATATCATCGTGATTCCTTGATATATTATTTGCCCCAGGCAGTTGTGAATTCAGTTTTGATTCTTTAGAATTCACTGGCCTTTTTTTTTTTTTTAACTTAAGACAGAACTATGACATGAAGTATTAATTACAAGTAGTATTAATTAACACTCAAGTATGCATCTTCCAGAGGGAATAGTACAGCTATAAGCTGTTATACTTAATCAAATGATTCTACTACCTTCTCTCTGTCAGCATTTCAATCTTTTTAATCTGTTCTAAATGTCTTCTTAAAAGTCATGAAGCACTATAGATGATATAATAGTGAAGGCCACAAATGTTGTCTTCAACAAGTGTTCAATTAATATGGTGGTTGTAGTTAATTTCCCCTAAGTTTGAATTTCTGCTACACTGTGTTTCCTGGAGATTGTTATGAATGATGTAGGTATGTTTGAACACAAAAAACAGAATAAATTAGAACAAATGAACTACGTTATTGCAATTGTAATGTGTGGTTTTTTTTTTTTTTTAAATTCTCTGTACCTGTTTACAACACACATAAATGGTAAATAAAAGTTTTGCTGCTTTAGTTTGTAGTGTATGAATAATGAATATATGTATATAGGTAAGAATGAATTAGGGGTTGACATTATGGTCATTAGAAACTATGAGGGGTGATACATAGGTGGGGGGGAAATGACTGGAACCCGGACAAAACCACAAACCACTGGCTCCGTCACGTTTCCCACTTGCCAATATATCAGGGTTCAACCCCACTGGGAAAGGAACCCGGATTGCCTTGGTTGGAGGAGAGTGGTATGACTATGAAGTGTTGCGTGTGCTTGTTGTAGGTGCCGCTGATCCTGCTGGTCCGGGAACCTCAACGCATTTTCTTAGTCTTCGGAAGCATTTTCGCCACGGCCTTGCTGCTTCTGTTTTTCACTCCGCTGGGTTTCCCATACTCGGGGAGACTTGACTCTCCCACGCCGCAGAGGTTCCTTCTTGCGGTACGCATTCACGTGGCACCTCACACTTGAGGAGTGTAGCCACCGCTCGGCTCAAGTGACTGTGCCTAACGCTCCCGACTAGGGTTGAGTGGCAGAATAACACTTGCACTCCTTCTATATATCAGAGGATTTATAACCTAAGCTGCCTGTATGAGTGGTCTGAACTTAATTCTTTTCATCATTTGGTGGAAGAAAAAAGTTACATTCAAATGTTTCAAGATTATGATAGTGCCAAACCATGTAAGAAACATATATTATATTACTATTTTTTTTTTCATTGATGTTCCGAATGTAACTAAATTGTTAGTGGAAAATAAAGTTAAAATTAGTGATGGGCCGAGACTCGAAAATTCGAGTCGAGTCGAGCGAGTAGCATCAGCTCGGCTCGGCTCGGCATTCGAGTTTATTTTACTCGACGGGGCGAAACTCGAAAGGAAATTGGATAAAACTCGATGATAAAATATAATAAAATTGAATTACAATTCTTAATATCTCCTTACGTGACTTCAGCCGACACTAAAAATACGTACGTAAGACCGAAACACGTACTTAAAAACAATGACGACAATCGGCCATATTATTTATATTTTAGTTTTACATATTGCCAACTTAACAGGTGTGACCACATAGCAAAGAAGACGAACACATTTTTAATAAACAAAAAACACATTAAATTTTATAATCTTAATATCGGCCCAAATATTACTTTTTTTTTAGTAAATCCGTGCTACAATCGGCGCAACGTTACAATAATAAATTAACGGTAGCGTTATATTTGTGTTACAGAGCGCATGTTTGCGACTGATACGCCACCAATCACGAAATGGCAGTTAAAAAAAACAACTGTGCTCCACTAATTTTAGGAAGTGTAGGGTGGCGAACATGAATTTTTTTTCCGTGTTTGTTTACACTATTACGTTCGGCGAGAGTGCATTTTGTATAATTGTTTGCTATCCAAATTAAGTGGCAAGTTAAAATTAATTATGAAGTATAAAGTATTTTATAAAGTGTAACTATTTAATACAAATACAAAAGCATGGATTGGTTGGAAGTGCCAGCTTGCGATTGGCCGGCAACGTAACGGCGTTAGTGTTGTAGCAATAATCTTTAAATGTATTATATTTGTTATGGGAACGTTTATTGTAATGTTGCGTTAATTGTAGCACGGCCTTACACTTCCCATAAGTGAAAGTTTTCAAAAATGTTCTAATGATTGTGTGAAACGTAACCTAACCTTCGCGCCAACAAGCCTAAATTATATTCATTTTTTTATTGACTCGTGAATGCTGCAGGCCGCAGCTAACTCGTTCGGTCCAAAATAAGGTAAATATGTAGTTGAGCGGTATTTGCGAAAAAAAATGTTAAAAACTTAAAATACTTTAATTATATGCTCTTTAAATTCCTCTTTTCATTAAAGCCGGCAGATATAAGAAATTCCAAATACTTTATGAGATATCGAATTTTTTAATTTTCATAGTTGGGCGATATTTGTTAAATAAAATTTAAAAATTCTGAAAATACTTTAATTATATGCTCTTTAAATTCCTCTTTTCATTAAAGCCGGCAGATATAAGAAATTCCAAATACTTTATGAGATATCGAATTTTTTAATTTTCATAGTTGGGCGATATTTGTTAAATAAAATTTAAAAATTCTGAAAATACTTTAATTATATGCTCTTAAAATTCCTCTTTTCATTAAAGCCGGCAGATATAAGAAATTCCAAATACTTTAGGAGATATCAAATTTTTTTAATTTTCATAGTTGGGCAATATTTGTTAAATAAAATTTAAAAATTCAAAAAATACTTTTTTCTATGCTCTATACCTCAATTATTGAATTGTATTATATCAGTTAAGAATTTATTCTAAATGAATTATTTGTATTAATACTTGTATTTTAAATATATTTGATTACGTGGGCCAGTCTAAGGACTCTTAGCAGTAAAGTGCAAATATTCAAGCTCTACTTAAGTGTCAAAGATTCAAATAAAAATTCATACTCGAATCGACTCGACTTGAATTTATGATCTACAAACTCGACTCGAATCGACTCGAACTAATTATTGTATAATTCGACTCGACTCGACTCGACTTAAAAATTTGCAGGTTCGTACATCTCTAGTTAAAATGAGCATTTTTTTTTTTTTGCAAGGAGTAGGTATGTACGGCCAAATAAAGAAGTTTAAAATACTTTAAATGCACTAGCCCTGCATTATTCACAATACACATTTTTCAAGTTAGTTTATATAAATTTACATGTTTTAACCTTCATTTTGATACAGTTACATGCCTCACCTTACCTCTGAAATCAGGGATCTAAGTTGGCCTTTTGACCGCTGTCTAGCACGCGGAACGCACGTACCATGACTTGTCCGGGCGAGTGCGCAGCAAGCAGACTGGCTATTGGGTGGTGAACATGGACCAAAACTCCCCGGACTCTGTGATGTCACTGGTGCCTGAAATGTCGAGGGCGGAGTTGGTCCAGAGTTGTAGCACCGAGCTTTTCTGCGGCCTGCCGTACCTCATGCCTGTGGTTACTTTCATATGGTGAGTGGGAAACTGGTACACGTTTCAAGGTTCTGCTTCTGATACCTTCAAATTTGTTCTCATTGATGAGCATTTATGTTTAAAGTTGAACTAAAAGTCAATTGTTTTTATACGCTACTACCCCCCCCCCCCCCCCCCTTTTTTTTTTTAAGTTTATTCACTTATACAAAGCATCTCTCTCTATTTATCTCTCGCTCTTTATCCCTCTATAACATTATTTATATATATTTATTTATTTATTTATTTATTTATCTCTTTATATTAATCTCTCCATATCACTCCATATCTATCAATAGTCCTATCTATCTATACATCATCATGTATATCCATATCTGTCCATATCTTTATATGTGTCTTCATATATATCTATATCTCTATATATGCCTATCTATTTATAAATATAAGTGTATTATTCTTTATTTCGCTAACCCTTTATTTTTCCTAGCTTTGCTCTGTATTTTTTTTTTTTTGTAAATTGTTGTGCCGCCAATTTAGATTTTCGGCCCTATTTTCAAAAATTTTCAATTTTTTTTTAGTCTGAATTTTACGTATTAAATTTGCGACTCAATTTAATTTTTCCCCCCTCAGTGTACACTCTCACCTAAAGTTTGTTATAGCAGTGGCCCTGCCAACTTCCCAAGCCTAAGCCCCCCCCCCCCCCCCCCCCCCACAGCATTCTTGCCGACGCCTGCTAAACTCAGCAGGGCGATTCAAATTTTCCTCGCCTAGCCACACGCCTCCCGTCTGTCATTTCGATCCCCTCTCGTGACAGGAACTGCTGCCATCGACAATCTCTCACGACGAGCTCAGATCCGAGTAGCAGCATGACATGAGCACCTTTTGTCATGCGCGGCTCATGTCCCACCCGACGTTAGCATAACGTCTCGTCACGAACGGCCGTCGTTTCTCACAGACAGTGCAGTTTCCCCATCCCCCCCACCCATCCATGTTTTCTCAGAAGCAGCCCGAGGACTCTGAACGGGCACTCTCCTGGACACGCCCCCCGCCCCCGCCCCGGGGCCATTTACTAGCGCCAAACGACTCACCCGTGCCATCTAGTGGCACTGTTTTGAACTAAATTACCCCCGAACGCCTGTAAGTAGGCTTCCCGCTCGTCCCGGAGCAGTCGGCTAACCCTTAGTTTCTCGTGTCACCTACCTAGAGAGCAGCACCGCCCGACCAACTGAACTTACCCCCCCCCCCCCCCCCTTTTTTATAATTTCTTTTAGCCCCTTCGAGCGACCCCCACCAAGGCGTCTTCGGCCAATCAGCTAATTTCCCCCCCCCCCCCCCCCCACCCTCGAGTCCCAGCTTCCCTGGGCTAGCCGCGATGTTACCTCGTGCGACTTAGGCAAAAAGACGAAGTTTTTCTTGAGCTCTCGTCGCGAACGGTCGTCTTAGAGACTTGGCTCCCGCCAATTCGTCGGTTTTTCTTCTTTTGCTGTCGGAGAGCTCCAACAAAGTCTAGGCATGTGATTGCCAGAGTTTCGGGAGTAGTCCCGTCTCTTTTTTCTGGTTAGCTAGTTGGTTTTATTATTTGTTTACATCACCGTAGTAATCTAGTTATGTTCGCTTACGCGACCCGCGTCCGCGAGTGCCATCCCGTGGACCGTTTTCTTCGGATTTCACCCTCAGCAGAATGGTGAGTGTAAACAAAAGCTCCAAACTCTATAATTCTCGGAACATCCCTTTTGTATCCTCCCTTGTAATTTTTTACATTTTCTAAACTCTGTGACCTATTTCTTGGTTGCAGAGGGTGCAAAGTCCCAAGTTCCAAAGTTCCGGGTTCCAAATCTCCGGAGTACCACCCTCCCAACCTCTTGGGGTTTCGGCTCCAACTTCGCGGAGCCCCTGAAAATCGCCAGCCTTCTCCGGTGACCGGGAAGCTATTGCATCTCAACGATATTTTCGGCAATAAGTCCAGATCATGCTTGTGGTACAGTACATTCTTATTTCTCCCGACCCCCTCGTCATGGCCAGTCTTCGGTGAACTTTTAATATTGTTAAAATAACAGAACTGATTTTACGAAGGTTTTATTATAAGACTAAAGACTACGCAAAAATTATTATTAACCTCTGTCTATGTTCTTTTTCTAGAGGGGCCCCTGAATTAGTAAATTGAATCTGTCTAACATTATTATGTATTGAAATTGTAAAGTTATAATATGTCCGAAATTCAGAAAATACCAACTACAGAAATAGTTTTTTTTTTAAATTCTAACTTTAACAAATAAAAAAGGAAATATGGCACAATCACCCATGTTGTATTTTTTTATCTAGTTGTTAATTTTTTTATTAACATTAACGATCCACAGTGTTCTCTAAGGTTTACTTGAGGAACACCATTTGGACATTCCGTTTCTCCCTTGTGCCCTCTGGAATTTTCAACGAACATTTGTGTGGCTATAAGCGGCTTCCTGGACTATAAATAAGGGTACTACCCAATGGCACAAGCACAAGGGGGGTTCAGAAAGTGGTAGCAGAGCGTGGTTTGTTAAAAGCATACTTTATAAGCATAGTTTAAGAATAAAAAAAATAAAAAAATTTTTTTTAATTTAAATTAATAAATTTTTGACAGGGAATATTTTAAATAGAACATAAAGAGAGTTCAAGAAGTGATAGCAGTAACTTTAGTTTATATAATTTATCGGATCTGTAATAACGTAATTTTGCATCAAAACTGTGTTTATTGTGGTCATTGCTATTATTTTGGCTAAATTACAAATACTTTCAAACTAAATGATAATAAGTGTAAGCAGTTTTTTTTTTTAAATAATTTTTAACTTTAGTTTATAGTATTGTAAACGTTGACTGGCCAATTAACGCGTATTTTTATATCTATTTTACTATAGTAAGTCTTTTTGCATGGAAATTTACACTCACCATTAGAATTCTTTTATCTCCCTTTTATTAATGAGTATGTGTACGTATAGTCCGGTATTTTTTTTACGGACCATAGAGTGTCCGCCATGTTGAATATGGCCGCTGCACATCAGTAGACAGGCGAGTGTTTCCTCGCGCCTCCCAGCTGACCTCCCCACCCACTCCGTTTCGCGGCCAGTGTTCGGCTGCGCGCACGTGTGTTATCAGTTAAACGTGCCTCCACTACGGCTTTCCTCTCTCCCCCCCCCCCCTCACACCCCCGCAACCCTAACAGCGACGGGCGCGGTGTCGACTTATCTAACCAGCGCGCACGCCCGCCGAGCAAGAGGAACCTCCCCTCCCTTGTTGTTTAAAGGTCATTACTCCTGACAAACGTAATTTTTGCCTTACAATTTGTGGGTTTAGAATCTGTGCGACCAGGGTGGCGACCAGAAAGAAAAAATAATAAGGCTCCTTGTGAGTTACTAGTATAAGTTAGGTTAAGAGTGTTTAATGTTTAGTAAGTAAGCCTAGGGTAAGGTTCAAGGTCATTGTAAGCAGACGCTCACTCCTTCTTAAGCCTTCTGTGGTTTAAGAGTACACTAAATTTGATTTTCACTATGATTACTCCAGAGTATCTTTTGAAAGACGAGGTGATCTACGAGTTAGCACTTCGTGGGCAGTCCACTTCAGGAGACGCCCAAGAGCTGAGAAAAAGACTCAGGTCTTGCCAACCACAAACACAACACTCACTTCTAAATTTGAACTTAGACCCTCTTAGTGAATTTACTGTCACCACCAGTAAATTCCAAGATATTGCAGCATTTGCAAATGTAGTGTCCACCGAAACAAACAAACTCCACATATTAAGAATGATCGCCCGACTCGATCACGTTGCCACCAGGCTAGCAAACCTGGTAATATTGTCAAAAGGCAAACTAAATGGGGTTTATCAAAAGGAAATAGACAAATGTCGTCAGCAGATCCCTAATCTCCGATTAAAGTTGAGAACTAGACTCAATGCTCTACAAAACACAAGCCTCGAGGCGACTGGGTTAGTTCCCGACATCCAGACACAAAGGTCTGAAGTGAACACACCACCCCTCGAAGAGATTAAAACTGACACACAACGAGCACAAACACAGACCACTCAGGGCGCTTCATCACCAGTCTCCCCTCCACTCCTCCCTGCATCACCTTTTCCAGTTTCATTTTCCACAAATCAACTTCCTAGTCCACCCACATTCACTACTGTCAGTCAGCCATCCACCCACGTGTGGTTTCCACCCGGGACGGTCATCAGACCAATACCGCAGACTGTTACCAAGGTCACTTACACCAGACCTCCTCCAGAATACTCCACATACCCTTACCAATCTGTGTGTTTTCCACCCACCTCAGGAGCCATTTTCAATCCATACCATCAATTCACATCCCCCTTCTCATCACTTCAAACCACCCCTGAACGTCACCCCTCCCCCTTGGCATTTAGCATCCCAATCACACCCTCAGCACAGCCAGTCACATCCACCTCGACAGAAATAAGGGCACAAACAACTGTCATGCCAACCATTCCAATACCCGATCCACAAATACCACAGGTCAGTCCCTCAACCACATACCTTCCACTCGCCCCTGCCGCCCCTCTTCCGCGACACAACCTCCACCCCCCTTTGTCTAATGAACAACCAGCGACTACACAGCACCAACCACCAACATCAGAACCTCAAGGCCATAGTTCGCATTTCTACAGCAAAATTCCCCACCCAGCCGAAAGGCTACTAAACAATCTACCTGAAACCAATGGTTTGGACCCAAAGAAATTAATTGACTTTCTACGACAACTTATTAGGTTGCACCAAAAATGCAACATACCAACGAGGGAACTTTTCGAATTAGTTTTCCCCCTTACACAACCACCCTTGAGTGAAAGAACCTCGGTGGCCATTGAAAATAATTTAACTTTTGATCAATACCATGCAGATGTAATAAGTTTTTTTATTCCTGCCAGGATGCTCACGAATCTCAGGCTTGACTGGTATAATAGATTACAACACAGGAATGAGCCTTTGTCCAGGTACATCGCCGACATTAAAGAAGCGGCCCTAGTTCTTCGTTTAGGAGTCACAGAGAATGAAATCGTATCAAATATTCTTGATGGCATTAATCCTGCCGAAAGGTCACGAGCGGTCTTCCAGACCCGACCACAGAACTTTGCCGAGCTGGACAGACTGTGTATTCATGCTACCAATGTAGAATTTGCTGATTACCAAAGGAACTGCTATCCAGATTTCCCGGCTAATCATCCCATTTTCTCGACCTCCCAAAACTCCAACAAGGGAAGCACGAACACTAGCAATCACCCTAAATCACAGCCTCACAGTAATCACCAGGGAAATTATAGGCAACAGCAGGGAAACATACCATTTTGTGAATACTGTAAGAGATCCGGGCATGTAATTGAACGATGTTACAGCAAAAACAAACAGCCTTTTCACTACCAACACAAACCAAAAAACATGTAGGTAGGTGGCCAGAAAGTTTTCTTTCTGTGCCACCAAATAAACAAACTGATTGGCATAACTCAGTCAATGAAAATCGCCACCCTCCAGGCGAAAACAAGACAAAACGAAAACGCAAAAAGAAACAAAAAATTTCCAAAAAACCGTCCAATTCAAAACAAACCTATAACCAACAGACAAACACATTGGCAACTAAGTCTAAAAACATAAAAAATTATAATGAGCCTACAGAATACTGTAAACACTGCATCAATCCAAAACAAGACAAGAGGACCTGTCATAATATTTTTGCAAATTTACCTACAGTTTTACCTTATGCCAAAACCTTAATTGGCAACCACGAAACTCCAGGACTGATCGACACAGGCTCAGTCCGAAGTTTCATTTCTGGGCATCTGTTTGAAGTTTTACAGAAAGAAAAAGTAATTCACAAAACTGAACCAGTTAATATCCAATGTGTGACTGCATCAGAGCAGCCATTAAAAGTGAACACAATCGCCTTACTTAAAATTAAAATCGACTTATTCTCCTGGACTTTCCCATTTCTAGTTGCACAGGATCTAGCAACAGATCTTATTTTTGGATCAGACTTCATAGCCAAAACAGGATTGATAATTGATTTGCAAGCAAGAAATTTTAAGTTTAAATTTAATAAACAAGTCAATATCTCTTTTGACTCGCCGGGAACAAAATGTCAGGGTAAGGTTAAAGCCATTCGCACAAGTGTCAAAGATGGAAATGAATCATATTTGGACCATCTTACACCAGCTCAACAAACAGAGGTACAAAATTTATGTAACTGTTTTTCTGATGTTTTGACAGAAAAATTAGGACGTACCCACCTTATTGAATATGAAATTAAACTTTTGGACAAAACGCCAGTGAGATGTCACCCTTATCAGTTGTTAGGACCCAAAATGCAAATTATGCGAGAACACATCCAGGACTTACTTGATAAGGATGTGATTGAGCCTTCAACTTCTAGTTATTCGTCACCTGCTTTCTTGGTTCCCAAAGGTCAAGGTCACCGCCTAGTTATCGACTATCGATTAGCCAATCAGAAGATAGACGTTGAACAAATTCCACTCCCTGACCTCAATTCAGCTTGTCATTGGTTTAGTAAGGCCAAATATTTTAGTGTTTTTGACCTAAATTCAGCTTACCACCAAATACCTTTAACTCCTCAATCCAAACACATCACCGGGTTCTGTGTACCCTGGAACCTATATCAGTATAAAGTAGTCCCTTTTGGAATAGCTACTGGCGCACAAGTCTTAACTCGCCTCCTTGATCAAGTTTTCGGCGATCTTAAATTTAAATTTGTATTCAACTACTTAGACGATGTTGTGGTCTATTCAGAGTCCTTTGAGGAACACATAACTCATTTGACTCAAGTCCTGGAACGATTACGCCATGCTGGCTTAACTGTAAACACAAAAAAGGTGAAATTCGCTGTCCCTGAAATCTCATTTTTGGGCCATATTATTTCAAGTAAAGGAGTAACGATTGATCCAAGCCGCACACAGGCTATCGTAGATTTTCAGCCGCCTAAAGACACTAAAGGCATTTCAAGATTTATTGGCATGGTTAATTTTTATTCCAAATTTATTCCTAATTTTGCGGAACAGGCAGCTCCACTCAACGCCCTGAGAAATAAAAATTCAGCATTTAAGTGGGGCCCAGAACAGGACAAAGCATTTAATTACTTGAAACAGGCAATCATCAGCCCACCAGTGCTCCGAATGGCAGATTTTACTAATCCATTTATTCTCCAAACCGATGCATCCAGCGTAGCTTTGGGAGTAGTATTGTCCCAAGACTTTGATGGACACAGACAACCGATTGCTTTCGCCTCGCGCACTCTGACTCATCAAGAAAAGAAGTCTTCATCCGTTTACGAACTCGAGTGCCTAGCTGTCGTTTTTGGAATAGATAAATTTAGGCAGTATCTTGAACACAAAGAGTTTTTGTTAGAAACCGATAATCAGGCCCTTGCTTGGCTTTTGGCCCACCCTAAACAATTAGGCAAACTTGGCAGATGGATTGCAAAAATTTCATCACTAAAGTTCACCATTCGGCATATTCGAGGTTCACAAAATATAGTAGCTGATACTCTCTCTCGAATGTTCGAGAACCCCTCCAACTCTAATCTTCAGGAGGAACCTACGATTTCGTGTCAGGCACTTCTCACCGATTTCCCTTTAGCTTTCTCGGATTTGCAGAGTCATCAAAACTCAGACTCCTACCTATCACAAATTATTCAAGACATGAAATCAAATTCACCTCCAAAATACTATAAATTTTCAAAAGGACTGTTGTACAGGCGCACAAAACAAAGCAAAACATTCAAAATTGTCCTCCCTCAAAACCTAAGAGACATGGTATTTAGGTATTATCATACCTCACCGATTGGAGCACATCTGGGCACCTACAAAACAATTGAACGCATACGTCGCCATTTTAGCTGGGACGGAATGCACAAGGACATTGCTGAGAGAATAAAATTGTGCAAATTATGTGCACTGAGCAAACCCGCTCAGAAAACACGATTCGGATTCCTTACTTCTGATGTGGCCGAAAGACCAATGCAAAAATTATTTATAGATTTTGTGGGACCTTTCCCCCGATCTAAAATTGGACATTCCATGCTTCTTGTATGCATAGATGCCTTCTCCAAATTCGTCTGGCTCATTCCACTCAGGAGAGCTACAGCAGAAACTACAATAAGAGCATTGCAAAACAATATCTTCAAGATATCTGGTCTACCCTCTATTATTGTATCAGATAACGCATCCCTATTCACATCCAGACAATTCAAAAATATGTGCTTCTCGCATGGCATTCAACATGTGACCACCTCCCCGTATTATCCACAGCCTTCTCATGCGGAACGTTTCAATCGGAACCTCCGGTCTGCTTTAATAGCATACCATGCGAACTCGCAGGATTAGTGGGATACCAACCTTGTATGGTTACAGATGGCATTTAATTGTGCTCGTCACGAAGGACATAAAACAACACCTTTCGAACTCATGTTCACTTACAGACCCAACAACCCGCTCTCAAATCTCTGGTCCTTAAATGATCTTCTGCCAGACGACCCACGTGATATAAAGGAAGTTTGGAGACGTGCTCAGAAAAATTTAAACCTGGCCCACGAAACCAGTAAGAAAAGGTACAATAAGGGACGTGCTGACAATCCCTATAGAATAAACGATTTGGTGTTGTGTAAATCACACACACAAAGCAAGGCGATCGATAAGAGATCAGCCAAACTCACCTACCGTTGGAGTGGTCCTTGGCAAATCCAACGTTTTCTAACACCAGTAACAGTCGCCTTAGCCGACCCCAGTTCTGGTGCCTTCTTTACTCGTGCGCATATTTCGCACCTGAAGAAAGTACATCCTAACCTGAAGTAGGTGCCTCCTTCTCCCCTTTTACTCCGAACCAAGGAGCTAAAGTCAAAAAAATTCGGCATGCCTCACTCAACACGTGCTGTTGAGTCTGAACACAAATCCTAGGTCCTAGTTATAAGAAAAAAAAAACATGGTACTAGTTTGTAAGAGTGCTAGCACAAATTGTAAGTGTATTAATGCAGTAAAGTTTACATGTATGTTAGGATAAGATGTCTAGATTAAAGTGGCGCCACTTAGTTCTTAAGTTTGTTTATGAAGTGTTATCATGTGTGTTAAGTATTAAGGAGACCGTTTATTGTTAGTAGTTTATGTTAGTCGATTCTGGTACAGGGTAAGTCGGTCAGTTCTCTTGACCTTTTGCTTACTTCCGGTCGCTTACCCTGGCTCCGCCTTTCAGCGGGGGAGTATGTGCCGCCAATTTAGATTTTCGGCCCTATTTTCAAAAATTTTCATTTTTTTTTAATCTGAATTTTACGTATTAAATTTGCGACTCAATTTAATTTTTCCCCCCTCAGTGTACACTCTCACCTAAAGTTTGTTATAGCAGTGGCCCTGCCAACTTCCCAAGCCTAAGCCCCCCCCCCCCCCCCCCCCCCCCCCCCCAGCATTCTCGCCGACGCCTGCTAAACTCAGCAGGGCGATTCAAATTTTCCTCGCCTAGCCACACGCCTCCCGTCTGTCATTTCGATCCCCTCTCGTGACAGGAACTGCTGCCATCGACAATCTCTCACGACGAGCTCAGATCCGAGTAGCAGCATGACATGAGCACCTTTTGTCATGCGCGGCTCATGTCCCACCCGACGTTAGCATAACGTCTCGTCACGAACGGCCGTCGTTTCTCACAGACAGTGCAGTTTCCCCATCCCCCCCACCCCTCCATGTTTTCTCAGAAGCAGCCCGAGGACTCTGAACGGGCACTCTCCTGGACACGCACCCCGCCCCCGCCCCGGGGCCATTTACTAGCGCCAAATGACTCACCCGTGCCATCTAGTGGCACTGTTTTGAACTAAATTACCCCCGAACGCCTGTAAGTAGGCTTCCCGCTCGTCCCGGAGCAGTCGGCTAACCCTTAGTTTCTCGTGTCACCTACCTAGAGAGCAGCACCGCCCGACCAACTGAACTTACCCCCCCCTTTTTTTATAATTTCTTTTAGCCCCTTCGAGTGACCCCCACCAAGGCGTCTTCGGCCAATCAGCTAATTCCCCCCCCCCCCCCCCCCTCGAGTCCCAGCTTCCCTGGGCTAGCCGCGATGTTACCTCGTGCGACTTAGGCAAAAAGACGAAGTTTTTCTTGAGCTCTCGTCGCGAACGGTCGTCTTAGAGACTTGGCTCCCGCCAATTCGTCGGTTTTTCTTCTTTTGCTGTCGGAGAGCTCCAACAAAGTCTAGGCATGTGATTGCCAGAGTTTCGGGAGTAGTCCCGTCTCTTTTTTCTGGTTAGCTAGTTGGTTTTATTATTTGTTTACATCACCGTAGTAATCTAGTTATGTTCGCTTACGCGACCCGCGTCCGCGAGTGCCATCCCGTGGACCGTTTTCTTCGGATTTCACCCTCAGCAGAATGGTGAGTGTAAACAAAAGCTCCAAACTCTATAATTCTCGGAACATCCCTTTTGTATCCTCCCTTGTAATTTTTTACATTTTCTAAACTCTGTGACCTATTTCTTGGTTGCAGAGGGTGCAAAGTCCCAAGTTCCAAAGTTCCGGGTTCCAAATCTCCGGAGTACCACCCTCCCAACCTCTTGGGGTTTCGGCTCCAACTTCGCGGAGCCCCTGAAAATCGCCAGCCTTCTCCGGTGACCGGAAAGCTATTGCATCTCAACGATATTTTCGGCAATAAGTCCAGATCATGCTTGTGGTACAGTACATTCTTATTTCTCCCGACCCCCTCGTCATGGCCAGTCTTCGGTGAACTTTTAATATTGTTAAAATAACAGAACTGATTTTACGAAGGTTTTATTATAAGACTAAAGACTACGCAAAAATTATTATTAACCTCTGTCTATGTTCTTTTTCTAGAGGGGCCCCTGAATTAGTAAATTGAATCTGTCTAACATTATTATGTATTGAAATTGTAAAGTTATAATATGTCCGAAATTCAGAAAATACCAACTACAGAAATAGTTTTTTTTTTAAATTCTAACTTTAACAAATAAACAAGGAAATATGGCACAATCACCCATGTTGTATTTTTTTATCTAGTTGTTAATTTTTTTATTAACATTAACGATCCACAGTGTTCTCTAAGGTTTACTTGAGGAACACCATTTGGACATTCCGTTTCTCCCTTGTGCCCTCTGGAATTTTCAACGAACATTTGTGTGGCTATAAGCGGCTTCCTGGACTATAAATAAGGGTACTACCCAATGGCACAAGCACAAGGGGGGTTCATTGTGTTTTTTAGAAATTATATTTAAATACAAATTACATAGAGATGAAATATGAATAATATTTTTCGATCTTAAGCGTTTTTTTTTCAAAGATCGTTTAGGCATTTTTAGGCATATATTCAGAATTGCTTGTTTAAAGATATATACATATATAATTGAAAACGTGTATAAAACAACATTTTCTAAAAATGAATCCTAGCTAGATTGATGTATCGCCCCCGAAACCCCCTGCATACTAAATTTCATGAAAATCGTTGGAGCCGTTTCCGAGATTCAGATATTTTATATATATATATATATATATATATAGAGAGAGAGAGAGAGAGAGAGAAAGAGAGAGAGAGAGAGACACAAACACATATACAAGAATTGCTCATTTAAAGTATAAGACATCACTATCTCTAGATCTATACCTCTCTGTATGTCTATCTCTCTCACTTGCTCTCTTCCTCTCTCTCTCTCTCTCTCTCTCTCTCTCTCTCTCTCTCTCTCTCTCTCTCTCTCTCTCCCTCTCTCTCTCCCCCCCCCCCCCTCTCGTACACCACCATTATTAGGCATGCATGCGCACATATTATGCACACTCAGATACACACACATTTTTCTCCTGTTAGGTATTAAATCTCTTATTGTAACATGTGAATGTAAATGTTGTGTACAATTGAACAAATTCCATTTGTTCTACACAATAAACTTGTTATACTGCCTTTCTTTCTATTGTTTGATCTTCCTACTTATTGTAGAGGTAAACATAAGTAACAATTCTTTCATGCTAAAAAAGGTAAATTATCCTTTCCCTTTTATTTAATCGTCAGTTCCCTAACACACAAATAATATAACAGTACACTTGACTATTAGATGTCCTCGCAAATACCTCAACCTTATTTTCAGTGTAAACGGACTCACCCGCGACGTCCGAGCTAGTGAGTAATTCAAACACAGTCGCGGCGCCGTGAATCGAACAGGATGCCGCTGCTGGCCACCACTCTGTATGTACAATTTTATATAATGTATTTATTTCAGAATTCTGGCATGGGAAAGCTTACAGTCTTAGTCATGTTTCACGATGTAGTATAGTACAGCGGCAAGTAGAATCGACTGCCTGAACATGATCCAGCGCCTCGAACTATAATCGCAAAGGTGATCTTAGACATGGACAGCCGACACCAGGACACTTCCCACTGCCACAAGCCGCCGCCCTCCCCCCATGTACGAAGCGAAGGACTGATGCAAAAGAAAGCCGATAAGCCTTCCTCTCCTCTGCCCATTGTTGAACTATATCGTATGTGCATGGGAGTGAGACCTTGTATGACCTTCGACCTTCTGCTAGTTCCTCATAGGTAGATGGCTGGCTGCAGAGCGAGCACCATTTACACCCTACCCAACCGAAGACCATTTCACCACTTACGCGCTGGAACTAAACTCCTGTCCTCCCTGCACAATAACGGCAACCTACAAAGGTATCCAGTCACTTAAGTGATCAACTTGTCACCACTCACCACCTCCGGCTAGCTCAAATTAGATTATGAGTGGAACATACAGGTTAGAAGGTCACGAAGAAAGAAGAAATTTATACACAATGTTCAATATATTACCTGTATTTTTTAATTCATGGAAAAATTACACTATAGTCCAAACAGAATAAATAAAAATTAAATATATCTAAAAAAAATATATATAAAACACTGAGCCCAGCCACGGCCTGCTTGGCTCGCCGCCCGAACAACAACCGCTCGGCCTGGTGCTCAGACAATGACTGAATTTTACAGCCTTCCTTCCCTTTGTGCAGGCAGTGTCATGGGCTTGCTGACGTAATTTTCAGCCAATCACGTCGCACGGCAACAGAGGCTTCCACGAAATGCTTGCTTCTGTTCCCACGACGCAGCGATTTTGTCTCTTTCTCACACTCCCGTGACCGTGACTCACAAGCCTAGCGTGTGAAACAAAGCCTCGGTTGTAGAAAAACGAAGGAGAATTACGTCAGCACGCCTTCCCACACAAAGAAGCCCACAAAAAAAATACTTCAAAAAATAAACTTTTGAATTTTAAAAATAAAAACAATAAACCCGGAGAATTACGTTCACAATAACTTTGAAAGGAAAATTTTTTTACATCTAACCTGAAATTTGACAAAAAAAATTTATAAAAAATTATTATGTATTACTGGATTGTATGAGGAAGGCTGTAATCTGGGTTGTTACAAACTGATCACAATTTCATGGTTTTTGGAGCTGTGACCATTCTTGACTGTACACCAATCGCCTTAATCTGCCGGCAGATTAGGTGACTGTACATTATTAAATATGTATATGGATAGGGAGTTGTGATGTGAATGTTGCATGTACAGTGAGAAATTAGTATATGTATCTAATATACTAGTGATGGGAATTGTTTGTAGGAAGACTCACTGGATTCCTGCTGCACCTCCTGATATACCAATACCTACGAATTTATTACTTATATCTACGGAATATCATGGCCACAACATTCGCAGGATGACGTTTAATGTAACAGGTACAGTTTTCTTAATTGTATTGTAAGATAGGTATTTTTTTTTAAGACAAAGAATTTTTTTTTCGTGAGGAAGTTGTTAAATCTTGCAAGAAAATTAGGCTGTACTCTTGATTGATGCCTGTTTTGTTTGTGCATTGAGCAAGTCTGTATTTGGGGAAATTACCTAGTAGGATTTAATTTTGGTGGTTTTTAATTTTTATAAAAACAGTTTGTTTATAAAGATAGATAATACAATTTTTTTTTAAATACTATTTTAATCAAAAACAATGTGATTTTGATTGTGATAGAAGCAGAATATTTATAATATATATGTCTAAGGCAAATTTACCCAGAAAAAAATAAATCAACAAGCATTAGTGTATTTCAAGTACAGTGAACTCTTGATTTTCCAGGCCTGAATAATCAGGTTTTCGGATTATCCATGCTAAAATTTAGATTAATTATTAGTTTTTCATATTCCGAAGCTGTAAAAAAAACAATGGCATCGCTCGAGTGCATTGCTTTGCTTGGCGATTCTATATTTTTAACCACCTTGTTATCGTGTAGAAAGGCTGTATTTCCGACCCTTCCAGTAGCCCGCCCCCTCAGCTGTTACATTTGTCACCCCTTAAACCGAAGTGGGATGGGGGAATGCTGTGACTGCTGCTTCATGTCTCCAGTCTGGTTTGTTTCACGTGCCATTTTGTTACTTTCCACCGGCCCCGCCAGTCTGCCAGGCAGGCGCCCGGCGAGAGACATGTCTGGTTGTACGTGTCTATCACGCCAGTTTTTCATATTGTTTTCTCGTGCTATTTATTTCCCAACATTTCATGATCAACATTGCAGCCACAACTCTGCAAGATGCGCAGCATTGCTCCATCCCTCTTTGATTCATGGCAACTTTGCTGTGTTAGGTCTGTCAAAAGCATGCCTCTGAGAAATAGTGTAGTGAAGTGCTATTTATATATTTCTCCAGGTTGGCACAAGTTTCTCTACGTGGTAGTTTTATGAAAGGACAAGAAACTGAGAAATAAAAATAACTTGCCGCTGAAGGGTAGAATAATTAAATACCAGAAAAAATATGGTGGGGGGGAGGGTAAGAGGAGTTGTTGACTGCCGCCTCTCCAGCAGAAGGAGAAAGACCGCATGATGACACAGTGTCGTATTGTTTACGTTCCAATAAGCTGAGCTGCAGTACACAAAGATTTCACCTGTGCTCATAATTTGAAGGTGGCCCTTACCATAAAAGGGATTATCATTTTTTTTATACAATTTTAATTATCTGGGCGTTGTTAGGTTTCTAATTAACACGAATAATCAGGGGTTTACTGTTTATATCATAAATCAGAATTGTTTAATGTAAAGTGGTAATGAAAGTTATGTAATCAATAGCAGAACAAAGTTGATTTTCACAATTCAATTGATCCATATTGCATTTTAATACAAAAAAAAACTAAATTAATACATAATGACATTCATTGAATTTGGGATGTAAAAAAAATTAAATTTCAACGGTTAAATTATGCTTCATTTCATCACTTGACGTGCATATTTTTGCTACATGGTGTATTTAGTGCATTTCAGTGTTATCAAGTGTGTTGACTAATATATTTCAGTGTCATTTAGGTTTTATCGTAATTCTTCATAAAATCTTGTCCCAAATACCTATTTGCAACTTAACTAAAGCATGATGATTTGGTGAAGTTTGATAGCTGATGACTATTGTAGGTGTATGCTTTTATTTGTGAATTGGTTTTGTGTGTGAGAAAAGTAAGTAAAGCTAACTTCTTTCAGTCTAATTAGTTTCAGTAATTTTAGGTAGGTAGGTAGGAACTTTTGACCCTTATTAAAAAATATTGGTCTCAAGTATAATAATAAATAGTAAAATTAAATTAATTTTTCCTTACAATCAAGGACTGCTGGGAACAGTATTTCCTTTTGAAACCTACTGTTGGTTGAAATGAAATCTGATAATTTTATTACAAAACATGTAAATAGACGCAAGTGTTCAGATGGCTGCATTGTCTATCATAGCTTTGAAGTAGTATATGTACTTCTTCCTAGTTTCGGATTGTGGGCTGCTTTTTTTGTATTTTTTTCTTCCAGAATCAACTTCAGACAGTGCTCTTGAATTGGGTATTTAGCGTACAGTGCACTCTGAACATAGACTGTACAACTCTTTCAAATGATAATTGGGAACAAGATTTTTAGGTGGATTATGATAAAACAGAAAAAACACAGGGAAGCATTTGAATATAACACATATCACTGAAATGCAACTAAAATTATTACATTAATCACAACTAATTATCAAAAATTAACTTAATCAACATAATTCTTAACATGGTAAATGGTAAATACAATAAATTTAATTTATTCAGAAGGAAATTTGTAGCAAAATTTATGTTCTTAAGGGATTAGAATTTTTTTTTACTTATTTGGAACTTGCTACTGTTATTAGTAAACAATATTTACATTATTATGTTTGTAAATTTTTTAAACACACAAATACTTGCCAATTAATTTTTCTTGTTCAAAGTAGTTGGACATGCTTATTACAAATTATATTGTAAAGTGCATCTTGTCCTTAATGATAAAGCATTAGGAGATTAGGACAAGTAATGAAAGAAAGCTCTTAGCAAGAATTCAAGAGTCTAGAGTAGTTGTAATGGATAGAGGAAAGATTATATGGTGAATAGCGATAAAAATGAAATAACAGTGAAATTAAATCAATAAACCGCCTAACACCAAAATGGAAGTCAATAAACCACCAAATACCGAAACAGAAGTAAATAACTTCGTATATCGTAAAAATGCACCAAAATTAACCTCAATTACCTCGTTATAGCTATTAAAATATAAAATTAATTTTATAAATATTTAGTTTCTATCTATGATTTTCTTTTTTAAGTAAAGGAAATTAAAGAAGTGTAGCTTATACGTCATACCATACAGTCATGGGTAAAAGCCTTGCCTATAGAGGTACATCACTATAAAAGGTGCATGTATAAAAATTTTTGGCTTTTAAAATTGAATATTGAGTTTTTGATTATTGAATGTTTTATTTGCAGATTTTTGTTTAACTGACACTTGTCAATATATGCAGTAGTATTGCTCAATGTACACATTTGAAGTGTCTTACAATTAATTATTGAAGTAGATAATCAATGTAATTGGGCTTGACATGCATTTATTAAAACATATGTTTTAATTTTTAATGATGATAATTATTGATAAAGATAAAGAATACTATTTTAAATGACAAAATTTTCTTTTATGACACCATAAAATCTTGGCTCTTACGGACATTGGAGTACATGTGCTTTGTGGTTTGTTTGTTCTCTGGCAGGGCCGGATCACATTGGCGTGATGATGTCGCCTGTGCCTGGGGCGACGTTGGAGAAGTGGAGTCTCGTGGACGGAGAGCCCCTGCGCAGTGCCAAGTGGAACAACCGTGAAACATACTTCGTGTATTACTCGTGCGCGTCCGATCCTGAACCTTGGAGGTTTTGGATTGATCTGAACGTAAGCGTTGTGCAACATTGTGTTTCTGTGATCCCCTCATTTAATGATAAGAAATGCTTCATTGAATTCAGTGTTTCATTTATTATTACATTGCCAACTTTGTATCTTCTTAGATGCTAGATTCTTAAGCGTATTACGAAATAGTGGTCAGTTATGAAATATATAACAAAACCCTTAGCATTAAAAACATTGTGAACACTATATGCATTTTAATTTCATCTTTGCTGCACCATGCAACATGTTTTAAGTCATTTTTTTATTGAATATATCAAGTATTCAAGACATCTTGAAGGTAAACTTAAGTAATTTGAAGATTGTTTTGCTTACAATGTAGGTCCAAATTTTAGGTTGCTATGATGCCTATAAAATGAATATTATTTTCTTTGATTCAGATAATAATCAAAAGAATTAGTGAAGTCAAATAGTAGCCCAATCCATCAGTATTATTATTATTATTTTTGCAATTTCTATGAAATGCATTAAGGATGAAATTTTATTTTGTAATATTTTGCATGCTTTGGCAGTATTGTTGTGGCTTCCCTAAAAAGTGGAAATATCAATAAATGATAGATCTACAGAGTAGTGGAACTTTAAGTAATGTTACTACCGGGTGGAATAAAGTTCCAATATCCTGTTATTAAGAATATATATTATAGTCATCGGGTACCCAACAAATATACGACAAAAATAGATATCAATTTGAGTGAATTCTGCTAGGTACCTGATAAAATGAACTACACGCTGGACATCGCTGTGACCAGCCACTTCCTGCACGGACCTCACCAAACCTCTGGGGAGTTCCGCCGCTTCATGTCCAAGTTCCCGTCGTGGACCGTGACGAGCGGCTGGGTGGCCACCTACAAGTCGTGGAAGTTCTGATGCACCTGTAGTTCCTAGTGGCTCCTTCACAACTTCTTTTGGTTTGCTCAACACAGACCTGTTGCAGTTTTACGAGTAGGGGGTGCGAGTTATGTGGGTGGATGTAAAAGATTCTTCTGTTAGGTCTTTTATTTTTGAAGTGTAAACGTTAGGTACAGAAGTTAAAGGGAGTCTATTGTGATACAAGAGAATATATTTAGATTATATTTGATTTTAGTGGAAGGTACTGTAAGTATATTTGTTATTTTATCTTTCTTTTTTTTTTTTTAAAGAAAAATGTTTTGTTACCGGAAATCATGGAATACTTAATGCAGTTGTAGTATGAGTGAAGTTCGTTAGCTGTCATGAATTTGTTATTAAAGAGTTTTGTAGGTAATGGTATTGTTTAGTGCTCAAAACAAGACTTTTGATAATTTAGTTTATAATTTTTACTTCATGTTTATAATGTTTACTTCATAATTTTCTTTTGTTAAGTTTTATCGTTATATTTAATGGATCTAATATAGTATAATTATAATAAAGTGCTCTAGTATAATTAAAGTTTATCTGTAGTGCTATCAACTTGGAAATGTTAACAACGTAGCATACAAATAAAATGAGTTTTGGCAGTGTAATAAAAGTAGAAAATGATCAACTCTCTTTTGAATGCACAAACTACAGTGAAATTTATTTCTGTATAATGCATGTTACCTTTAAGCTGTATGCAAAGTTAAACTGGTTTGTTAAAAACTATAAAGAACTAAAGTTTAAGAATTTTTTTTTTTGTTGATAGTCCTTGAAATAATTGTGTATAGCATGACAACTGAAGTAGTATTTAAGTGTTAAAAGACAGGGTGAGAATGTTTCATATTGTGTGATTTGATTTACATACCTTCTTGTAGGTATGTATTATCATTTCACATTTTAGTTTAGCTAACTTGAGAAGAGTCTGTATGTATAAAGCCAGCTGGAATCAGATGAAGCACTAATAGCCAGTTGCACTATTAAGAGTTCAAGCATAATGTTGTTCCATAAACTGGTTTGATTGTTGTTGGACCACATTTTCTGTCACTCCATAGTATTTTGAGCTAAGTTCATTTGAAACTTTGGATAAAACAATTGAATAGGCTGTTCATAGTATTGATCTCGGATCGACATAGCACGAGCAGGCATGTTCGTAGTCTATTATTATCAGAGATAAATTATATTAGAGAATGATTTACAAAAATTCTAATTGTCTAAAAAAAATTTTCCCAGTGTTACAAGCATTTTAAAGTACCTAGATATTGTGTGTTTAAAATGCCTATTATTTAAGTTATACTGCCTAAATAATGTTTTTTTTTATTTTGTCAATTAATTTTCATGTTAAATAGAAACTTTGTTCAACAAACATATTTCTGATATGTATTTTTCAGTCATTAAAAATTAGCAGAGACGAGGCAGTGGCCAAATTGGCGGCTTGTGGCAACCTCGTCGATAAATTTCTTGGCACTACACAATAAATTGTAGCAATTTTAAATGTTTCCAGCCCACAAATAAAAATACTCCTAGTTTTTCTTCTACACTGTGGTCACCAGTTGCTGCAGATTGAATATGTATGATATCTGTTAACTAGTGCAAAGATTGTGTGGCCCCAGTATGCATTGGCATGTCATAGTGGGCTAATTCTTGGGCTAAGATAGGTAATTGGATACGTATTTGGATCAAAGAGTAGAATGGTGCAGCTGGCCACAATTGGTGCAACTATACTGTTATAGTTACGAGAAACTATGTTGTCATGTAAAATAATACTTTAATTAGTTTAGTTGGCCTACTTTGAAAAATATATATATTTGTTTTTTTATAAAATTATCAATATTCCTAGTTTGTGTCATTTCCACGTGAAATGAAAATATGCTGACCAACAATGTGGCCATTCAACGTGACGAACAAATTGTGTTTGTTCCTCCATTTTAGAGGAAATGTTCACAGTGCAGAGTCAAGTGCATGTTTTTGACAGGGCTGTGGTCCTTTTATTTTGGATTATAGCCATCAAACATGATGTGATCTGTAATAGGACCAAATGAGTGAGTTTGAATGTAGTGTGAAACCTGTGTGCAAATTAATGAGCTCTTAATTTTCAAAACTAATATTTAATTTAGTTAATGCTGGTGATTTTTGCTAGTCATGAATAAATTTTAGATACAAATACATTGTTGCCACATATACTTGGATTTTTTTTCACTACCTGAGTTTGACTATTTTCTTTGAACGAAGAAGATAAGTTTAGTCTGTTTCATGTTCATTTCTTTCCCATTGTAATCAAGTGTTTAAAACATTTTGAAATTAAAGGGAAAATATGAAACTTTTTTTTCCCCTTTGTGTGATTACTTGTTCATTTTTTTTTTTTTTTTTTTTTAATTTTTAAACCATGATTTAAATATTTACTTTAATCAACAGTATCTGTAGTACCTATTAAATGGTGCTAGTTTGGCTCTTTTGAAAAATAATAATTTATCATAGGAAAAACAAGAAATATCCTACCAGGTAACTGATATGAATTGCACAATGGATAGAAACATATCACGAGTGCATGTTCTCAGGTGCTGGTATTTATAGACAGAGAGAAAACGGTTATAAAAATATTTGGACCAGCTTCCCTCTTTTAAGTATGTATTGCAATAGGTGTCAAGTTCCGTGTGAGAATTAGCCGGTCAGCCTTCAGTTCAACTGATGAAGCCATAGTTGATGGAGTGGTCAGATCACGTCTCCCCACCAAGGCGGGGTCGAACCGGGAATTTTTCGCTAGTGAGGAATGAGTTGGATTTGCAGTAGGCTGGTGAGTTTTCTCTGTTTATTTCCTTCTGTTTCCCCCACCCATTCATTCCATCGATGCTACATTCTCTTCTCTGTAATCTTGACACTGATGATGAGGTGTTGAGCCCTAGTGCAATCATTTTATTTCATCTCATCTCTAGGGACAAGATTGTTTGGTGAATTGCGATAAAACCAAATGTAACACTGAAAAGCGTGTTGATGCACCATACAACACCAAAATGAAAGTTAATACACTGTATAGCTCTGAAATGCAACTACTGTCATGAAAGTAAGTTATGAGTTAATATAGCATTTTTCATCACATCACAAAAATATAATAATAAAAATATAAAATTCAATGAATCCAATGTATTTAGCATGAAGTTTTTAGTTTACAAGAATGTATGTACTAAGTAAATTGGAAAAATTTATTTTATTCTATTTTGATCTTAAAATTTACTCATTTTTACATTATGATGTTTATACATTGTTCAAACAAGTGCTTGTTGATTTATTTTTAATATTTTTTTTTTTATATGTCAAAATTACACTGTTTTAGTTAAATAAGTATCAGAAAACATTTGTGTATCTTGTGTTCAATAATATGCCATCTCTATGAATAATAAAACTGAAATCTATTTTAAAAACAAAATTGGCATACAAGTAAAACCATAAAATCTTGTCTTTGCTCATGACCAGTAGCAATACCAGATACTGTCTGGACTGTAATGCAGCATGACTTTCATGTAATAAAAAAAAGTATGAAATATGCCCAACATCTTGGCTTCTACCCTTGAGTTTTTCTTTGCTCTCGGCTTCTAGATTAACGAGCCATTACTGGTATCATGTTTTATTTTTTCCTTATTTTAATTTTTAAAAGGAATTTTATGTTACTGGTTTCATTTTCATTAATTGTTGCTTAATATTGCACCAACATCATGTATAAACATGCAAGATGAGTAAAACATTTGCTAATGCTTTGACTGCAATGCATGTTGAGTTGTTGGAATAAAATAATTTTTGATATGAATGTGCAAGACATCTACTCCAAAATGAAGTAATCAATCTGCATGCATTTGTTATTCCAATTGGTTATATTAAAATAAGTTAGAGGTGTGCCATGTTCAATCACATATCAGGAAATAATAAATTTTCGCAATCCACTTGTGAAATACAAATGCAAGATAAAGTGAATTTGGGATCATTGATTTGAGTAAATTTAGGTGTTATTTTGGTTTTACGGTAATCAACCATAAAATCTTGTTCTGTAAATTTTTTTAGAAACTATTAAAACAATGAAATTCTAAAATTGTATTAATAGTAGACAAAAAAAACAAATATAAATACAAGCAAAATAATTTAAGAAACTAAAATATCAGTTATTTAATGAGAATTAATTAAATTTAATTGAGAATGGTGTGACCACAAGTATTGCCACAGTGTTTGTAAGCCATAGCTCACCTGGGGTTTTCATGATGGTGATTCTGTGATGGTTCCCTATTGCCTCCACTGCATGGGGGTGAAGGGAACAACATACCGCCCAGTCTTGGGCCCAGGAAGGGAATTTTTCACAAGTATAAAATCCTCGACCTGGCCCATCATCCTACCTGGGATGATTGGCTCGCCGGCCAGAAGCTTTAACCATTGAGTTCACAGGTCGGATGTCATTAGAAAGGGGCAGGCATTTATCTCGAAAACATCTGAACGCCCATTAGACTGCAGTTTCTTTCTTGTAATTTGCAGCCTTCTGCACTGAATAATGGTGACTGGTGTGCTGGTAGTAGACATGTACCTGAAAGAAGCGCTACCAATCACGAATAACAGACGAGGCTACAGCCTGAGTTTCTCAAAATTCTTCGCAAAAAATACATGCTCCTACCAATAAAATAAAAACCTTCGATTTGCTATTGTATCGTGCTACTGAGGAAACTGGTTGAACCTAACAAACATCACTAGGGTGTATCCACAAAAATTTTTGCTTTCTTACTGTAAGTACCAGCCTGCAAGTACTTGTGTTCATATCAAACTTTTAATTCATTTATTATTTTTCATTTATACTCAAGGGTAAGGTTATATCTACTTATCAATAGGAAGTTGATAATATTTCTTATGGACGAGTTCGGCTCGTGGAAAGTTTTAGCTGGTGGGTGCACCTGTGATCCGTCTGTGTGACTTGTTTGCTGTACGTTAATGTGAGAATCGTGATTCATGGTAAATTGCTGCTCTAAGAAAAAAAATGGTAATTTTTATTATGTATATAAAGTACGGCCATACTGGTTTTTGTGATTGTGGGCTTTAAATAATAACTAGTGTTGTGATATCCATCATTGAGGAGCTAACTGGCTATTGAATTGCCATTTTAGCCCCTTAATTTATCAATTGTGTGACCAAGTTAGGTCCCAAAAATGTTTTATCCACTTAACTTATAGTATCTTTTACATAAAAAATTGAAAATTTATTTCTTTAAGTTTGTAAATGCTGCCAAGCAAAGTTCAGTAAATTTTGTGTACAATAAACATGGTATTTTTTTTTTTGTTTAATTTAATTAACATCCAATATATATATATATATTCATTTTGGTTTATTTCATGTGAAAATATTTAACTTTTTTATCATATGAATAACTAATTGTTACAAATTTATATTCTTTAAGAGTTTTACTGTTGAGACTGTTACCATCTTGAAAATCGCCACTGAAAATAATCTTATAAGTATATCGCTAAAATATATTGGGAAAAGAAAAATTGGTTAAAGATTTTCCATCATAATGCAATGTGGCCATTAAATTTTTTTTATTTAAATTTTATAAAATTAATATTTTTCCAACAATTATCATATTCTTGCATTTTCATTCGGTAATAAACACGACATTACATTATGTTACACAGTATAACCAAAGATTCTGTCCTCGAAGCGACGATGAAAGGACTCACGTTTGCCTCGTGGGCTCACACTGATGACTCCGGCCAATGGATTCTAAATAAATGTTCCAAAACATTTCCTAGTTGGCGGTGCCCAGATCACAGCCATGAAATTAATTTCTCAAAACAACATTAATTATTTGAGCCATCTCCCAACTGCGATCTTTCGATACCGCGACCACAAGTACCAACAGATGATTTCGCTATCTCTATCCACGAAGGGGAGAGGTGGTCACATGTTGTAAACACATAATCACAAAAAAAATTTTTTTAAATATCAGCCAATCATGGCACACATTTTATAGTACGTAAAAACCATTTACACACGCATAATATGGGACTTTTCCTTCTCTGTCCTTTATAATGTCAACTTCACAATGTTAACTGTCCGAGTTCCCATGCTCGGCAGGGAACATACCCGTTCCTGTCTCTTTCTCACAACCTCTCTCTGTGGCACAACACTTGCACAATACAAATGATGACAACACTATCTTATAGACTACAATAGAAAATACTTGGAAATTACTACCTGGTACTTCTTAAGCTACAACATGCTGAAATTAGTAAAAATTACTTTTAAGGTTTTTCATCTAAATATATAAATGAGTTATCAAAAATACTTTAATGTAAACTATGATAATTTAAACCTATTGCTGACACACACACACACACACACACACACACACCTTCAAAAAGGATAAACAGCTGTTATTCACTTAAGACTTAACACTATGTAACAACGAAGACTTATTTCTGATTATAGAAACATATTAACTTTTTAATAAATTTTTTTAATAAGTTTGGAGGGTTAAGAACTTATGATGCTACAACCTTAAGTATGATAAACATCCGAAAAAATACAAAAGTATCTTAAAATGTATACATAATATACCTATGCTAATTTATTTACTTAAAATCATTACTCTCCACTTTTATAAACACATTATTAGAAATATGAACAACTAAAATAAAGAGTGTAGGAACCCCACAGACTCTTCAATACGATGATATACAATATTCCGTCAGCTCTTAAATGAAAATAGTTTCACCTGCTATGTAGCAGTACAGAATAAAACAAAGCATTACCAAAAGGTTGAAATAAAAATGTTTAATTTTGTAGAAAGAGACAAATATTATAATATAGGACATATTGGAGCTTCGTAAAGAATAAATTGCTGCACAATATCTGGCACAGTTCTTGTAATATGATAGTTCCTCACAGAAAATGTTACCCAGCAGTCAAAAAGAAAATAGTTCAAGTAAACAAAAAATTTGAGGCTTAAAAGTTTATTTTACAGTCATGGCACAAATTCACAAAAATATTTGAGGGTGTAAGTGTAACGGGAAAAAAAATATTCTGGTTTATAAGTTGAGAGATTAATATTTTGGGTCTCCAGATTATCAAGTTAGCATGCAGCCCTGATAATAGGAGCATGAATTAACACTCCATAACAACCAAAACCTAAATATTTAACTTGGTACTGTTTTTAACACGGCTTAAAACATTAATGAAGAGTTAAGAACTTGCATTGAAAATTTTCATTGAGATTTAATCAGGCCATTATTACAGTGAATAATTTACAGTAAAGGCACTAAAATGAAACTATCTTATATTTTTAAAGATTAGAATGACTATATATGATAGTTATCAATCTGGGTTAGAAATAACCTTACCATGGAAAGTAGCACCTGCAATTACTATCACACACAGCTGTATTACTGCAATCTGCAGCAAGGTGGAAAGCATATCTCATGAAGGGATTACCGTAATTTTAATTTTTATAGAGCAGACTATATTTTTGGCATTTAAAATGTGGATGGCATGTGATGGTTAAAGTTTTGGTTGTTCCTCCCTCCCCCCCCCCCCATATGTATTGTACTGATAATATCCTACCACACTTCATTTTGTTGACTCTCCATTATTTGGGGAGCTGTAGATTTGTACAGTGTTAGTTTATATAATATAATATAGAAAAAGCAAATTTTCTGCAAATGATAGCTTACAATTTCAGTGTTTTTGGCTATTGTATAGATGAAAAAGGTAGCTTAGTTATAGGAAACTGTGTATTATAGATTCCAACATTACCAGCATGAAGTTTTGGTGATATATTAAAATGATATTGCTTTGTAATTGATGAATCTTTATCTTAACTTTTTCTTGGAAGCCTGCAATTGCCATTGGTTCCATTTGGCAGATAAATCCAGTGAATTGCAGGACCTTACCGACATGTGAATCAATGTTGATTTTGACACCCAATGCAAACTTCTGTAAGTTCTAAATAGGTTGCCCGTGAATTAGTATTTCTTTTGTAACTTGTGTGCCATTGGTTAAAAGCCAGCAAAGGCATCAGACTAGAGTTTTGAGTTTGTCTTGCAATTAAGATCAGTTTACTAAATTTTCTGTCTCCAGAGCAGTAATATACCTTTGCAGCTGTAATTGTTAGTATAGCTTTTTTATTTGTGCAATTACTTCTGTAAATGCAGTGTTGTAATCCCAGTAATAAATTTAACAAACCAATCACCATGAAAATTGATAGCTGGGTTGTTGGAAATGCACAAATAAAACTGTAACGTGATCAGTTCAACTATTTCAGAAAAGACTGATAGTGCCAATTTGCATATTGTACAATCTACGTGTGTTAGCTACTAACCTGATTTTATGGTTTAATTACAGTTTTTCATTTGTGGGTTATTTTAATAAACTTAACCAACATTGTTTTCATTGCAAACAATTTTTTTTGTATATGGTGATGGTCAAAATTAGATTACATGATTTGTTCACTAAATTGAGTGAATCTTATTTTACAATGTCATTTAGTGCTAAACTGTTTAGTGGCTAATGCAGATAGAAAATGCCTGAATGTGATTGGCCAGTGTAGAATATTGCATAAGAAAATGAAAACAGAATGATGCTTCAAATGATTTTTTTTTGTGATATGTGCTCTGATTGGTTTGTTGTGGGTATCATTAAAAGTATGCATTATATTTGCTGTGGTTATTTTGTGCTGTGATTGTAGATGGCCTTTTTGCTTTCCTGGTTGGATTTTGTAGTGTGGATTAGTATGTCATCAGGTTCTGGAACGTTAAAAGTTGTTCAGGATGTTCCAACGGATACACTAGGAACTAGTTTTTTTTCTCAACCCTTTGTATACAGTACTTAGTCCAGCATATTTCAAACTTTGAGTGAGATGGATGTTTGTTCTGCAGTGTGTGTATATTGTAATATCTGTCATTGTTCAGTGGTGCATATCTCAGGAATAAAATAATATTGTGATTAGTAGTTTCAGTCAGCATAGTGTTAAGTAATTCCAGAATGAAGTAATTTTCTGAGTGGAACGGCAATGTGTAACCACGGTGCTGCCATCTGTGGCGGATGGCGCGATGCAAAGTTCACAAAGCCAAAGGGAAACTTTATAATATTAACTGTTCAATTAATTTTAACAAGATGGGCAGTATATTAATGAAATTCTTGGTTGAAAATCATGTCCACAGCTGTAGTTTAGTATATTTTTCAAGTCTTTTTTCGCTTTTATCAGTGTCATTTCATTATATAATTTAACCTTATGAATTTGCTTGTTACAGAGGTTAAATGTTGCACATATCTGGCAAGTAGTAAAAGAATTGCTCATATATATATATTTTTTTATTTGTTGTGCTTTTTTGCTACTTAGCATGAAGTATTGGTTGATAAGTTCCTGTTTATGTTTTTTGTTGAAACTTGCACCTCTTTTAAACTTTGCTTTGGTAAGCAAGTTTTTTATAGTAAATATATTTTAATCTGAGCTCCCTAGGCAGATAGTAGGTATGTTAGTAAGCAAGATAATGTTCCCTGAACAGGCAGTTTTTAGTAACGTGAAGTTTCATAAATCAAGTACTTCAAAGATTTCAATATATTTTACTTAGATATTAGTTAGGTTAAATGCCTTAGTACTAACTAATATTTGCCATTTAGAATAGCATAGCTATTACAATACTGTAAATACAAAGTACTAAACCTTTTTGCTTCTAGATATTTAAAAGTCTGTGTCCTGGAAATATTTTATATTATTTCTGTCTGTAACAAAATAATGCTTAATAAACTATCACTTGCTTCACAAACAATTTTTTCGGTACTATTTTATTTTGTGATTGAGTTTTCCTCTGATAGGTAGGAAATCTTCATGTTACTTCAGTATTTTTATGGTTCAAGTCCATTGTATTCTTTCTTGCTAAAAATATGGACAAGATAACTTAATATATAAGGTTTATTCTATTGTTACTGTTGAATTATGAAGGCCACAATTATATTTTCATATTGGAAATGCATAGTTAATTGTGTGCAAAAAGTAATTTCAACTGCTTAGTTTAATTTTGCACAGATTTTTAATTGTACAGATTTATTTTGAATTGTATTTTAACTAAGCTTAGAATGACTTCCTAGGTTGGGATGATAAATGATTTTTTTGCCCAGTAACCTATGGCTTTATTTTCTTCTAGGAAATAGGCACTTAAGTGATAGGAAGAGCTGTATAGAGGAGGATTAAAAATTGTATCACACTTTGTTGGAAATAATTTCTACTATAGTTTTTATATTTATTAATATGTAGCATTGTGTTTTAAATGCCAAACAGCTAAAATATTTTCATATTACTTTCACATGTCATTGAATTGCTCAGGGTTCTGGATTATAAATTTAATTTTATGTGGCATTTTACTAAGAAGGTGTAAATACGTTAAAAAAATAGTAATAAACAATTAGTAATGTTTTTGTAGTATGTATGTGAAAAAAAAAACAGTTAAACGAAAATGCTTTTGTGTTGTCAGTTATGTTACAACTATGAGGTAATCCTTACCAACCACATGACTTATTAAAAATTTGAACTATTTTGGCATGTTGAGTAGCAAAAATGAATCGCTATCCTGTTGAATTATAATCATAAAAATTATGTATAAAGTTTGTATAAATTTTGTGTTGAAATAGTGTGATTTCAATGTTCTGATAGTTTTAATATGCTTGATTTAACCTAAGAATTAATTTTTTTAGTTCACTAGTCATAAAATTTAAATGTACTTTTAATGTTTTGGCTGTAATGTTAATTTACTGTGGAGGAAAAATTCAGGTCGGGTCAAGACTAGTTCTTTATTTAAGTAAAATGCAGCTCTACTTGATTTGTGAACATAAAAATACAGCATTCAGAAGGTTCACTACACTGTGTTTTAAAAATGTTAGCCGAGTAAGAGCAGGTATTTTTCATGGTACTTACATCATAACTGATTTGATTAGCGATGTGTTATGGAGAGGACAACACATTGAGCTCAACTATTTTTTAAACCATTCAGTTACACCTCCTTATATTACATGTGTAGTTCATAGTCATACTATTAGTGTACTAGGTGTACGATTTGAAAAGATACAATAAAAATTAAACATGTAAAATCATCCACTTAACTCAAACTAAAACAATATTATGGATTGAATAGTGTATTTCTTTGGGAATGTTTATTATCTTCTCACAAAGCGAATTCGCAGACGGTCCAACAATGTGTTGGTATGGCCTTGTTTTAACACAGTTTATCATTCAGTTCCAGCAAGGTGCATAAAGTTATTAAGCTCTCCTGAAAAACTTGCTTTTTTGTCACCTAGGCGGTATCGTTTCATAAGCAACAACATACTAAGCGTTTTTAGTATCTTACTCTTAAAGTCCATTAGCTGGTCTAAAATTTTAATGTTTTAAATTAAGTTTGTTGTAGTTTTATTTTAATCCACTTAAATATATTATTAGCATTTCATGATGAGTACCATTAATAATTGTATTATTTGGATATTTACTTTTTCAGTCCACTCAACATTTGGTATGTCAAAACTTGTTCCTTGACAAACAGTGGTTTAGCTGAGTGTGTTAAGTTCGGTATTTGTAAACCATTATTAATTTTTGTAATTTTTTTTTCTTTTAATTCTTTAAGAACAGAGTTGACAAATAGATTATGACCATTTACCCAGTCAGTAATATTAAGTTAAGATCCCAGATTTTTGTATATGGCTCCAATTTTTTTGTCAGTGCTGGCCTTTTTATTTTAATTGTATGTTTTTTAAACCTAGTAGTGTGCAGATTTTCCAGAAAGAAGTTTTGAGAAACTTCTTAAAATATCTATCGACAGTTGGTAAGGGTTACGGTTTTGGGCTACAAATACATATATATTTAATTACGTAGTGTGTATAGTTTTATTGATGAATGCATTTGCCTGTCAATTCTAATTAAAATGTTTCATTCCTCCGATGCTTTCAAACAGAACACCAAACATATCCAGAGTAATGTAAGCAAGTTGTTGTTTTTGGAGCTGAGTACATATGTTGATATTTAACAGATTTTATGTGAAGTTATTGTTAAATTGTATGATCATTGTACCATTTTATTTGTGTAAGTGCGATAAGACAGAATTTTGGTGTGTTTTGTATTAATTTTTATGGGATAAATAAACGCACATGCTTTGGAAGATAAGCGTTGCTTTTGTGTGTGTGTGTGTGTGTGTGTGTGTGTGTGTGTGCGTGTGCGTGCCTCTCTATCATGTTCCATCAATGTCAATCTATCAGATTGAGTCAAAATCCATACTGTATAAGTTGTAATGGTTCCTTTACATAATTGTTTTTATCAAATTCTAAATTATCCTACTTCATTAGTCAGCTTAGGTACAACTGAAGAAATAAGTTATTAGAGCATTTATTATGTCAAATCTGTTTTGAATAATTTAAATTTAATTGTAAAATTGCATTAAGCTGGTTTACGGTATTATTAATCCAGAATATGAGTTTTAGTGTGAGCTTTGTCAGCTTTGATACCCAACACTCATTGTATTGTTTTTGAAACCGTGTGTTTTGTTTTGACTTTTGCAGTGTTGAAATAATTACTATCAATGTAATGTTATGAAATACAGCTATCCTTCACAGTTCAAATAACGGATGGAACAGGAGATAGACAATGAAAAATATCTTTTTTAAGGAGCTGAATGTATTAGAACACTTTGGTAAATAATAAATCTTACTCTTCATCTACAGGTAAGGACATATATGATCAAAAATTTTTCTATTTTGGATTTAACTCAAATTTAAAAGTGTTCTGTTGAATCATACTGGGAAAAAATAAATAAATAAACATTTTTTACACATCACTTGGTTATTTTTGTAAAAATGGTTACGAACATCTAAATTTGCTCACGATTATCAGGTAAATGAAACCACAACAGATTAGGCCATAGTTTTCTGAACAAAAACATGTCATAGTCAGTATTAACACAAAATTGAGTTTTGCTTGGTTTTCAGAAAACTTTTGGTAAGTTTGGCATGAGAGAATGTCCAGCTAAGGCATTATTGATTTCGGAGCATATAAATCACTTGATGGCAGATCTAACAGAATACAACTAGTTTCGAGGGCCACTTGCGTTGCCTTACCTGTACGTCCCATGGGTTCAGCAGTCTCCAACTCCCGTGCCCGATGCCAGTTTCAAAGTTGGTCCGTCATGTTGGCCACCTCGGTCGTGTCAACATTCTCGGACGCATTGTGAGAGTGAGAGCTGGCTCGATGTGACACAGCCGGAATTCATGTCTCGTCAGCTATGCCGACATCTTGCCTTCTCCATCTCCTGTGGTGCGACACAGGCCGAGGTAGGTACACGTTCGCTTGGAAGTGCTCAGTGGCTCCAACAGCAATTACTTTTCCAGCCATTCTTAGAGAAGTGCTGTGGTAGGTCAGATCACTTGCCTCATCCACAGGTGTCCATTTTCATTCCTGGAAACATTGATTCCAGACATGTCTGAACAAGTTTGTTTCATCTGGATACTCCATTTGTTAGAAACAAGATTATATTATTTTATTTTTAGCAGCCGAAAATCACAAACTTTTACAAAAACTGATTCTTTTTTTTTATTTTAAAGAGTACAGTGTAATGTACTATACTGAAAATAATTTATACACATTTTACTGTGTTCAATAATATGTACCTGTATTTCAATATAATACCTACTACAGGATACTGATAAGTTCAATACTGTATACATATGTACATATTAAAGTTTGGCCTACATTACGTTGTGAACCATTTTGTTTTTTATTTTAAATACCTGTACCTACAATAGTGTACTGCACATCTAGATTTTGTACAAATACGAATGCCAAACCAATAGTGTCTAAAAAAAATTTTTACAACATACACTTTCATCATTTCTGGCCCTCTGGCTATTTATAAACTGCCTTGTGATATCTGGATTTTTCTCTATCCGGATCAGCCGGTCGCCATATTAGTCCGGATATACGACCGGTGTTACTGTAATTGTTTTTACTTTTATGTATTATGTTTATTTGTTATATTATTGAACAAATATGAAACTTAATAATTTTGACTAATATATATTGCATTTTTACAATATAATAATTTTGACTAATATATATTGTACTTTTACAATATAACTTTTAATAAAGCATTTTAATTATTAGGAACAATAAAAATATATATATATATATTTTTTAAATGTACTATCATAATGTATACCTGAGTTGCTAATAACAGTTGCAAGATAAAAATTTTTGGTAATACATTTTGGTACAAATTTCCTGCTAAATAAATTACTTTTATTGAATTAACTGTATTAAAAGACTGTTTTACGAGACACTTTTCGGTGTTGTTTCAGTTTTATCCCAATTCACCATATATTATTGTCCATATCCATTGTTCTCCACCAATGTACTAACACCTCATCCCACCTCACTATTTTCACGCTGGCCAGAACGACAGAGCTTAACCTCAAGTAGGGCAGCTAGCTCCTACAAGAGTTAACCCCCATTCCATCCATGCTGACACTGGCCTCTATGGGAAACTACATGTGGATTTTCATTTTCTTAGTTTAGTGGTATGTTAGTTCTTGAGATTAAATTCTATTAAAATTGACTTGGCTTACATGTTCAAAATTAAATTTTTTTTTGTACTGCAAGTAAAATTTTATCCAACTAAACAATCAAATCTGAAGAAAAATAATCCCCTTGTATTATGATTTTTTTTTCATGTAATGCCTATATATGTTGACATTCACCTATCAGAATATTTGGACATCTGAATTGTCTTCATTACACATGAACTTTTACCTCTCTTGACTACTAGCCATAATTTTTGCCTTTACATAAATTACCATTAAATTAAAGTGACAAATGATAACATTTACTAAATTACCATTTTAAGCTGTTTGGAATATTCAATTATTTATAAAAATAAAATTTTGTAAGTTATTCTGTCCTAATTTTTTATGAGGACATAACTATTTAATAAGTGCACCTTTGAAACATTTTCATAAAAGTTGGCTTGAGAGCTTTCCTTTCCCTTTACACATGGTTTAGTATGTTGAGTGAAAAGGAAATGCTGAATTTTCTTGCATGAAACAATGCTGGTTTTTGCATGTAAAATTAAATTCTTACAAATATTTTATTTCTGGCCTCAGTGATTCGAAACCCAAGTTCAGCACCGAGGTAAATGTTGCAGGAATGCTTGCCAAAGAAAGCTAAAATCCTTTAAAGTTTCATGCAGAAAAATAATAAGCTAGTGGTTCAGAGCCTTGTAATAATTTTTTTTTAGTACAACTGTTCAACTTCTGGTGCAGGAAACATTAACTACATGAATGGTGGTAATGATAATTATGTTACATGGGACTTCACAATCTGGTTGTAACTGTGGGTAAAATCTTGGAACATGTTATTAGGGTCTACTCCATTTTATTGTTCATTTCCTCTTGGCCCTTCTTCATTTTACTCATATTTTTCGACTCGGCTAGGAAAGCCATTACATGCTTAAGCTCGTCAGCAGCCATTTTTCTTGCCTACATAAACACCAGTCTGTCACTATCACTATTGCCCTACGATCTTCAGTGTAGTTTGACCTACGAGTTAACCTAAACTTTATTGAAAACTAACACTAACTTTACTACAACCACACTCAACTAACTACAGTTCCTAACACTAATTTTAATACCAAAAATCTAAATTATAATTATTTTTTTAAATTTCCTATTAACTATTCCTAAATTATTTGATTAGAGCTATCCCACTTCTGACACCAAACTGTTACAACGTACTATATAGGGAGAACTGGGTTTGTAAGGGATAGCCCAATTAAGTTTTATTACATACTAATATTTACATTACTAATAAATAATTGTACTTAAAAATGTCCGATCAATCACTGGCACTTAAAAGTGTTTATTCTCAAGTCACTCAATGTCTGTCAAGTTTCACAGTTCGCACTCCTCGCTGTTCGCCCCTTGCCTCGAGCCTGTCCACACACAGTCTCGCGCCACTCTGTCACACACGCTCGGTCCCGTCGCTCCGCGTAGCGCCTCGCCCTCTTCGCCGATGTCGCACTTCCCTTCACTCGCGGTACTCTCGGAACTGTCGCGCTTTTGATAACAGTGGGTCGTCTTTTCACAGTGGACGGGAGCGACTGCGACATGTCGAGTCATCCCGGACCGACCCGACGCCCGAAAGATCCAGAAAGGCGGTGTTTATTCATGCCACTCCGCGCGGCGACCCGCGGAATTCCCAAGGCCGCTTAGCGATATATAACAGCGCCGAGGAAGGGGGGAGGGGGTGGTGTGGTCAGCCGTGCTAATGCGCGCATGACGTCAGTGGCCGTGTGATACGCCCCGGGCCAGACCACCGCTGGAGAGCTCGTTCAGGTATGTGGCACGCGTCGCGGTTCTGCTTCCCAGTTCGTAACAATGTAAAACCAAGCTCATTTACAACCTTGAGGTTAGCATGTTTAAGCGTTAGTTGGAGTATAGCGTGACCTCGTAACCTACACACACTCACCTAGCACATATCTTTGAATATATATACTGTATAGAAGTCGCCAGCCCAGGTTAAAATTTCTAATACGGTTTTGAGGTAGTTGGTTAATTCACCGCCGCAATCGCCACCATCTCTAGGGCATCAACTTGTGGTGGTCCCTAGCGGACAAGTGTCGAACTCTTCAAACACCCCTTCCCCCTACCGTTGAACGACCTTGAGCTGCAGTGAATGATTGATGGGTGCGGGGGATGACAGCGGGCGACAATGCTGCGCTCTAACGTGTAAATAACAACTAAGACGATACAGGGCGTTACGGCAGCGCACTGCAGCGGTGAAGTTCCCAAGCTGCTCATCATACGCTTCTGAAAAACGTAGAGTAAATCCTATCCACTCGCGACTTCTATACAGTATATATATTCAAAGCACATATTCAACTTTGAGGCTTGAGAGGGTAGAAATTTTTCTCTTAGGTAATTACTTGAGACTGATATGTAACACTGGAATTTAAAGTGTGCATTTTCAGCACATTTAAAAATCTCATTTCTTGATGCTTTGAACACGTAAAAAAATGTGTGTGTATATATATATATATATATATATATATGTATATATATATATATATATATCTTAAGAATATTAAAAAAAAAAATTTTTGTCGTAAATTTGGAAAACCATTACACTAATGCAAACGTAGCATTATTTTTTTCCTGCATAAAATAGGAAATGTTTATTTCTATAAACTTTCAGTTTTGAACTTTTCAAATGTGTGCAGCAATTTAATTAACGAACCAGGATAAAACAGTTTATCGATTAAAAAAACTAAACTGAAACGTTTTAATGACATACTTTTTTTATACACCTGCCAACATAGCTGTTCCAAGTTCAAATCTTGGAATATAACTTTTTGTCCCTGCAAGAGGAAAGGTAGCAGCTTTGGTAGCAGTGAGCTGGCAAGCCTTACCTGTGTTCCTGGTTGGCTCGAATATGGTTTACAAGTAAAACAGACATACCACATTACACCGTGCCATGCCTCGCTCGTCCTTCACTAGATAGAAGAATGCGTAAAACGAGCGAGAACCTGGTCTGGCCATCCTCATTTCAATTTCCCCTGGCTTATTCCGATAACCACTCCGGAGACAAATGCTGAGCTGGTTCCTTGCCGCAGGACATGACGGATCACTTCCCCAGTTTTCTTAACTGTGACGATGAACAGGGCCGCAGCCAGGATCCTGTGAAGGTGGTGGTTTGGTTTGACCTTTATATCATTTTTTATGAGAAAGTTTTCTTTATAATTGAATTATAAAAGAAAAAATGGTTGCCATACTAAAATCCCGGGGAAAGTGGACTTCAGAACCGAAGACGTTTGTACACAGACATTTAAGCAAATATTTGGCTTGCGAAAAGAAAACTGGACTTTTTTAGTTTGTTTTTTATTTAATTGTTTTAATACGTACTTTGTTATTGAGTCAATTATTTTACAAATTTGCCATAAATATTATTAAATACACGAAACACTCATGCCATATTTGTGCGGAAAAAAAAAAGTTTACAAAAGCAGGAGTGAAAACCAGACTACTGTACTCGGAAACACGATTCCAGCAGCTTTTGTGTATCAGGCATGTCGGGCCAGAACAAGAATGATATACATGATTGCAGCTCACTAAGGTAGAAAAAAAAAATCCTCCAAAATTAATCTCTGTAAGTGCAGCTAGCTTGCTAAAATTGTGTTATTCTATTTTAGCTCTTTTTTTAAAAAAAATCCAGCAAGGGAGGGGTCCGGACCTAACGGACTTCCTGCCTGGCTACGTCCCTGCAATGAGTGTACCCTTGTCTTAAGAATTTGTTGAATTAACATCACACCTAAAAATAAATGTGTCAATCACAATTACCTGTAATCATGTAATCCAGAAGGTAAAGAACAGCTTGGTTCATGTTTCGTGTTATTATTAATTTCAGTGTTTTAATATTAATCGTTCAGTGGTACAGTAAGCTTTGATTAACCGTCACCGTCAGGACCAAGGCTGTGAAAGATGGCAGAACTCTCTGAATAACTACGTTTTTACATTATAAGGTGATTTCACTGCGGGCTTGGGACAAAATTAAAATAAAATACTTTCAAGGTAAACTACATATTTAATTTTCCAAAACAATTTAAACTTCATAGAGTAAGGTGTAAAAGTTATTTCTCCAATTTTAAATATGTCCTTTATGAAAAAATAACAATTTGTACGATGTAAACGCACCATGCAACAAAATTTTCATAGGATGAAAAAAAAAAGCTAAATAAAAATTATATATGTGCTTTGAAATTTTATACTTAGTGATTTATATTAATTACTGGTCCAAATCATTAAAAATATTTATTTAGTATTGTGAATATTAGTGATAGAAATTGTGTTTATAAACTTTTTCAAGTGTATTTATGTAAGTGAGGTTATGTTCCTATATGTACAATTTATTTGCATACTATTATTATTACATTTAATAAATAACTAAAATTAATAAATTAGAATAAAGATTCAGCATATTTATTTTGATTAATTAAAATTTAACTATTTTACTAAATACATTTTAAAATTTTATGCAAGTGTCTATATTAATATTGAATACTGTTAATTTAATTTTTTAAATTTTATTAAATTTATATTTTACCAACCGTGTATATATATCACTCCAGTCATTTTATTTCTATTAATTATTTGCATGCAAAATTAAAGAGTTTTTTATTACGCTAAGAAGTAGAACTTCTAACGCGCTTGCATAAGTAAACACACCCCTTTTTGTTGTACTTTGATAATTCGGGGGAGTTTATGGATCCCACATACTTCTCCCCCCTCCCTAGGCCCTGGGGCTACCCCTCAATGTCTCTAATGAACGTCTACCGGGGCACACGTGCGGTGTGCAGAGCTTCAGGGGAAACCACGCGATTTGAAAATTGCTCGAGATATGCGAACGTTGCATGTTTACGAAATGCACCGAGTAATTGTTACCGTATTTCGTTTTAATCTGCATCTTTAGGAGAGCGAAAATAGCTGAAACACCTGTTTTCAGAATATGTTTTAGGCATGATACTCCCGGCAGAGATTCTTGAAAGCACTCAAGCGACTTGAATTACAACTGTTATCTTCATTTCTCCGCAATATGATATAGCTACCGCACAAATCTCACAGTTGTAGAAGACTGCGCACTCGCCCAGAGGCGATACCACGCAAGAAGCACCAGCAAGTCTCTGTTACCATCCCGCCTCACCAACACAAATAACCCCCTGACTAGGTCAGAGTAGAAAGATGATCGCATCAGCCGTGTTAAGGCGAGATTCCTATGCAGCGTCTGACGCAACACGGCTGACGCATAGATGGCAGCGGCCGTCCAGTCCCAATGCTGAGCGCGGTTTGTTGCTTCATTTAATGTTCAGAAGAAGTTGAATATAAAGAAATTCTACTGCAAATATGCGAGGGGAATGCTGAAATACCGTTATTCAATACAAGGACTATGGAAGGCTGTTTTAAACATTCAATCTACTCTTTGTTAAAAGATGACAAGGCGACGAGACATTTCGATTACTTCCAAACACAATGATATCCTTCTCTTGTAGAGTTGCGAGTACTGACGGTTTCATAAAGTTGCCCAACTGTGAATTAGTAACTTTCCTTCGGCCGCGTCGGAGTGGTGGCTGCCCTGCGAGCATGGGAAACAGTTCCTCAACATCCACTAGTATCTGTGACCTGCGTCAGACGCTGCACAGGAGATGTTACCTGCTACGAGCGTTCCCGGTCTTGCAGCCCGCGCCGCGGTCTACCTGTCGCCGACGTGTCGCGCGCGGCCGTCTTCCGGTGACTAGGCGCGCCGCGCACGTGTGGCGGACGGCGGAGACAGCTCCCCCTCCTCACCTTCCCCTCCTCCACGGCACCGCGCTCCCCCTGAAGCGGTGGTCACCCTGCAGCCGTGTGCCGGCGCCAGGTCACTGCCCGGTGACGCCCACGCTCATTCACGATCAGTCTTCGTACCGTTGCTGCGTTACATCGTAGTGCTCACGTGACCACTGCTGACTGCTTAGTCGCTTGATATTAATTACCATATGGTGGACAACAAATCTGACGTGGGCACTAAATAAGCTTGAATATCAGGGGGAGCTGAATTGTTGCCCCTTGGAAGGGCAGCCCTTTAAGATTTTTCTGACAGTGGTTAGTTTAGGTTAGGTTAGGTTAGGTCACTTTACAAACTAACCACTGTCAGAAAAATCCTGAAGGGCTGCCCTTCCAAGGGGCAACAATTCAGACAACCTTTCAAAAACACCACTGTCAGAAAAATCCTGATGGGCTGCCCTTCCAAGGGGCAAGTTTTCAGGATTATTTGAACACTTAAAGAAATATGTTTTCAGAAATTGGATGGGCTGCCCTTCCAGTCGCTGTACAAACAAACCTTTGCCAGAAATATCCTGAAGGGCTGCCCTTCCAAGGGGCAGCATTTCAGTCGCCCCGAATATCACTGTTACAGGAAAATAAAGATTCTGAAATTTCCAAGGGGTAATAAACTTGGATACAGATACCTATTCCACACCGCTGCCTCCTCCCCCCTCATCAAGGCATTGCGGCACGGGTTGGATTGTGTCACATGTTTCACGCTGCACTTATCTGAGGTGAAGTGGGAAGTACCACAGTTATTTCGTTGCACCTCCATTAACTGTAAACCACTGTGTGCAAAAAAATTTGTAACGGTGATTTAATAGGAATTGAATTTTCCTTTGACACATAATGTAAGAAGAATTGAAGAAATATTTGGAATTTGCTGGGAAATAGGTTGTTGCTCAACAGAGAGCTGACTCGCTTCCTGTCCGTGGTGGGATTTTTTTTTAAACAAGGTTCAAGGATCTGTATTGAGACAACATTTGTAACTAATATTCGCAAGCTATTGTTAAAAAAAATTTAATAACTCATGTTCCTCCTTTCGTTATGAGTCATAGTTTTAAGTCACAATAAACACTCCTCCGCCCTTTTTTTTTTTGACAAATTTCCAAACACTCCCCCCTCCCCACACAAACACAAACATTTTGTTTTGATCTGGATACGCCCTTGGCCTCAATCGCTTGTAGACTACTGATTTTAAGGTTACACGCATCAAGCTGAATGGAGAATGATCCGGTGACGAGGAGGGGGTGATCTTGAGTTTCTGAATCCCCTTCCTTCTGATCAAAGCTTACCCAAGATACAATTACAATTTTCTGGGAGAAACTAGGAAAAAAACATTTGTTTAGGAACACGATCCCACCCCTGGGGATTTTGCCCCCCCCCCCCCCCTTTTTTTTTCCTTCCCTAACCGGCCCCACTACCTCCCTCTCGAAGGTCCCGTCGTTAAGACGTTTGGTCCGCACTTTATTTGAATAAATTTTTATACATTAACTCAACGTTCTGCAGCATTGCACCTAGCAGCATGTCTGTAAAGGAGAACTTCTAAAAGAAACTAGCGTGCGCACAGGTTGATAGGGCTAGTTGAATTCGGCTGCAGATCTGAATCCGTTCGCGCGTGTGTGCAGTTCCTCTGGATGCCGACGTTCTTCACTGGCTCGTAGCCTACGAGAAGCCGTCGTAAAAGTTTGACATAAACACTCCGTGCTGCTTGTATGTGTCACTGTTTACTGTTCGTGCGCGACGGTTGGTGTAGTTCCGGTGGAGCACGTGTGCACATTGTAGACGTGCGAAGCCGTAAATAGGCACACGCCACTTGTTGGCTCAGTGATTACAAAATCCGTCAGCGAAAATTCACGGGTTCATTTCCGGGCAGGGTCAGAAGTTTTTCGCCTGTGGACTTTTCTATAGAACTGAGTATGGTGTTTTCCCCTCACCTCCAATAATGCGGAAGAATTTGTCAAACAACATAATTAATTATTTCTTCCGTTATTTAAATGATTCGTGACAAACAATGAAAAACTGAAAATACGAATGTACAAATAATTGCATTAAATTAAAATTAATTATTTCTTGTTTTGGTTAGATGAATATTACCACTGGGTCAATTACAGTCGACGGACATATTCACGTTAACACTCAACTTTCCAAGGGAACTTGAATAAAGCTCTAAATCTATCTCAAACTTTTAAATGCATTTTAGTTTAATTTTATTATTTTCATTTTTAATGACATAAGTATTTTGTACCTTAGTAAATGATCGACTTAAGGGAGGGAGCACAGTGTCAACGTTTTTTTTGTCATACGTGGATTAAAACAATATTAACCAACTTTATACATTTTAACAAAAATAAGTAATTGTAGGTAGGGGGAAAAGGGGGGAAGGCGGGGCACTTCCTCGCATGTGATCAGAAAATTTACATAAGTAGCTTTCACGGGTTTACGTTAAAAAGAAAAGCGTCTCTTACGTGAACGCAGTCCGTAACTGGAAAATGCTTGGTTGGTCTCGGTGCATAAAACATATTGTCTTGACTTGAAAGTTCCAAGTATCCTTCTTGCTTAATGTGAAAAATTTACAATGTACAGTTTTGGCAGCTGGGTTTGATACAATAACCTTTATAGCTACCAGCCGAACACGCTACCGTATGAGCGAAACATACTGTGTATTGGAATAGTCCGTGTGCGAAAACCTGGGGTTAACAGTAATGGGCACAATAATTTATTTCAGGAGGGGATTTGTACAAAAATATAATAAGAATGTTTGTAGAGTATGTGGTTTCAGGTGCTGTAAGAGCTCACCTTGCGTTGCCCGAAATAACATGCTGCCTTCACGGAGATTAAATATATTTTATTCATAGTCAGGGAGGTTATATACCCCCCCTTCCCCTTCCCTGCGCGGCACCCGCCATTGGTGGTTAGTGTTGCACAAACATAGCTACGATACAAATGTACCTCGGAACCAACCTAGCCCAAGCCACAAATGGCAAACTTTACAGGAGAGTGAAAAATTATGCACTTTCAGTGATACTGTTTTTTTCCCCATTAACTTCCATATGCGCGTGACCAGCGAGAAAGAAATTATTAATTTATTACAAATGGGAATATTTACACAGGGACATAATATTGTAACTGGACTTACGTTTGTCTGGCTCAACTAAAGCTTTGAACTTGAAATTATTAAAACTTTGCCAAAAGTTTTAGAAAATGTTTAACAAAAAACCTCCATAACGTGAAAATTCAAGAGTTCTCACGTTGCAAATATGATTATATTATGAAGCTCAGACACGAAATTGATAACGTAAAGTTCTTTAACATAATCCCGAGTGTAAAAAAAATACGCATATTGTGTTTTCAATTACATTTTTTGACTCGAACCACACGTAGTTTCCGAACCCCTCGCTTAAGATTTAGTTGCCGGAGCAGCTATTTCGACTATCGAATCATCCTATTTGCAGAGCG